>NC_040889.2:10112595-10412595 GCF_900634795.4 Betta splendens
GCACGGCCGGCGTTTATACTCTCTTATAAAGAAAAAAAAGCACGTGTGACACTGCAAATCTATATGTTTGTGTAGAAGCCAGCTACCCTCTCTGCTCCAACCCCTGACTTGGCGTAGTAGTCCGCCTTCCTCGCCTCCTGCCTTGTTGCAGACATGCAGCGTGCATCATGCACACAGCTTTTCCAAAACCCCTCCTGTCCACGGCTGGACCTCGGGGACTGTGCGTGGACAGGACGCTGCAGCTGATCCACTGAGCGTCTGCTGCGGCTGGACGGACGGGAGAGCTGGCTTCTTGGCTCATTTCTGGTGCGCTGACCCATAATGAAGCTAAATTATCCCTAATTTTGCAGCACAGGGGCCCCCACAGGAAGCTCCTGCAGCAGTGCCCCCCCCCCCCTCCACAGCCACCCCTCCTTTAGGGGCTCCCGGGCACTGGAGAAGATGGAAGCGTTTCTTACCTCAGTAGGTTGTGCAGAGGGATGGAGCCGGAGCCTGACCCCAGGATCCCCCCCTTCTTCCCACTCAACAATTTCTCCACCAGGGCGACGTTCCCGGTCCGGGCGGCTTCCAGCAGCTCCTGCTCCTTCCCCATCCCGGACACAAGTTTGCAACGACGGGGTTACAGAAATCCAACAAATCGCCCATAAATCCCTTCTCCCGACGCTCCCCTCACTGTCTGGCACGGGGCAGCATCAGAGAGGATTCCGGCCGCCGCATCCAGCTGCTGCTGCTGCTGATGATGATGATATAGGTGTTACTGGTGCAGCAGAGCAGGTCTCACGCGCACGGCTCGCCTGCTTGAGCTCAATGCATGGCAGCTGCGTGCTCCTCCGGTGTCAGCCCGTTCAAACGGCGTAACCTCCGCGCAAACGAGCGCAGCGACGGGCGGCCGGAGGCTACGAGGCGAATCCGTGGACGCGAGAAGTGGAGAGTGACGGTAACCTCGGGTTTAACAAGGGACGCCAACTCCGCGCCCGTCCGAACGGAGGCTCCGGGCTGTTCTGACGCTCCTGCCGGCAACGAGCGTCCGCCTCCACGAGAACGTCTCCGGTTCCGCCGCTCTCGTCAACTCTCTCCCCCCGAACCCACTGCACTGCCCGGTGCCTAATCTGTGTCGCCTGAGACTCGCCGTCAAACTGACGGGGTTGAACATCCGACTTCCGGTTACACTTTTAGAATTAAACCATATTATTCATGGAAATAAACCTATATAGAACATCAGCAAATTTACGTGACAGACCTGTGGTTTTGGAGGGTAGTGGCTATTTCCTGGTGGTATCTAACCCTCTGTCAACCATCTCCCTTATGGCCAATCACAATAAAACATTTCTTAATCCTTCACTTAATTTCTACTTCCTTATTTTGAAATCACTTCCCCTGACTTCCGGTGAGATTCTCTCTGACTTGACACCGTCTTATTACAGTCTGGGCGTGGATGACGGCGCTCCAGCACCAACAGGAGGCGATGCCTTTGTTTGGATCTTTAAAAAGTCCCACTCGTGCTCGCCAGCTGTGCCAGCTTTCGCCTCCTTCACGCCACAAACTTATTCCCCCAACCACGCACATGCGCACTCCCGCTTCACGCACGGAGGCGTATTCTCCTCCCAGTTGCTCCTGCTGCAGCCGAATGCATTAGGGAACAGGTGAGATCCGAAAATAGCCTCCCTGTCGTGTGAGAGCGGGGTTTGTGTGAATGGAGGAGAAACGCGGAGAGGATGCATTTGAATCGCATGTGCCCACTGGCAGACTGGCCACCAGACACACCCCCTCCTCTCCCGTGCGCCCCCTTTCTGTCGCTCGGTGCAGGCTGGAGTGTCTCTGCTGCTGATGACTATGAAAAGGGGATTTAGGCTCCAGATGCATTGTCACGTCCAGGGTCACAGACTGGTTCAAAGGGGTGCAACCGTGTGTGTGTGTGTGGTACTAGGCACTGGGTGCCCTTGGGAGGTGGGTGAATGACAGTTCAAAGTTATTACATTGATCAGCACTTATTTCTTGATCTAATTCATAAATTAAAGGTCAGCCATAGTTTATTTGGATGAACTCCCCTGTTGATATAGCTTAAAAATATTTAATTCACTTGGATGCTTATAGATGCTGCGTCTCCACCTGATCTCGCGTCCCTGCAGTCCAGCTGTACGTGATGCTGGCACACCCTCCCATAATTACCCTCGTCCTGCCCACACACGGTGTTTAAGCGGCTGTACGCTGCTCCCGCGCCGAGACCGATGCCATCGAGCGTTCGTTAACCAGGCTGAACTCTCTCTTAATTCCTTCCTGTGACTCACCGCTCTCCTCCAGCCGTAAAATGTCATGACCATTTATGTGCACAGAGTCCAAGCGCTCTTCTGCAGGCGGCTCGGCTCGCTTGAACTCACCGAGTGAGGGGGCACTTACAGTTAAAGCTATTCTTCACTCCACTCTGTACCGCAGCACAAACGTACACATTGGGCTTCATTCACAGGAAATTATACAGCAAACAAACTCACAAACTACTCAGAATGCAGGGTTTTTATCAACATGCTCATCATCCCAAACCAAGAAATGCTGGAGTGAACAGAGTAAATCCGAGGAAACAAGTGAGGTGGCAGAAGCAGAATCAAACTGGATTCCCTCTTTATTGTAATAATGGTTTCAGCAGCGTTAACAGTTAAAATACATCATCTTTTTCTTCCTCCACATTTTCACAGGTCGAACGACAGAGTTGTGGCGAGGAAACAAACGTTTCTCTCCATTACACAAAGTCTTCACACTCTCGCTGTACGTTTTGCGAAAAAAAAGGGAACGTTCGAGCACCGAGAGAGTAGTGTTCGTCTTTTTTGTGCTGTGCCAAAGCGTCTACGAGGGGATTTCACCGGCAAAAAAGGGTCGACGTCTACATAAAAAACACTAACAAACAGGTGAAGTCAGGCAGCGTTAATGTGCCGGTATGTTCCTCCTCCTGCTTTAGGGAAGGCAGCGTCCATAAATTACTTCTCTAAATCAACTCAGTGTTTCCTCCTCACTCCTGTTTGCTGTATTTACAGTGCCTCAGTTTGAAAAGTGCTGCACATGATGAGTAGCTATGTACACATAGAAAAATAGGATGGGGGCTGTGTCAGGGTCCGCGCTGGAGGGGGGGGGGGAGTAGAAACTCATCAAACGCTTGCTCTGGCTGAGACTCACACGAAACACATTCAACCGAGACGCGACGGCTGGTCGAAAGTCTGTAGAAAACGCTTCACATTCGTACGCAACGGATGCCACACGCTCCGAGGGCCGGTGGTGTGATCAGTCTCGTCCTCCGCGAATGTGAAAGCACTAAATTACAAGTTCAATTTTAGTCCAGTGCAAAATAGGTTCTGTTTTTTTTTTAAAGAGACATTCCTCTGAAGATATGACATTCAGTGTTCCTTCATACCTCATCTGAGACTATTCTACTGAACTTGCACCATGGAATCACTGTAGGCACAAGCCTGGACACACACGCACGCGCACACACACGCGCACACACACGCTCACTTTATGACATTTCTCCCTTTTCATCTGCGGAGAACAAAACAAGCACGTAAAAGAGTATTTAGAGTCTTCACACGGACCGGGTTTCGAAAGTCTAACATTACATGTCGGCTCAGTCCGTGTCGGGGGCCTTTGCTCGCTGATGTCGCTCTCAATCGCGCCCGCCGCCCATCGGTGACGCCGGTTCTAGCTGGCGCCGAGCTTGAGGCTCTTCATCCGGTGCAGCAGCGAGTCCTTCTCCATTTGTGCCTCGGCCAGCGCCATCTTCGCTCGGGACAGCTCCATCTTCAAACATTCGTTCTCCTCCATTAGCATCTAGAAGAACAAAAAAAAGCAACGACAGGCACTTTGGCTGAGTCACGTGACCTTTTCCCCAATCATGATGGAGCATAGTAACATTTAGACGTGTTTAATTAGCTCAGGGTGGATAATAACCCTGAGACTGCAGACCTGCTGGGCATTCAAACATTCAAAGCAGCAACGCTGGAGCGTTTTCTTTATCCACGATTGGATCTTACCCATGATGCAAATTCACCCCCCGCCTTCCCAAAATCACAAGGTGTGGGTTTACAGAGCAGCGTGTGCGCAGACTGTAAGTTTAGTCTATAACTATATAAATAAAACAGAAATCAGGACACTCACACCATGAGTGTGTGGTAGTACAGAGCATGAATAAATGAATCCTGTCCTGCTCGTCTTTAGCCTGAGGCGAGGGCTTTTGTTTGCCTCAGTTTAAAGAGTGCAACTGTAAATGCAGCCAGTCAGACGGCCATGAGCTTTTTTATTCCAAAGGAAAAAATAAATACCTGTGTGCTCATATAGATTGGAGGCGTTTTAATCTTAAAGAGCTGAATGTTTCAGATGAAAATGTGATACTTTGCATAAATAGGACTCCCACTGCAAACAAACGAAAGCCAAACAAGGAATTGAAATAGCCTGGCAAAGCCTAAAACTGGCACTGCACCTTTTCAACTCAGCCTCCAAACAATCAGTCAAAACTCTCTGTTGTTCAGCAATTTATCTTTGTATCCGTAGGAGGGAAGCGAAGCAGGAGCTGTTGAGCTCTACAGTATTTCACATCTCACCGTTTCCCTGCGAGACGGAGGAGGGCTGGTGGGCGGGGCTTCCGTTTGCGTAGCGTTCGACACACAGCAGACGCCGCCCGCGGCCTCGGGGACCGGACTCAGGGAGTTGTCCATCAACACGGCCTCCCTCCTGGGCTTGACCTCCGCTGCCCCGTCCACTGAAGAGGAAGCAGATGAGACTCTGGGTGTGTGGACTTTGATGGGTCATATAATGGCTGTGAATCAGTGCCGAGGTGGAGGTGAAAATATCTGGTGCGTGTGTGTCACCTCCTATGGAGAAGGCACCGTCGTCTCTTCTGTGTATGACGAGATTGTCCACGAATAAGGCGATCGGCGAGGAGTCTGATTCGGAGGAACTGTCACGCGGACCGTCATCCTGGGAAAACACGAGTTTGATATGTGTGAAGAGAGATTATCCACAGCAAACCTGCCCCAAAAAGGCAAAAAGGTCTTTGTGTCTCTAAATTCCAATTAGGCCACGGCTAAAAAAAAAATATAACTTTGTTTTAGAAGCTGCTGCAGAGTATGTGACTTATTAATGGAACAGAACTGGACTGATAGAAGGTAAAAATACACCGGCAACAATCACCACTTCTCTGTCACCTTTAGGTTGATGCACGTGTCCCTGATGCTGATCTCCATGGGCAGCACCAGCGGAGCCGTGTCGTCCTCCAGGAAGTGGGCCAGGTTGCGCAGCGTGGACATCAGGAAGCTGGCCTCGTACCCGTGAAGACGCAGCTGCAGGAAGCCGTTGTGCGCCGCCAGGGGGGAGTGAGCGGCGGCGCGGGGGCCGCTCTCCAGACGGGCCCGCACACTGGGCCTGTGGAGGCCCGTGACGGACGCAGAGCCGATGCCACCACCCGCTGCGGAGGAAGATGCAGACGCCGTGGTTAGCACTGGTCTACAGCAGCTGGGTCGTTGTAGAGGTGAAGCCTACACCTGATATTAAAATACACCCAATTCAGTCACAAAAGACCACAGACTTGGATAGGTCACCATCAGGATCAATACAGGGAACTCAAACCTCAATGTTTTGCAAGTGACTTGCTTCGAGGATGGGTGCATGTTAAGGCCAAGTGTAAACGACGGGTATGAAGGGAAGAGGAAGCCGAGTGGGAGTGAGCTGGAAAAGGAAGACGAGGTACTAGGAATTAAGGAAAAGGTGGGCTGAAGGAGACAGATTCCGTTCGATCCCCCGGGATTTTTTATGCATTCGTTTAATTATTTCTGAGGATTGGGGATTAGAAGAAAATTCCCACCAAGTTTTCACAACTGAATTACTTTTTTTCCTCCCTTTTATGAATTAGAGAGTCCACAGAGCTAAGCTGCCAGGAGCTGTGAACGTGAGATGTGTTTCACCCGTGCGTGACCTGAATTTGACTCCCGGCACCGCAAGACGCGAAACGACTCTTGTTTACTAAAAAGTGAGAAAAAGAGGGAAAGAAGAACGTGGAATGATCACGGTGGAGGCTGAGAGATGAGGAGAAGGTAATTAAACCTTCTGGTCACAGGCGTTATACACAAATAGTTACTCAGCTAGCAGGCACACGATTACAGGCACAGAAACAACACGCAGGCATGACAATGGCCACGTACAGTAAAGACAAGCTTCTCCTCATGACTGTGTGAAGTGCGTCACAGCCTGTATGTGCTCTCTGAAGGAAAGTCAGACGAGGGTTATCACAAAGCAAAGACGTTCACGAGCACACTTAAACTCCAGTGTCGGTTTCTGTCAGACAAAATGATAATCATTCCTACAAGCGTAGGAAAGAAATGGAGGAAAATCAGAGATGGAAGTGAGTGAAAAGAGAGAGAGAGGAGGAGAGGGAAGGAGCCAGCAGCCAAGGACTGAGTGTCTGTGATAAGAGAGAGGAAGGAGAAAAGATGGCCTTGGGAAAGAACGATGGAGAGAGGGAGAGAGAGTATTATATGACAGAGGATTAGTAAAAAGATGGAGGTGGAGCTGGAGGGAAGACTGAGGAGGCAAGGTGTAGGGAACGAGGAGGAAGGGGGGAGATGTGGCTGTTGTGAGATAGGAGGAGCAGAGGTAGAGAGGGGTAAAGCTGCCGTTTCTCTCATTGCCCGAATCGCTGGAGTGAAACCGCAAAGTCTGCTGCAGTGGAGGAAAAGAGGAAGGGCGACAGGGAGGAGAGGAGAGAGGCTAAACTGGGCGGGAGAGATCGAGACGACTGGGGATTAAAACAGTCGGCAGGTGATTCGAATCGAACGTGGACGCGAGGTTTGTGGGACTAATGTTGCAAATAATGGGCGCGCTCACTCACTGCTGTCACATTTAGTCACTAAATGGAGCACAGACGCTGGAGGAGACACCCTGAACACTTAGCCTCAGCGCTCACGGTTCCTCTCTGTCCTCGCGTCATGCGTCGACGAGCTACATCTACTCGCATCTGCAGTGCATGCATCAAACACAAACCAGTCCTGGGTGTGGAAATGAGACACACACACAGACTCTGCATGTACAGGGAACACACACTCACGGGTGTAAGGAGCCACACTGAGGCAAGCATGCACGTTAGCTTACAGACGGTGAGTCAACACAGCGGTTACCTTGGCTGCTTTGTGCAGGCATTGGTACTGAACACACCATACCTGTGGGGAGTCATGGCACGGTGAATGTGTGGCACTCAGGTCAACCAGCTGAGCTGCAGCTAAAGGCCGTTATTATTAAGCCTCAAAAATGTCAAAACAACGAGACGCGGCACCGATGTGCGGATTATGAGATCGATGCATCGGCGTCGCAGCTTATAAAACCATGAGCATCAGGGTTCTGGCTTCTGCTGCTGGTCGCTGCAGCCAACTCTGCATGAGTGACACTGACTGTACCACACAAGCCCCAGCATCACTAACAGCCATTAAACCAGGTTTTAGTAAACGCTCTAAGCCACATGTTTCGAACAGTGAATCGCATGCGTTTCTTACCCAGGCTGCGGTTGCTGAGGTACTGCCTCAGGCTGACGTTGCCCAGCTGGCTGGGTGTGACCTGACCCACCTCCAGAGCCACAGCTGTGCTCCCACCGAGCGCCTCCATGGCCAAACTCACCGACTGCACCTTCAGGACCAGCACCGACACCTGGAGGAGAAGAACAAGGTGAATGTTTAGCTCATGTCGCCTTGTATCATAAAAGTACTTGTTTGGGTTTGGATCTCACTATGTCTTTGGTGGGCTCGTCGATGCTCTGGGACGTGGCGCTGACGGTGTCGGGGGAGACGCCTCCCTCCTGCTGCTGAGTGACCACGGCCTCGGTGGCGCTCTCCGTGGCGCTCTGCTCACTGACGGCATCCTTGAAGCCCGTGATGGAAACATCATCTGCACAGGGGAGACGTGAGTCACAAACATTTCACCCATGAAACAGTGGGTCGGCTCAATGCTGCCCCCTTCTGGCCGCAGCAAGCAGACTAGATACGCCACCTCGCTCCATCAGGCTGTACGTGTCTCCGTCCCCCATCAGATAGCTGTCAATGGAAATGTTGTCCAGTGACTGCAAGGACGGGCTCTTCTTCATGTTCTTATAGGACACAGAGAAACTAGACTGGGAGCGATCCCGCATCAAACGACCACTACAACACACAGAGAAGAAGTAGTAAGAATATGTGCGGAACCATGTACAGCAGTGGGTCGTTTTCTGTATCCATGAGTAATAAATGTCTCACTGATTGTCTATATGTTAACTATAAGCGAGTGTGTCTTTCAGAGAGAAAATATGGCTCTGCTGCTTTTATTTTACCAGATCTGAGAGGAATTTTGTTCTCATGCTGATACTGAGCAGAGCCCGCTGCACCTCAGAGAGCTGACGGAGCTTACTCCACAAGTCATGAATTAAATATCGCTGCGCTCCTTTGTGTGGCGCTGTTTAAGGTCATGTACGAAGCAACTGTGCTATTCAGCAATAGAAACCATCTGAAGGAAAATCACGACAGACAAAACCAAAAGAGGCTTAGCGGGGACTGAGAGCACAAGGCCAGAAGAAAGAAAGACAGTCACCAACAAGAAACCACCATTTAGTTTCTACCATCACCACGAATCAACAGACGGCAAAAACAAGAACGAACTTGTCTAATACTCACAGACACATCACAGTGTGTCATGCATCCATGCAAACACAGGCCCACGGGGATTCACAGACATTTGCACTGATTTGTATTCATCAAGGGACCACTAGAACACACACTCATTAACACAGCTAGTCACAGATCCAGTGCCTTACATGTTGGACATGGAATAAAGGGAGGTGGATCTGCTGGAGTTTGAGGAGCTGAGAAGATCAGAAACCACAGACAAACTTCCTTTCCTTGATAGAGAGAAAACACACACAAACCCCTCGCACAGGTCAAAGCAAAGGTCAGGAGGCAGAAAAGGAAGTGAAGTTAGGAACAGACAGGACAGGAAGCGCTGACAGGCTGTAGATGGAAAACATACAGTACACACACACACACACAGAAAGACTTAAGGGCTGCCAACATTCAGGATGCCTGACACGTGACGCATGAACAATGAACTCTCAAACAGCTCTTGTGTCCAGAAGAAAAACATTAAATTAGACAGAGGGTGTCTCAAGAAAACCACTAGGTTGATAGACCACGGTTCAAAACGTTATGCCTTCAACAAGCACAATCTAATACATGTACATTTTCAGAAAGATCAAAGATGCAGTAATTATTTGTTAGACAATTAAGGTGAGATGTGCTTTAAGTACCTGGAAGAGTTTTCTAAAGGTCCTGAACTAGTTTGATTTCTGTCTGTCCCCATCTTTAATTCTTTTAATGTGTATAATTATTATCCATTAGCCCAAACGGGCTTGTACCGACTAGCCCGACGCTAATTACATTGACTAGCCTAATTCAGTGGATCACTAGCAGGACGATGGAGCAGTGTAATATCAAAGTGTGTCGCTATTTTGTTCTAATTGTGCATGAAGGATAATTTATATTGGCAGCATCATGTACTTCCCCGCTGCCTGCTAATGATATTTCACTGTCTGACACGCCGAGAAATGTAGCAGTTAATCACAAAAGTGGAGATGACACGTGAAGGCTGGATTACAAGGACAACATTAAAACACGTTTTATAGAGACGTTGTGTTGTGTTTTGTTGTTGAGCTTTAAAATCAGCACCATTTTGTCCTCATTCAGGAGGAATGTTCAGATTTAAATGACAAAGTGAATACCTGGATACTGACTGAGGCATCTTAGCAGCTGCAGCCTTGTCTTTGAGTCGGTCGGACGGGAGCTCACTCATGTGGGATTTTGCTTCTACTCCAAGTCCCATTTCGTCATCCACCGTCGCCTCCCCACCCCCTTCATCCGAGCTCCACGTTCCAGCATTCTTGTGGTTTACCTCAGGATGTTGTGTTGACGTGGAGGTGGGGATGAGGGGGGCAGGACCTTGAGTAGCCACATTCTCTAAACTTTCCCCACACAGCAGCTGATCTACGGTGCAGGTGCCCTTGGCTGCCCCCGTGTCAGATCCAGACCCGTCCTTCCCTTTCTCAGCCTTCTCCACACCTTCCCCCGCGTCGCTTCCAGGCTCCAGAGTTCCTCGGCTCTCTGAGGGCGAGAGCTCAGACACTGGAGGAGATCCTGAGCCTTCGGCCTGGGGTACGGGCTTTAGCAGTAGCGAGACCTCTGCGCTTTTCAGCAGGAGGCCGAGGCAGACAGTGAACCCCTGGTCGTCTGCGGGATGCTGGGAAAGATCCTTGCGTTCTCGTTTGGAGCCCATCTCCTCCAGGTCCTGCTGCAGGGTCTGCTGCAGGGCTTTAATGCTGCGTTGGAGATGCATCAGGAACACATATTGTCGGTGACTCACCTGCAAACACACAGATAACAAAGTCTGATAAATATGAAAACACATTTTTTGAAGAAAGAAAAAATGTTATTAAGAAACATACTTGTGCACTTAAAGGCTTGTGGACATGCACCAACACATGTACGTCTGCATCTTTACTTGAAGATGTAGAAGAAGAGGAGGAGGCAGGCAGACTGTCTAGTGAGGGAGGTTTATGGAGTCCGTTACTGGGTGGCGGTATTGCGTCACCGCTGTGAGATGATGTTGCGCCACCATCTGTGCTATAATACTCCTTTAATAAACGTTTCCTCTGCAGCCGTGTAACCGCCTCTGCAGAGCTGCTCCTGGACAAACCTAATCCAGCAGCAGCCCTCAGCTTCTCCTGGTGCTGGACAAGCTTTGCTGGCTGGCAAGCCCACACGGTGAGCGGAAAGGAGTCCACAAAGGGCTGCGGCCGCCCTTTGCCCCCACGCGTGCCTTCATAGTCCACCCAAAACTGGGCAAAGTGCAGCGCCCAAAAGTCAGTAGCAGCCGGCGTCTTGAGGGCGTCTGTGTCCATCGTTGGCACCACCAGGCCACGGTAGATGTCGTGGAGCTTGGTGTCTTGTTCGTGAGCGTGCCGCTGGAAGACGGGATGCAGGAGGGGTAAGGAGGAGGAGGAGCGGGGGAATGAGGAGAAGGACGACGCGAAGAAGGGCTCCTCTTCGAAGATCTGCAGAAGGGCCTCAAGGTTGGAGCGGGTGCAGTTCGCAGGGTGCCTGGTGTTAGTGGCCACCATTTCCGAAGTCTGTACGGAGATGGAGCGTGGAAGGTCGGGAGGACACGATGCTTCTCGGTCCGTGGGAATTACCAACTAATGGAGGTAAAAACAAAAAATAAGTGTTTGCATCAGAATACACGTTCCACAATTTACAGCTCCAGTTCAGTCTGCCTCACCTTGAGCATGAGCCCGTCAACCTTGATGTCAATGTGCTCCTCTGGCTTCTGAGAATCGTTGAGCTTGTAGATCTCCATGAACTGCTCCAGGCTTTGTTTGAGGTCGAGGGCAAAGAGGTTGATCCACACCAGGCTGCGAGGATCCAGGACCAGCTGCAGGGCATTTAACTGGGCATACAAGTTGGGACAAGGGACTGGAAAAGAGGAGGGCAGGGGGTTAGGTGGGAGCGAATCAGGTCCCCACGTGGGATTGTCCAAGCCAGACACATTCTGGCTCCCCACAACAAGGGGATGTAGTCTGATACAGGAGACAGAAACCTGTAACAGCGAGTGTAATTTTTTCGGTAGACTGAATTAATTTGCAATCTGTTGCAAGCATTAATTGGGAAATCACTCATTCAGAGTACTTGGCATAATTCAAAAAATCAATGGCCCGTCTGATGTTCTCACTGCTGAATGAATGGGAGCACTGGATCTATAATGGGGCCACTGCTAGACTTTACACTCGTCATGACCTACTAATGATGCTTCTAAATGGTATTCTACTTTGCTCAAGTGCAGTAGCTTAAGTGTTAAAACTACATTGTCTTACTGGGGTAGTCTTTTCCATCAGGGAAGTAGTACTCTGTGAACTCCACATGGATAGCTGGCATCTCTGAAGGGAGGTACAAGGACTTCTTATTACAGGAGATCATGGTTTTGGGGCTGGAGCGACGCTGGTCTGCTGTTGACACCTGCAACATTCAAGAAAGAGTTAAGTTAGTTAGAAGATGTTTGTGGTCTATGTGAATTACTATACGCATATCAAAGTCTGCGTGTGTACCAACCTGGTAAATGCTGAAGTCCGCCATTCTGAGAACAAAGGAGCTGGACATAAGCTGGGTCTTGGGGCTTGTGGGGGGAGGAGGACTAAATGAACTGCTGGATGAGGTGTTTATTCTCCCTAAAGAAAAAGGAGAGAAGGAAGGAAAGAATCCGAAATAAGAATGTAACAGAACAGAGACAAACAGAGCGACCACTCAGGTCTCCCCACAGGAAGCCGCTGTGCCTCGCAGCAAAGGTGTGCATCACCGCACCAGAACGTGCGCACAAACCGTGGTACCTGGCTCTAGGCACCAGCAGCACTGGGCTGGAGGCCGTGTGTGTGGGCTCCACTGTAGGAGACCTTCATGTGCTTCCCTAAGCCCTACTCCTTCTCCTGTTATCTCCTGACTTCCTAGAGGCCCATACACATCGTCCCTAAGGGACACTAGAGAACAGAAAACCCAGAGGGATGACATACAGAGTGTGGTGCTGCATCTGAACCAGCAGGACCAGTTGCACGGCGTCATGTTTAGGGGGTTTTAGTTTACCGTGCTGTGGGGAGCCGTGCGCAGGCGCTGAGCTCTGCTGGTCGCGAGCTGCACTCTTCAACATCTCGACGTTGGTTCTGAACTCATCGAGCAGGTTTCGTGCCCAGCCTTCCCTCGTCTTGGTGGCTTCGCTGTAGTGCATCCAGTGGGCACAACTGTCACCTGGTGGGATCGGGAAGTTGGACAACGGTCATAGGCAGTTCACCAGCTGTACTAAGGTGCTACTGTCCTAACAGCAGCACATGTACCTGCTCTGTGGAACGGGTAGTAATCCAGAGTTATGGAGCTAAAGGACAGCTGCATGGCTCCGCCTATTATCCTTTTATTGACGGCTGCAACATCAAGGGAAAGACGATTAGTCAAGTCAACTTGCTTGGTGAAGTGTTATTTTACATTAGCAGCGTGCATCGTGTGATACCTTTGTCCTTTGCGTGGATGTCGTCACAGATGTGCAGGTCGAGGTGCGTGATCTGGAGATGGTGGGACGTCTCGCACACGTCGTAGGCGCTGAACAGCTTGGCCATGGACGCGTTCTGGTCGGCGGCCGTGGCCGCTTGCTGGGCCCGCACCTGCTGGGTGGAAGGTGGTGCCGACGATGCCTGGGCAACACAGCAAGAGCCACAGTAAGAGAAGTGCTTTAATACGTAGTACTCCATCTGTCCAGCAGATGGCAGGTCAGGCCACAACACACAACACCAGTGAAGTCATCTTGGACATGGATATGTGTGAATTTGAGTAGGCGATATATGTACACGTTTATATGGCAAGAAAACTAAGAGACTGAAAGACGGTAATAGCAGCAGTGAGAGACAACACGGCGTGGGCAGACAGACGGCATATGGCATCAGTGGATGGAGGAAGATAAGCAGTTTTACAAGCTTGAGCGAAGGCGAACAGAAATCAATATGTAGACTGGAAAATGTAAAAGGAAAGTAAAACAAGGCCATTTGTTCCATATGGTGGTGGGTGTGTACCTGGTCGTCAGTGGCCATGCTCTTTCTCTGCTGAGCAGACCGCTCCATGGCCTCGCTGAGGGACTTGGCATACTGCACCATGGCTTTGAGCTGGGAGTCCGTCAGCACCCAGAGCAGGTCATCCAGGACCAGAATCAGCTTGGAGGCCACAACATTACAGTCCTTTATCTGTGTCAGGCAGAGAAGAGGGTTCGACATGAATCCAGCTGTGTGGTTTGTTGCTGCTTCTGCTGATTTCACATCTGGCCAATGGCATTTCATAAACGGAGTCACAGAATGTATGTGTGTCTGACCCGTCTTTTCAGAGTGACTCGAATCTTGGACTGGTTGGTGATGAGGCGAATGGGCGCGCTCAGCATCTCATGCTCAGCACTCTGGATCGCGTCGGCCTCGATGCGGATCATCTGCCAGCTTATCTCCTTAAACGTCAGGATCTGGAGCAAACAGACAATTAGAAAAGTAAAAAAACACATCTGACAACAAAACAAGCTAGTGATAAGGCCATTCTGACCTCCCCCCTTTGAGGGTCCTGGATGCGAGTGAATCGCAGGTCGCTGATGCTCCAGCTGGTGTTGACACTGTAGACCTGCAGCTGGGAGAGTTCGAATGAGGCGTTGAAGGCCTTGGCACTGATCCTGATGACGATGGAGTTGATAGACAGGGAAATACCCTCCACCACCTTTTCAGCAAAGCCATATTCACTAGACGAACCACAAAAAGGGCGGACATGGGTGGAGTGAGTGAGGTAAAGGTGAGGTGATTAGCAGTGCTTAGCAACAGGCAGGTACAAAGGAACATGACTAATCAGTGTTGGGAAGCACAGCTGGGATATCAGCAAGTACGATCCATTCAAGTCAATAGAGAGATCAAAAATTTAAATATAAAAATCATATTCCCGATGTGTGTATGTAACATGAAGAGCAAAGGAAAAAGGTCAGAGCAGAGCTCACCTTTGTCCTGATGCTGTTGCTATGGGAGACGGACCATTGGGGGGACGGGGTTCATCACAGGTACTCATCTCCATCACCACTTTGTCCAGGGTCTGCAAAAGCAAAGGCATTACCACACTGTGTGTCAGGTTGTCCATCAGTTCCCATCTCAGGAACACTTTCAGTGTATTCTGAAGCGACAGACTTGATCATTCATGAGAATGCATTGTGAGGCTACTCTGACTTCGAATCACTGGGTTTGGTCGCGGTAGCTTGTTTGGCCTTCTATTATTCTGCCAGCTAGTAACAGGTGAGGAATGGAAACGTGTAGACTGCCCATGCATACATCCAAGATAAAACCCCTTACATCTTCTTGCATAATATTAGCATGAGCTCATATACACTCCCCTTTTTTCACACTGTTGTATAATACAGTCAAAGCTTTGCTAGCGATGGAGGTGTGGTACCATTGTGTTGTATGGTATAGTGAGTAATAGCGCCCATTGTGCTTTCTTTGCACACGAAACTCTGGTTTCATGTGGTTCTGATAATAATGATAGTGTCTGATAAGGACCGCTATTATTTTCTCGCTGCACTGATATCTATTGTTAAAATATCTCCAATATTTTGTTAATCAAAACATCTTATCAAACATGTTGTGTAACACCACGCATTTATAAAGGGCTCAGGCTTATGGACCACACGCACACACGATACTTTGTGGAGTGTTAGAGATGGAGTCTACGTTCCTCCTGCTGCTGTTGGTTTCCAGCAGCGTGTGCGCTGGGAATTACAGCTACCTGGGGACGGGGGCCAGCCTGGCGGTCTGTCAACCCGACACCTGCGCCCTGCTCAGCGAGGTGGCCGCCATGCGGGAGAAGCTGACAGCTGCGGCACAGGCGCAGGGCAAGCTGGAGGAAAGCCTCAGCGCCGTGATGCAGAGGATGACCACAATGGAGGCCAGCTTGTCGTCGTTCAGACGCCAGGCTGAGCAGCTCCAGACGGTGAACAAGGCTCAGGAGGAGCAGCTGCAGAGCCTGACAAACGCGGTCGCCGTAGCGTCGTCTAACGTGGCTTTCTCCGCGGCACTGGGAAACTCAATGGGTCCGTTCGAGCAAGACACGCCGCTGAGATACCAAAGAATCCTCTCCAACATTGGCAACGGCTACAACCCCGCCACCGGCATCTTCACTGCCATGGTGAGAGGGGTCTACTACTTCAGCTACACCATGTACAACAACAACGTAGGTCAGTCCAACTCCATGGTATCGCTGATAAAGAACAGCCAGAGGGTGGTGTCGACCTGGGGGACAGTAGGCAACGAGACCCATGACAGCGCCACCAACGCAGCGGTGGTGCAGCTGGAGGCCGGAGACAGCGTGTTTGTGCAGCTCTACGCCACGCGGATCATCTACGACAACAGCTATTACTACAACACCTTCAGCGGGTTTCTGCTCTTTACTTTGTGAACTGCGTCTGTATCAGACAATTAGTAACATCTGTAGCAGCATAACTGGTTAATTAGTCTTATGATATCTGTACATACAATCCTTGAATGTTCTTGACAGTGAATGAAAGAAATGCGTATTTATCTGTATAACTTACCAATGAGATTGGGTGAGTCTTCAACTTTGTCCATGGGATCTGTCAATGAAAACAGGACAGCGGTTCAGTTTCTCAGCCGCTCTGGTTCCTACAGGAAAAGGCCTGTCGGTTCACCACAATGAAATTACCAGTGAATGGGAGATGCAAATCAAATTAAATGCAACTGAACTGTGCCGAATTAAATCAGCACAATGCAGAAGAGACGCAGGAGGAAGGAGAAGAATCGATTGGTCTGGACTGACTTTTTCTTTGTTCCAGTCCGGTCCAAAGCTCCATTAATCCCCAAAATACAGCCTGTTTATTAAAGTCAAATTATACAGCAAACAGGATTAAATGCTTAGAGCTTTTTTTCTCGTTTTCCTCCAGGCATCATAAGTCAAAAAGCGGGAAAGTGCCTGGGATTTGTGTCTCCAAAGTAATTTATCACGCCTGCATCTGTTGTACAAATGCTTGAAGGTGCCAGTAGGGGGTGCAAGTTTATGTCTGTCACCCCCATTCACAAAAACAATTAGTGCTAATTACATTGGCCTGTGTCAGAAGCTTATTTAACCTGCTCATTCAATAAAGTAAAGTTTATTTCCTGTGTTTCTATGTGTTTGTCAGTCTGGCTGAGAGAGTGCTGCTTCGCTCATATGTAACAGGAAGATATGTAGATCTTGAAAATGAGGAACTAAGATACACATCTGTTCAGCTTCTACCAGTTTTAAAGAGTGAACTGAACTAAACCTGCGAGGCAACATTAGATGATACCATAGGTTTAGAATCAGCAGCAAAAATCTTAGGCTCCACACGCGTTTACCGTCAACCATTTGGGTTTTTATTGTCGCAACACTGCCTCAGTGTTACACAGGTCGTCGAAGGCAGAGCCAACAAGTTGGGTAAATACGACAAGCTGCAGCTGTCGAGCCAGGAGGATGGTAAAGGAGGACACGAGCAGGCAGAAATCACAAAGAAAGAACTAACAGGATGGAGAGGACATTACAGTGAGAGAAAGTGATGACGTGGAGGGAAGTGGTGGCGAGTGGACCTTGGAACAAACGAAAGTGCAGTCACAAGGGTGTGTCGGCACTCAGCCTCTCCACCACAAGCTCCAGAACCAAGTGCAGTACACCAACCACACCGTCCGTCTGTAGAATGTGAAATGCATGTGTCGTGACACTCACCCTGATTGCGGCCTTGTTGCATTCCACGCGGTTGATGGCCAGCCAGGTGGGCAGGTCCAGCAGGCTCTGCAGGACCTCCTCATCCAGCTCCAGGTTGGTGAGCTGGCCCTCGCCCTTCAGCGTGCTCAGGTTGATCTTGTCCGGCGACAGGTTCTTGGCAAACCTACGAGGCGCAGACGAGAAGCGGCTCAGGAGTATTTTAAGAAATGGCTCTGGGCGAAGTCGAGCAAAAAAACGCAGACAGTCGGGTTTTTGGTTGTAGTGAAGTGGAACAAAGCTCATTTCCAAAGCAACACACACGTCACACAGGGGTTTCACTCATTATTAATGTATACACAGAGGACTGTGAAGCAGGAACGAGGTGAAAGCATTGCCTGACCTAGACAGAAGACACAGAACGTGTGGTGGTGCAAACACCAATTTAGAATAAAATAATCCACTACTGATATTTTTAACACCTGTCACACAAATGTAAAAATATATTTGTGCCTGATCTCTTTGGCTCAACTACACAGACTTAAACACACAAACTTTATGTCCATGACCTACGAGTCTTCAGCTCTCCCTCCTGCTTAATAGTTAGCGGAGCGGCCACATACTAACTGTGCGTTTCCTCAGCCCGGTCCAATGTCTGAACACAGAGACTGCATTGATTTCACATGGTGTAGACGGAGAGGGGGCCCAGCCTCAGCTGCATCATGACACTGGATATGTTGTAAACATGCAATGACAGTGCCAGCAGGTTCGTGCTTTGGTTTTATCCCATTTACAGCCACGATTCCCAACTATAGAATGTGGGAGCTACCAAGCAGGCCGCCTCTCTAACACACAGGTAGACTTAATCTTGTTACTCAGATAATCTGTCACACATTTACCTCATGGGACTGTAAATAGGGTCAGATCAAAGATCTCTTTTACAACTAACAGTGTGGACGGATGATGTCCAGGCAGTAGGTTATCTGATGCATCCATGTGGCCCGACTGTCCCAACATTAAATACAGGGCGATTTATAAAGCGATGGTGATGCTTCAGTAGCTGCATGCTTTCCTTTGTCCAGTGAGTCATCTTTCCACATTTGAAATAATTAATTATTTCAAATTCCTGCACTGTTGCCACAACACCTTCTACGGACGGCGTCAGATTCTTCTTTAATTCAACATCCTTATAAATGATTCATCAGCAGTAGATAAACATAAGAGAGTCAGCACAGTGGAGCAGGGAACAGGACGGGAAACACACTCACACAAAGAAAACATGAATAATATAATGCAGACATGCTCACACGGGCATACACACACTCTGACTCTGCGATGGATGTTGTTATTGTAGTGCTCAGTCTTATGAACGGTGAAATATTAATTCATGCTGCTGATCGAGTGTCAACAAGCTGGCTTCCCTCGCTCCTCTGAGCCAGGTCCAGCTTTCTTTCCCCTTCTTACATCAATAACCCAAAGATGTAATTAATTAGGTAACATTATGTTAATCAGCTGTTTAATATCAAGGGTACTAACACTAAATAATCCATGTCACACACACAGATCCTACTCATTAGTGAGAACCAAAGAGGAACCAAGAACCAAGAACCAAGAGGCAGAGGGTATTAGGTTAACATGCCTTTATCTTTCCCTTTCATGTCTCCTCTCTAGACTCCAGCTATTATTCCAGTCAGCAGGGCCGCGGTCACTGGACCAAGTCCAGGACCATAAAGAGATTGTGACTACGTCTGTCTGTTAAAGACAAACATTAACACTCAATAAACTGATCCCTGTGAAGGTTTTAACCCATGGCTCATGTCATGGTTTTTTCTTTGTTATTGGGAAATGAGAAGTATATAAATGTATTATAAATAGACAAATACTTGGAATCGACTTAATAACAGGCTCGGTGTTAGTCATCCAAAATGTCTGCCATAGTCAGGCTGATCTTGCAGCTTTTTCCTTGACCGTAATGGAGAAAGCAGGCTACAGTCTTCCACAGCTGAAGTCGAGCTCTGAGGACAG
Source organism: Betta splendens (assembly GCF_900634795.4). Taxonomy (NCBI): domain Eukaryota; kingdom Metazoa; phylum Chordata; class Actinopteri; order Anabantiformes; family Osphronemidae; genus Betta; species Betta splendens. The sequence goes on from NC_040889.2 coordinate 10,131,942, forward strand.
AGATGCAGACGTTCCCAGCTTTTTCCTGCTCTGACAGTGCACTTGTGGTGCAGCCTGATTACATCAGTGCCAGAAAGAGGAGCCTGAGGAAAGCTGGTCAGAGTGACTCACAGCAACCAGTCGGTCTCGGCAACCGAGTTTTGCTATTTTAATTCCTAGTCTTCCGGTTGCTGTAACATTATTTTACATTTAATACTGTATGTCAAGTCCTCAGTTCCATCCCCTGGTCTGGGTATAGGTGCTACCTTTTTGTTGTGACAGAATGCTGGCAAAATCACAGAGACAGCCTGCCAGAGTGAAAGGACTTCACATTGGCAGCAAAAGCCCCACAATGTGGAGTATTTATGAATTTTTTAGTGTGAAGGAGACACATGAGGCGCATACTTCATAGCTGCACACCAACGAGACACCCACAACAGGCACTCAGTCATGACTCACGCCGTAATCGTCTTCCCACCAGCAGTGAGCAGTAACACTGGTGATGGAGGAGTTCATCGCTGCGCTGCAGCATCGGACTGCCACTGCAGGATGGATAGGGTCAGGCACAAAGAGCCCAAACACTGCACTAACGCTGCACTGACAAAGGACTGACTCGTTAAACTAGCCCCCACTGAATTTAGTAAGCTTGTGGAACAATTTATCCAACATGTCAATGCTCCTATTATGTCCCGAATTATCCCTAAGATGGATCTTGCTTAGCAAATAGTGTGAGGCTGAAGAAAGATAGTCTGGGTAAATGTGTATGTTTGTGTGAAGCAGCATCTTGTTCTGTTTGTCCCAGTGTCTCGTCAATAATCCTGCCTGGTCATCAACTCGCCACCACGGGATACCCGAGTTCAGCCTTCTGTGTAATGCTTAATCATTACACTCATTACTTAATCATTGCGCTCTCATGACTCAACTGCCAGACAACCTCACCTTGATGACTGAGCAGCTTAAGCAACATTACATCATCACAGACGTGATCAGAATACGCACCGGTTTGTCTTTGTACACCAGAAGTCACAAAAAGGCCCTTTCAACTAGTTTAATGTGTGGCGAGCGTGCATCAGTGCGCTTGTCTCGGCCAGAGGAGGAACCGCCAGCGCAGACTCAAGTCAATGGGCTGTAATGATGTGGTGGCACCTCGCTCCGACAGCCTAGTCCTGCTCACAGACACAATCAAACAGACATGGGTCCCCTGCAAAACGCAAGAATAGAAGGCGAGCTGCCGCGTTGACACCCACAACACAGCTAGTGCTTGTGAGAACACCTACAGTGGGCATGAATAACTTAAGAGACCAGCGCGGACTTAAAATACACAACGGGGGCTGCTGCTGATGGAGCAGGAAGATGCAGATACTGTGCAGACATATCTATCCAAGCATGCATAATTAGAAGAACTCACACAGCGGAGTATGTAAGGTGATAGCATAGTGCTTCTGACACCAGCACTTCTCCTGTGACATCATTACACCAAACGGCACAGGACTGGACCGAGCGCCAGGTCCACTCAAAAAGTGGTATTTCTACTGCTCTAGTGGTGTCAGAGCTGATGCTAATCCTGTTGAGACTATGCACAGGCATGTACAGCACACGGCCTGGAGTAGGAGGACAATGAAGGGCATACCAACCATGGGGCGTGAGCTGCAAAGCCCGGCAGTGGTATTAGGTGAGAGGGTGAGGGACTAAGTAAACACCATTACCCACAAATTAGTCACAAAGAGGGCATTTTCTTGCCAGCGTGAGGAACCTTTTCTTTCCAAGAACACGATCCTTGTCCACCTGTGACCTCAGAGAAGAATACACGCTCATTGCTATTAAATGAAACCCATCAGTAGGTGGTAGGAAAACGCTGCTGCAGGTGTGAGGCTCCCCCCTGGACTAAGCAGCCCATTGAGACGTCCCTTGAGATTTTTCGGAAAAGAATAAATAATGCACGTCAAGCACACAGAGCTAATGTTGTCCATAACAGCAGGACGGCCACGATAAATAAATAAGCAGCCTGCGAGCGCAGCCAGCAGTGCCAATGAACACGTCCAGAACCAATAACGGAGGCAGAACTTAGAGCCGTGGTTATTTAAGGAGCAACGTGGATGTCTGTCTAAATGATGACACAGGTAGATTTAAACCAGTGTAAACAAACCCGGCTGAATTGCCCTCGCGCCAGCTGGTGCTCAGCCTGCCCAGTCATCCCAAATGCAAATAAAACCACGGCTTTATCTCAGATTATCCACAGATTAATGATGAATAGTTTGCCTCCAGAGGAAGCCCGTGACTGCTATTTTAAACAATCTCGACCGTTCACCCAACCGGTTCAACCTGCCGCACAGTCGCTGAATTCCCCGGTATTCAGCCGCTCTACAGCTAGCCGCGATGCTAGCAGGCTAACGGAGAAGCCACGTCAAGTGAATGGGTGTAAAACGTTCGGAGGCGGCGGCGGGCAGCTCGACAGACGCCGACGATGCGAGGGGAGACGATTCCACGGGAGTCGAGCTAATCCGACACCTGGCTCAAGCCCGCGTTCGGCGGTAGCTAGCTAACGCCTGACAGCCGAATCCGCTCGTCGTCGTCCGCCAACGTCCCCCGCTCGACACTGACCTGGAGAGATGCTTCAGGATCTGCTTCTTGATGAGCCCGGCCATGGTCGCTCAATGCTGGTGTCCGAGCCGCCGGGCGTCCGCGCTGACTAGCCGGGATAGCCTCCCCGCTAGCGTTCCCCACTCGGTACAAACACGCAGGTCAATCCGTCGCCCCCGCGTCCGACCGCATCTTCACTCGCTTCCCGCTCCGTTGTGACAGCTGAGAGGCTGCGGGCGGCGGCGCGGCATTGCAGGCGTCCGGGTGACAGGCGGCCTCGGAGACTACGTTCGCCACCTTAGGCCATTTCATGCAGATACGCCGAAAAAGCTCGCTGAAGCACCTCAAGGCGAGCACCTGGAGGGTCACCGCGTCGCAGGAGCTGCGTCTGACGTCACTGCGCCATGCCGCGTTCAGGGTCTGCTCAGAAAATATTATGTTCGAGACACGAATGCGTGTACGTGTACACAGCTCTTACTAGACATTTCTAATCAAAATGTATTGTAATGCCTATTAACAATTGTACACTGCAATGGCTATAAATGAAATGTATAAAGCTGGTTTAACTCAAAGAAAGGAGAATAGTTCTGTAAATAAATGTCAACTTCTATACTGTGAATTTGGCGACGAGGATTCGCCCGTGTTCCTTTTAGTCAGTAGCGCTCTTCTAGCGACATCTAGTGTCTACATGGGAGATTAACAGTTTACTATTTATTTGCAAAAAAACACAGAATCATCACTATAAACCATAAGATAATTAAATTAATAATAAATAAGCATTATTAAGGAAGGTACTGTTAGGCTCAGTTTCTTATATTTATATTTCTTATAAATTCACTTGCGAGTTAAGGAAATTACACTGAAAACAGGACACTGCAAACCTAGTTTTAAGGACTTAAATCTCTTTATCGTAACGATTGTGAAAATTGTGTGGACGCGTGGCTTGAAGCGGTTCCTCGGTGCAGAGCTGTAATCGCAGACTGTGCCACGTATGAAGGGAGGAGCGCTGTAAACGGAGGAACGAGCCCCTCCCGGTATGGCGGGCCCCAAGGGTCACTAGAACGGCGTTTTTAAAACGCGTTTTGTCAGGTTGTGACGCGTCTCGTAACGCATTTTGTCATGTTGTGACGCGTCATGTCAGGTTGTGACGCGTCACGAGACGCGTCTTGGTTGTTTTCGAGACGCGTCACGAGACGCGTCTTGTTGGGTCAAGACGCGTCACGAGACGCGTCTCGTTTGGTCTATGCAAATTTTTCCCCGCCCATGTTTTCCCGCCACCAATACATTCAAAGTGACTTGAGCCAATCACTGATGACTTGGAACAGTCAAAAGTAGTAGATGACTGATACTCACTGACAATGTGTAAACAGTAAAATAGAACTGAAAATAGCCCCTTCCTTGGCTATGTAAGAACATATTCACCAAGTGCTGTAGATAATAAAACAAGATAATAAAATAAAGCTAAAAGTTTTAAGAACATGCTTATATTAAGCACATGCATGCTTAAAATATGAGTTTATAATTTTTATTTTTATTTTAGAGCATTCGGTGATTAAAAATAACATTAAAATATAAAAATTTTGTAACTAAACGCAAAGATTAGTCTCTAATGTCAACAAGAAGAGCCTCATCAAAAAATTGTTCATCATTAGGGGTCACTCCTATTCTTCTGTTTTGTGTGGTACACCGCGAGTTAGGGGATTGTGTGTGGGAATGACCATCAATGAGCAGTGCTTTGTGGGGTGTGTGAAAAGTAAATTGTGCTTGCTTTCTACAAAGGAAGTGCACCAAGAGGTGCTGTTATTTTGTGTCTCTTTACCTGCACAGTGTAATCTGAGCAGCAGACACATGAATGAGATTGCCTGGATTTAATTGGGCATTCAGTTAATTGGACTTGCTTGCAAGAAGAACTCTTAAGATAATTTTATGTATGTTCCTATAAAGTCTTCACCTTAGCCAAATGTGCATAGTTCAATAAAGAATGAAAATGCATCGGCCATCCTGTACGGTGTGGTCTGCTGGAGCAGCAGCATCACAGTGAGGGACAGGAAGAGACTGGACAGGATCATCAACAAGTCCAGCTCTGTCCTGGGCTGCACTTTGGACACGGTGCAGGAGGTGGGTGAGAGAAGGGTCCTGGCTAAACTGACATCCATCATGGACCAGGTCTCTCACCCACTGGAGGAGTCACTGCTCTGGAGAGCAGCTTCAGTAGCAGACTGATCCACCCTCGCTGTGAAGGAGAGATATCGTAGATCCTTCCTACCTGCTGCTGTCAGACTGTACAATCAGTATTGTATCAGTGGTTTATGTAGCAACCTGCTCTGCACAATATTTGTGTAAATCTGTGAACGATCATGTATATTGTTTCTGGTACAAATCTTATACCCATTACTGTGCAATAACCCTGCAATGACCTCATACTCACTCCAACTGTACTGCTTTGTACTGTGCCAACACAAACTGTTCTGTAGCTGTACTCTCGCTTATCTGTACTGCTGTTATGAGAAGTAATTTCCCAACTGCAGGACTATGAAAGGTTTTCTAATTCTTATTAAACTTTCGCCCCAGTGAAGTTACCTGCAAGTTCCCTCGTGGTAACTGGGCCAGATGTCAACCGTTCTGGACAGCAGCAGGTGACAGCAAAGGGCACAGGGACTTGAGTGGACCTACCTGAATCCATGGCTTGAACTTTCTTCACCGTTTTCATAAGTATCACTATGAATCTCTTAGTATGTATCACATGCATGTCATAGCGCGCAAATAAAGTGACAATGACAGTATCATAAATTAGCTGTATGCTTTGATAATATAGAAAATGACAAACATAAGCGATTGCTTCGGAGCAGTAGATTGTGTGTTTTTTGCAACCATCAACCTCTCCTGAATTTTCAGACATGTAGCTTTTAACATAATAAATGCACTGCACTAGAACAGATGTGCAAACCATCAAGAAGAAAAGCTTTAAAGTGAACTGAACTCTCTCATTAGTATTGACCTTAATGTCTGACCAAAAGTTGAATGATTTATCCACACACTCTTTGGTCCCTTACAGTAATAGGTTAACAAAATTACGACAAATGTTCTCAAAAGCAAATCTACAGGAAGGATCACAGTAGGAGCACAAAGCTGCAGTTGTAGCTGTTTAATGGAAGGGACCGCAATCAGAACAAGACTCCTGTTGAATAGTCATCTGCCATGGCCAGTTGTGGTGAGTGGAGAGGTGGGGGGTTGGAAGAGGAGAACAGGTTGGAAACGTCCCGGTCCAGGAATGGAGTCATCTGCAGACAGGCAGAATTTAGGAAAAAAAAATGCACAAGAGAAATCACAAAGTCATGACCAGAACAGCATCTATGTAATTGTGGTGGAAATTTCCCATAAAGAAGCAGATGAGAGAGTTGTCCTTTTGTGCGATTTATTGAAATAATAAAGAAAATAAAAATAATGGGGAAAGCAAACAAAAAGCATGGATGTTGATCGTGCACATCAACAAACCAAAAACCAGCTGGGGAGATCAGTGCACACACCACGAAGGTGTGATGCAAAGAGCCCACGATCCGCAAGTTGCTTCTGCCTTTTAACCCCTTTCTCTGGCTCTGGTGGAATGTCTCTCTGCAGCAATGGAATTGTTCGTGCCACTTTATCTCGCTGTGAGTGAGAATATTTGCTTTCTCACTTCTGCATCATCATGTCTTGTTATCCAAAGGAAGGAACACCGAGCTTCCAAGACAAGATGCATTCGCTTTAACAGCCTTGGGTCTGGTGGGGAGTCAGAGTCCGGGTGTAAAAGACAAACATATATCATAAATTACTAGTCAGTCAAATGGAACATCAGATGTTTAGAATTGATGTACGACAGGGCGCAAGAGATTAGTTGTTTGTGCGAGAATGTTCAGTTCAGTATTGCACCTAACCAGCACATGACGACTGTGTTGGATAAGAAATAGCACAAAGGCAAAAATTTTCCAGTACAGTAATATAAACATGTAGGGGAAGGTTTCACATGTGTGACATAAATCTGTTTTATTTCATTGCCCTTAATAAACAAACAAAAGAAGTTTATATACCAAAAACATACGATTTTCAAAAGGTTTTAAGTTTTCAAACGGGTCAATTTGAGTGGTAACCTAAAAGGATGGTTAAGCAAAGCTCTGTGTATCAAGGTGTCTATCAAACCTATAGCAGCATACATAGGACAATGTTCAAAGCGATCTGTATTGCAGGAGATCTCACTACCCTTGCCACAGCTTGTTTAGTCTGCTACCATCAGGAAGGAGAATTAGGAATCCACTACAGACTATAACCAGCAGTCCAGCATCACATACATGCATACGTACCTATTCTTTGATGTTTTGACAATGCAGCAGCATCACTGAGAGGCTGGACAGGGTCATCATGAAGTCCAGCAGGGTCCTGGTTTATGCTCCGGATACTATGCATGCGGTGGGAGAGAGAAGGGTCCTCTTGCTGAAACAGACAACAAATGACAGTCACACGGTTAGAAAACAGGTTATGGGAGAAGATGAGCCATGAAAGAACAAGCAAATCCCTGTCATGAAATGTGCTGGACTATTATATTATATTATATTATATTATATTATATTATATTATATTATATTATATTATATTATATATATAAATAAAAATTACTAAAGTGCTTTATATATAAGTAGTTAACAGTGCAGTGAGAACCATATCTGCAACCATGTACTAATTAAAATATAGAGAGTAAACACAAAGAGTAAACACATTGTAAAATACAGAGTAATAGTGCAAAAGCAAATAAATCTTTGTCTGCTTAAAAGCCAGTGAAATAAAAATATCAACTGGTATGAGTGTAAAACCTCTAAGACAAAACATACAGAAGATAAGCGCATAATTCATAATGCTATGGTTTACATAGGAGCAGGGTTTACATGTTGCAAGTTAGCAATTACAATAATACAGCAGTAAATAGAAACCTCCTGCATGCGTCATGTATCCCTACCATTCACTATTTATTGCTGTTATGATCAACAGTATCAACATCCTTGTCACCGTTTTCCCTGTTATAATGGCATTGTTTGGTGCATAATAATCATTACTACTATGACCGTCTAAAGTTTTGGATACTTTGCTGATATTGTGTTTCTAGGCTAAGAATTAAGATCTCTACGTGTGTCAACCTAATGCATTTCGAAAAGGGCTGTTTTTAAAAAAAGCAACGCTGACGTGTTTGTTCTGGACCACACTGTTAATTAGCACAGGTGTGCTCACAGCAAGAGCCCGTGCAGCTAGACAGAAAGCAAACTAATAACACGAGGCTCCACGCAAGAGCCGCTTTTCGTACATTTATGTTGCATTCTCGTGTTTGTGTTCTGTGACTGAAACAAGCGCAACCACGAATAAATTAGCAAACAACACCGAACCAAGCTAAGCCCAACGAGTTAGCATAAACGCAGCTAACAGCATACACATACATGTCACACACAGGTAACAGTTCTGATATTGTTCCTGTTCGTAAACGTGTTCCTACCTACAAAGTCGGAAATTATCCAAAGCACAAACGTTCAGCGCACTTCCAGCACACACACGGAGCTTCTCCGAACTAATGTCGCAGCGAAAAAAGCAAACTTTACCGGGCCAAACATGCGGCAAAGATCCCTTATTAGACAAAAATGAGAGCGAGCGCTCACACTGACACGCAATCGCGCTTACAGTACAGAAAGCTCACTCCGACAAACCTTTGGAGCTTTAATTTAATTTTTACTATTATTACTTACCTCCATCGCATCATGTTTATATCCAGTGCGCATGTGTCGTTATTTGAACTTTTATTGGTCCTCCTACGGGCTGCGGAGGACATTCGTCTTCTTCTTTTTTAACTTCCCGATCCACCAAAACATGTAAACAACTTCAACGTTCAATGGATTGTGAAGTACACAAACATAACGATGAAGTCATGTATTATTTTTAATATTCTTCTTTTTCCATTCATATTTAATTTGTGCAGCCACTGGCGTTCTGGCTGCACAAATTAAATATGAAATTTACTATAAATGCCTGCATACATGTTTGTTAAAACTTACTTAAATCTCTTCTTTATTCAATAGAAGGCTTTGGTGTTTGGTCTGTATGATAACCAGTTTACATTAGCCTTTGTTATTGTATACAATAATACAGATGTTGTTTGCTTTGTTTTTGCACTCTTGTGGTGTGTAACTTCATAATTCCCTAAACAAAATAACTAAATTTTTTCAGTCCTAAATCTAAATAGCTTTATAAAAGCCTTGCTTTTATAACTAATTTGATATGTCATATATGTTACCTGTGACCTGAGAAGTCATAAGGTGCTTTTGATTTACAGTAAAAATAATAATAATAATAATAATAATAATAATAATAATAATAATAATAATAATTATTATTATTATTATTATTATTATTATTATTATTATTATTATTATTATTATTATTATTATTATTATTATTATTGTTATTATTATTATTATTATTATTATTATTATTATTATTATTATTATTATGCCATGTTAGCACTTCCTTTGAGTTTGGAAGTGCATCACATTGCACCCACAAAGAATCACAGCCACGTGCCTTTGGAGGAGTATGACACTTTGCCTCTCTGTGTGCTGAGAGGACAGCAGCTGACCGGCCTATTCTTCATTATGGAAAAGGCTCACAAAATTCAGGGGGTTAGGTAAGGCTCTGAATGGCATCAGCTCAGGAGCTCCAGACCTCCGTGTAAGGAGATACAGTATGTACCACATGAAAGGCTCTGCTAAGTCACTTGCCGACCACATAAAGAAGGCACTGACATGGCACCTGCTTTAACAGAGTACATTAGATAGGCAAACAATAACCACTCAGCTGGTGGTCTTCCATCCCAGCACACACTGAGCTGCACCGTCTCCCACTAAAAATGTTAACACACAAAATATCCCCAGTTTGGACTTTTAGAATCAGAATCTGAATCGGTTTTATTCTCCAGGTCTGCACAAGAAAAACATGGAAATGCCTCCGGTCTGACTCCATCTTTTTAAACCGAACATTAATTGTTAACACCTATTTACATAAGTTATTAGCATAGAAATAGTAAAATAAAATAGGATAAATAAAAAATTACTGACTCTGTGTCTGGTGGTTCTGGTGAGTATAGCTCTGTGAATCCTGCCAGAGGAAGGGAGTTTGTGTGTTGAACAGTTTGTGTGTGGGGTGTGTGGGGTCAGCAGTGATGCTTGCTGCCCGTTTTCTGACTCTGGCCTGGTACAGATGCTCAATGGAAGGGAGTTCAGTCTGACCAGACCACCCGCTGCAGTCTGTGTCTGTCCTGTTTGGTGGCTGAACCAAAACCACACAGTGATGGAAAAGCAGAGGTCAGGCTGGATGATGGCAGTATAGAAGTATAGAACAGCTCCTGGGGCAGTTTGAACTTCCTGAGCTGTCTCAAGAAGTACAACCTCTGCTGGGCCTTTTTGTGGACAGTGTAAGGGGGCCCAATTCAGGTCCTGTGAGAATGTGGACCCTAGGAACCTGAATGAGTCCACGGTAGGCAGTGTGTTTTTGTGGATTTGTGATGGGGAGGGGGGCAGGCGGTTCTTCCTGAAGTCCACTGTCATCTCCACAGTCTTGAGCGTGTTGAGCTCCATCTGCTTTTGAAATCCGTTTTAGTGGCAAATTTATGGACATCTGCTCATCACAGGGATACAATTCTAACATTTGTGTTGGTGTTTATTACTGCTACCCCACAGTGAGAAGGTCTTGGGTTTCACAGTTGCTCCGTGGAGTTTGTAAATACTTCCTGTGTTTCCAGACACTACCCTTGGGGAGTAAAAATTGTCTATAGGTGTGAGTTGTTGTCTATATGTAACACTATGATAAACTGGCAATCTGGGTGTTCCCAACCTTTAATCTAATTGTCAGCGTATATAAGATCATGCATGCTCCCAACCCCTGTGAATTAGTGAGAGAGAACAACTGATATTTGCTATTATTTATTTTTTATTTTAGCTGTTATAACAACTAGAATGATAAGTTATACTCTTTTGCATACTTTCAGTTTTATAGTAGATCTCTTCATATAATTCTCCTCATATCTTTAAACCATTAATACTCATACAAAAATGTGTTTTAGAAACTTTTGTTGTGCCATTGATAGTCCCTTGTATGTTCTAAAACACAAACACTTTGCTTAAGATTTTTTTCATTGCCCAAAAAAATGATTTATTTAAAAACAGTTCACAGGATTAATAAAACCAGTTAATAAATCACAAAGTAGACTTCATTAATTGCCTAAATACTGAGTAGCAAAGGCACATATGTGTATAATGCTTTAGACATAGGACTAGTTAAACACAATACAAAAAATTAAACGACATACACTATAATGTAATTAAATACCACTTAATATAATACAGTCCATTAATTTGCCTGTGGTTGCCTTGGCTTTGTTTAACTAACATCATCACAGGATGGCATACTGGCTATGCATGTATAGCCATTCTCGATTGTGTTTGGCTGGCCATGCTTAATCCAGCTGTATAGTGTCGGCTGCTGACCAAGTTTGTTCCTGGAAAGCCCCCGCAGCAGCAGCAGCTACAGCTGTCTTCATGTTGCTACAAGTTGTGGTCCTGAGCATACACACAGTCCTGGAAGAGGAGATAGGTGTGCGGTAGTGGAGTGGTGGACTGTAATACCCAGTGGTGTAGCTGGTCAAGGAAGAAAACAGTTGGTTGATGACACTGGAAACGTGGCAAAGGGGGCAGACCCTGATAGCAGATCCTCAGAGCCAAAAATTATATCAGCCCACTTCCCTACTCGAGCACTCTTCACTTGCCTGTGAGAGAACCTGCAAGACACAGAAACACAGACTGTTATTGGGTGCTTCAGCTAACATTAAAACAAGACTTGCAGTGCTGTAAACAAAACGTGTTATTTTTTTCAGTACTCACCAATGGGACAAAGGTCTCTGTCTCAAGGCTGCTCAACATTGCCTTTCTGATAGCAATGCAATCTGAGGGATGACTGAACACAGTGCAACTGCTTGTGTACACTCTTGTACTGAAGCCTCTGCAGGTTTGTAATTTCTAAAGAGGGACTAGGCCAGCTTCAGGACATTTTGGTATCCTTAACTGCTCCTATTCCTAAAACGACAAACAAGAGTGACACAAGGGAGGAGGTTAAAAGTTGAGTTGTTAGACTTATCACTGAAAACTTCACTCACTCAATACTTCTTCACATTCCAGTCACAGATATGCTGGAGGTGGCAAAAAGAGTGGTTTACCCTAGACCAGACAGAGAACCACTCACTACCGCACCTACAGAATATTTGTAATCTCCACTAACCTCAACTACAACCTAACCTGACATTTCTGTCATAGATTTTTTTCTGAAAAGCAGTCACACACCTGTGTACAGACCTGTATACAGGCTTGGTGAAATCCTTGATCAGTTGAAAGGACAAGTTTCAGATGCTCAGTCTATCAACCTGGAGCGCTTGTAAGCACTACATATGTCTATATAACAATTACCTGACCGCTCCACTTCTTCTGCTTCCTAGTGAGGGCTGCCTATAAGGACACAGCTAGAAAATATGAAAAAAACAGCAAAAAAAGACAACACAATTACTAACACGTACTTTGTGTGTGGGAGCATCAGTTGGGTTATGCATGGTACACAGCCTCAGCACCATCAACAGGTTGAATAGACATCTGTGGCACACAATTTCTCTCAACCTCCCTTGTCTGTGGGTTCCACCTTAATAATTTAAGAAACAGTGAAGCACATACATATATATCAAGTAAATATAATAATCCAGACATTTAGTCAGCTATAAGAAACAAAATCTCAGTAACTGACTTAATACTTATTTCATTACAAATAAATGGAGCTATTCGAATCACTTCACATATGTAATTTAAGAACAAAAGAGCTCACTGTGTGCCCAGTGTTCAGAATCTGACATGGTCCCATTTCAGTCTAAACACAATGTAAGAAATCTGTAAAGACATATTACGGTACTTGGTTAAATTCAAGCTAACTCAACTTAATTCTTTCTAACTGTGCATCTTTTCGTTGAAACCGACAATGTTTAGACACTACATTTGTTACCAGGCTGGACCTTAAGTTTCATTGAAACATTCCAACTGGCAAGTGATTGTTGCGGCTGTAGACTGTTGACTACTGTTCTGACTTTCATTTTAACTAGCACTATGGAATAACTATAAAGCACGCATTTATTTAATGCCACCGCATTGCAGTCTTCGTATCGAGTTCAATTTTAGATATTAAACTATTTACAATGCAGCAAAGTTACACAGGGGACTCACATCAATGGCGAGTAATACACAGGGTAAAGTGCAGACTATGACGACCTAATTCAATGTTTTAAGAAGGAAAACGCAACAGACCTTGAGACGAACTTGCCTTTTGTTGTCCTGGAAGCGTTGTCGAAAACTTTCTTCTTCTTCTTCTTCTTCTTCTGCTTCTTCTTCTTTTTTGCTTTTGTTTATGGGCAGTTTGCGTTCGACAAATTGCGCACTATCGCCACCTTCTGTCCCGTACCAAAATGTGGTATATTTACTTGTTGATGTATGCAAATCTTCGCTGCTTCTGCTTGTACTAATTCTTCTTTTTTCTTCCTATTATTAAGTCCAATTGACTGTTGACTGTTGATAAACACCTTCATAATTTAACTATTTGTGTTAATCAGAGAAAATACAAAGCGAAAATCTAAATCCTAAACTAACAGCACTTCCGTGAATTTGAGTATATTAAGTGGATCGAAGGAGAGTAGAAGAAGGTAGAGGGCGGTAAATTAAGTTTAAGGGTGCTCCACGCTCCAAGGATAAGAAGAAGAAGAAGAATCACCAGAGTTAAAGAAGAAGAAGAAGAAGACGAATGTCCTCCGCAGCCCGTAGGAGGACCAATAAAAGTTCAAATAACGACACATGCGCACTGGATATAAACATGATGCGATGGAGGTAAGTAATAATAGTAAAAATTAAATTAAAGCTCCAAAGGTTTGTCGGAGTGAGCTTTCTGTACTGTAAGCGCGATTGCGTGTCAGTGTGAGCGCTCGCTCTCATTTTTGTCTAATAAGGGATCTTTGCCGCATGTTTGGCCCGGTAAAGTTTGCTTTTTTCGCTGCGACATTAGTTCGGAGAAGCTCCGTGTGTGTGCTGGAAGTGCGCTGAACGTTTGTGCTTTGGATAATTTCCGACTTTGTAGGTAGGAACACGTTTACGAACAGGAACAATATCAGAACTGTTACCTGTGTGTGACATGTATGTGTATGCTGTTAGCTGCGTTTATGCTAACTCGTTGGGCTTAGCTTGGTTCGGTGTTGTTTGCTAATTTATTCGTGGTTGCGCTTGTTTCAGTCACAGAACACAAACACGAGAATGCAACATAAATGTACGAAAAGCGGCTCTTGCGTGGAGCCTCGTGTTATTAGTTTGCTTTCTGTCTAGCTGCACGGGCTCTTGCTGTGAGCACACCTGTGCTAATTAACAGTGTGGTCCAGAACAAACACGTCAGCGTTGCTTTTTTTAAAAACAGCCCTTTTCGAAATGCATTAGGTTGACACACGTAGAGATCTTAATTCTTAGCCTAGAAACACAATATCAGCAAAGTATCCAAAACTTTAGACGGTCATAGTAGTAATGATTATTATGCACCAAACAATGCCATTATAACAGGGAAAACGGTGACAAGGATGTTGATACTGTTGATCATAACAGCAATAAATAGTGAATGGTAGGGATACATGACGCATGCAGGAGGTTTCTATTTACTGCTGTATTATTGTAATTGCTAACTTGCAACATGTAAACCCTGCTCCTATGTAAACCATAGCATTATGAATTATGCGCTTATCTTCTGTATGTTTTGTCTTAGAGGTTTTACACTCATACCAGTTGATATTTTTATTTCACTGGCTTTTAAGCAGACAAAGATTTATTTGCTTTTGCACTATTACTCTGTATTTTACAATGTGTTTACTCTTTGTGTTTACTCTCTATATTTTAATTAGTACATGGTTGCAGATATGGTTCTCACTGCACTGTTAACTACTTATATATAAAGCACTTTAGTAATTTTTATTTATATATATAATATAATATAATATAATATAATATAATATAATATAATATAATATAATATAATATAATATAATAGTCCAGCACATTTCATGACAGGGATTTGCTTGTTCTTTCATGGCTCATCTTCTCCCATAACCTGTTTTCTAACCGTGTGACTGTCATTTGTTGTCTGTTTCAGCAAGAGGACCCTTCTCTCTCCCACCGCATGCATAGTATCCGGAGCATAAACCAGGACCCTGCTGGACTTCATGATGACCCTGTCCAGCCTCTCAGTGATGCTGCTGCATTGTCAAAACATCAAAGAATAGGTACGTATGCATGTATGTGATGCTGGACTGCTGGTTATAGTCTGTAGTGGATTCCTAATTCTCCTTCCTGATGGTAGCAGACTAAACAAGCTGTGGCAAGGGTAGTGAGATCTCCTGCAATACAGATCGCTTTGAACATTGTCCTATGTATGCTGCTATAGGTTTGATAGACACCTTGATACACAGAGCTTTGCTTAACCATCCTTTTAGGTTACCACTCAAATTGACCCGTTTGAAAACTTAAAACCTTTTGAAAATCGTATGTTTTTGGTATATAAACTTCTTTTGTTTGTTTATTAAGGGCAATGAAATAAAACAGATTTATGTCACACATGTGAAACCTTCCCCTACATGTTTATATTACTGTACTGGAAAATTTTTGCCTTTGTGCTATTTCTTATCCAACACAGTCGTCATGTGCTGGTTAGGTGCAATACTGAACTGAACATTCTCGCACAAACAACTAATCTCTTGCGCCCTGTCGTACATCAATTCTAAACATCTGATGTTCCATTTGACTGACTAGTAATTTATGATATATGTTTGTCTTTTACACCCGGACTCTGACTCCCCACCAGACCCAAGGCTGTTAAAGCGAATGCATCTTGTCTTGGAAGCTCGGTGTTCCTTCCTTTGGATAACAAGACATGATGATGCAGAAGTGAGAAAGCAAATATTCTCACTCACAGCGAGATAAAGTGGCACGAACAATTCCATTGCTGCAGAGAGACATTCCACCAGAGCCAGAGAAAGGGGTTAAAAGGCAGAAGCAACTTGCGGATCGTGGGCTCTTTGCATCACACCTTCGTGGTGTGTGCACTGATCTCCCCAGCTGGTTTTTGGTTTGTTGATGTGCACGATCAACATCCATGCTTTTTGTTTGCTTTCCCCATTATTTTTATTTTCTTTATTATTTCAATAAATCGCACAAAAGGACAACTCTCTCATCTGCTTCTTTATGGGAAATTTCCACCACAATTACATAGATGCTGTTCGGGTCATGACTTTGTGATTTCTCTTGTGCATTTTTTTTTTCCTAAATTCTGCCTGTCTGCAGATGACTCCATTCCTGGACCGGGACGTTTCCAACCTGTTCTCCTCTTCCAACCCCCCCACCTCTCCACTCACCGCAACTGGCCATGGCAGATGATTATTCAACAGGAGTCTTGTTCTGATTGCGGTCCCTTCCATTAAACAGCTACAACTGCAGCTTTGTGCTCCTACTGTGATCCTTCCTGTAGATTTGCTTTTGAGAACATTTGTCGTAATTTTGTTAACCTATTACTGTAAGGGACCAAAGAGTGTGTGGATAAATCATTCAACTTTTGGTCAGACATTAAGGTCAATACTAATGAGAGAGTTCAGTTCACTTTAAAGCTTTTCTTCTTGATGGTTTGCACATCTGTTCTAGTGCAGTGCATTTATTATGTTAAAAGCTACATGTCTGAAAATTCAGGAGAGGTTGATGGTTGCAAAAAACACACAATCTACTGCTCCGAAGCAATCGCTTATGTTTGTCATTTTTTATATTATCAAAGCATACAGCTAATTTATGATACTGTCATTGTCACTTTATTTGAGCGCTATGACATGCATGTGATACATACTAAGAGATTCATAGTGATACTTATGAAAACGGTGAAGAAAATTCAAGCCATGGCTTCAGGTAGGTCCACTCAAGTCCCTGTGCCCTTTGCTGTCACCTGCTGCTGTCCAGAACGGTTGACATCTGGCCCAGTTACCACGAGGGAACTTGCAGGTAACTTCACCGGGGCGAAAGTTAAATAAGAATAAGAAAACCTTTAATAGTCCTGCAGTTGGGAAATTACTTCTCACAACAGCAGTACAGATAAGCGAGAGTACAGCTACAGACCAGTTTGTGTTGGCACAGTACAAAGCAGTACAGTTTGAGTGAGTATGAGGTCATTGCAGGGTTATTGCACAGTAATGGGTATAAGATTTGTACCGGTAACAATATACATGATCGTTCACAGATTTACACAAATATTGTGCAGAGCAGGTTACATAAACCACTGATACAGTACTGATTGTACAGTCTGACAGCAGCAGGTAGGAAGGATCTACGATATCTCTCCTTCACACAGCGAGGGTGGATCAGTCTGCTGCTGAAGCTGCTCTCCAGAGCAGACAGTGAGTCTTCCAGTGGGTCAGAGTCCTGGTCCATGATGGATGTCAGTTTAGCCAGGACCCTTCTCTCACACACCTCCTGCACCGTGTCCAGAGTGCAGCCCAGGACAGAGCTGGACTTGATCCTGTCCAGTCTCTTCCTGTCCCTCACTGTGATGCTGCTGCTCCAGCAGACCACACCGTACAGGATGGCCGATGCATTTTCATTCTTTATTGAACTATGCACATTTGGCTAAGGTGAAGACTTTATAGGAACATACATTAAATTATTTTAAGAGTTCTTCTTGCAAGCAAGTCCAAATAACTGAATGCCCGATTAAATCCTGTACTTATTTACAGGCAATATCATTCATGTGTCTGCTGCTCAGATTACACTGTGCAGGTAAAGAGACACAAAATAACAGCACCTCTTGGTGCACTTCCTTTGTAGAAAGCAAGCACAACTTACTCTTCACAAACCCCACAAAGCACTGCTCATTGATGGTCATTCCCACACACAATCCCCTAACTCGCCGTGTACCACACAAAACAGAAGAATAGGAGTGACCCCTAATGATGAACAATTTTTTGATGAGGCTCTTCTTGTTGACATTAGAGACTAATCTTTGCGTTTACTTACCAAATTTTTATATTTTAATGTTATTTTTAATCACTGAATGCTCTAAAATAAAAATAAAAATTATAAACTCATATTTTAAGCATGCATGTGCTTAATATAAGCATGTTCTTAAAACTTTTAGCTTTATTTTATTATCTTGTTTTATTATCTACAGCACTTGGTGAATATGTTCTTACATAGCCAAGGAAGGGGCTATTTTCAGTTCTATTTTACTGTTTACACATTGTCAGTGAGTATCAGTCATCTACTACTTTTGACTGTTCCAAGTCATCAGTGATTGGCTCAAGTCACTTTGAATGTATTGGTGGTGGGAAAACATGGGTGGGGAAAAATTTGCATAGACCAAACGAGACGCGTCTCGTGACGCGTCTTGACCCAACAAGACGCGTCTCGTGACGCGTCTCGAAAACAACCAAGACGCGTCTCGTGACGCGTCACAACCTGACATGACGCGTCACAACATGACAAAACGCGTTACGAGACGCGTCTCAACCTGACAAAACGCGTTTTAAAAACGCCGTTCTTTTGACCCTCTTGGCTTGCCATATTCCCGGGGCCGCTCTGCCGCACGGAGCGCGTCTTACAGCGCGTTTGCATCAGCGTTGTGTGGTTACCGCAGCGTTAATGAACGTGTCGCTGCGGCGCCGGTCTCCCAAACAGACTGCGATCACCGGCAGAGGACGCTTTGTCTTCGCCACAGGGGCATTGTGTACATCAAAAAGTTTATCTGCAGGAGCACTGGTTGAAAAGTTGTCCAAACTATTCGGAAACAACAGAGAAATGAACTCTGCAGCCGGGAAACAATCGGCGCAGTGTGTTACGGTCGTTAAACTGTACGCGGGCAGAGCCAGAAGTTTAACACGGGACAACCCCCATCCGCATACCTCAACACTAAAACCCTGCGGAGAGACACGCCGCGCTCCCTGATACGCTGCTCCAGCCGGTGGGCCTGGACTGGAAGCGCTCCGCATCCACGACTGCAGAACCAGCGGCGCTCGCGGCGCATCCACATCGCAACAGACGCGCGCGACGCCGAGCGAACCCCCCCTGACGATGGCGAAGAGCCGCAACAAGAACAGCGCCGGCGAGAAGAGCCCCGCGGCCCCGCAAGAGGACGCCGGCAAGAAGGCGCAGAAGAGCGGCGGCGCTAACGGGGCGAGCGCCCCGGGCTCCCAGGGGCCACGGCCGGGGAGCTGCCTCGGCTCTCTGGCCACCACCGTGTTTTACTTGGGCTTAATCGGCGCTGCGGGCTTTGCGGCTTTTTACCTACAACAAGTTGTGGAAGAAATCCGCCAGACGAGCGGCAGGCACGAGGAGAGCGCACGGCTCGGCGCAGAACTGAGCACGAAAATGGAGAATGTCGCTCAACAGGTAGGTGGAAATGGATGAGTCACAAAATAGACGGGGAACGAGATGCACGACACAGTTGGAGGCTGGGATGTGGAACAGGTTGGTCATCTTGTTGCTCGGGGCAGAGAAGGATGAGTTATCACTGCTAGAAGAGGGCTTCCTCTATTTGTGAACGCATGAATAAACACTAGGTCCTAGTGGAGGGTCAGTTCTTGCGCACAAACGCGTCCATGGGCTCATTCAGTGCCATCCTAACGTGTTTATTCTTTCCTCATTCCTGCAGGGACTTTTCCAGCAGGTTGTGTGTGTGTGGCTCATCTAAATAGTATACTGGTCACAGTACTTCCTGTTTTTTTTAACTTGCAAGTATTAAATACTTGTAACATTATATGAGTGTAATGTAATGAGTGTGTAGTTGATTCAGAAGATTCTCACTTAAAATTTTATTTTACTACTCAATCAAATGTAACAGCTTTGTTGAGGATTATAAAATATTGATATTTGTATATGTACATTTATAAATAGTGTGAGAGGCAAAATTATGTAAATATTATATAAAGACAAATCAATTATTTAGCTTTAGACGCAACCTGTAGGAGGTAAACATAGATGTTAGAGCCTTTGGGTCCTGTTCTGGAGAACAGAGGGTTCTTGTTGGACTTGATGTGATGTTTGGTGTCCCGTTGATGACTACGCATGCTGTCCCCTCGCACAGGTGGAGTCTCTGAGGAGCGTGGTGGACGGGCTGGAGTCGTCGCTGGGCATCACGCGCGTGGAGCTGGAAGGCGCCGTCAGTCGGATGAAGAAGGGCGAAGTGGAGACCAGGAGGGTGGAGGAGGCTCTTCAGAAGCTCCAGAACGACCTGCTCCGGGACCTCTCAGAGGGCATCAACGAGGTGAAGGAGGCCCGCGAGAGGGACTTCTCCTCCCTGGAGAAGACGGTGGAGGAGCGCCTGGCTGAGGTGAGTCAGTCCATCACAGCCAGCGTGGCCGAGTTCACCGAAGCCCAGGGCGAGGCGCAGAGCCAGCTGGCCGACCTCAAAGCCCGGCTGGGGGACATGGAGGACCCGGCCCTCATCAAAGAGGAGCTCACTGCCATCGTCAGCGCCGTGGCTGAAATCAAAACGGCCAAAAACGACGCCGACTCCTCCGCCAATTCGCTCCGGGATCAGATAAGCTCAGTGAGGAACGAGCTCCAGACTCGCAACCACGAGGTCGCCTCGCTGTCCAAAGAGGTGGAAACCATGAGGTCAGCGGTGCAGGAGGCCGTCGGGAGCCTGAAGCAGACGCTGTCTGCAACCGAGGCCGGCGTCCAGGCTCTGAAGGACAGGACGGAGACGCTGGAGGGCGGGATGCAGCAGGCCGCCGACGCCGCCCGCTCCGCGGAGCAGCGGGCGCACGAGGCGGCGGCTCAGGCCCAGAAACGCTCGGACGACCTGGAGGCCAGAGTGAAGGAGGGCGGGGACGCCCTGTCTGAGGTCAGCGCCAAAGTGGAGTCGCTGTTGGCCAAGTATGACGCGCACGAAAGCGCCCTGGCGACGCAGAGGGAGGCTGTGGAGGGAGCGAAGGCCGGCGTGGACGAGCTGGAGGCGCTGAAGGGCAGAGTGGAGGAGATGCAGTCGGCCGTGGACGCGCTGGGCGGCGCCCACAGCGAGCTGGTCCTGAAGGACCCCGGCCTGGGCCAGCGGGTGGAGGAGCTGGAGAGGAGGATGGATGCCGTGGAGGAAAGCAGCGCTGAGCCGGAGCGGCGGGAGAGTTCGGGCGGCGCCGCGGAGGACGAGCAGCAAAGCTAGAGGTTCCCCGTCGGGCACTGCTCCTCAAAAGCACTGCAGGAGACGCACGCAGGCGCTCAGGCGTCTCCACAGCCCCCCAGCAGGACGGAGGGAGACGTCAGGACACCAAAGCATCCGCCAGCGAGGACCTCCATCAGGCCTGGCGAACAGCTGGAGCACATAATATTAGAAGAGCTGAAGGATCAGGACGTAGCGGGGCAGAGCTCGACTGCTGATCTGTGACTTCACATCCACACTCATTCTGCACTGTAGTTTGATTTTCCAATGTTTGGACTGTTAGACTTTACACTTTCAGGGCCAGGGCTGTTTTTGGGGCCCCGGGATGGAACAGCGAGCTCAACCTGAACGTGTTTCCCAAGTTTACTCCGACATGCTGCCTTTGTGTGTGTTTTTTACATGAATAAAAACTCCTTATGAAGGATTTCCTTCTGGTGTGAACTCATTGTTGATGCTGGATTGCTGTCGTTACTGTGACATATGGGTGGGAATGAAGATTCACACTTACTGATAGGTGTGGTGCAAAAACCCCAAAACCAAAAGTAAACTGCATAATTTATTATTTCTGAATTAATTGAAACCTGAATACTACATTAATCACATCCTTTTAACAACACCCCAGATTTATTTCAACAAAGAGTGATTTCACGTTGACGCGTGCATCTCTGCTACATCGGCTATTTCACCAACACCTGTCTAGTTGCCACACTTAAATCTCCCTGTGCTGCAGTGAGGTTGGATAAAGTCTGTCTAAGCTCAGCGATCTCCTGCTCTCTGTGAGTGAGATCCTCTGCCAGGCGTCCTATCCGCAGCATCAGATCCGACAGCTGGGGCCCGAACGCCCCGAAGTCCCTCTTGATAGCAGCCACCTTCGGTTTGAGGTCGCTGGCGTAGGTCACTGTTCTGATCAGACGAGCTCTGCTGCTCTCCAGATCCCTCACGCGCTCCGAGATCTGTTGGTCCGCTGCCGCCAGCTCGGGGATGTTCCTGCGCAGCTTATCTATGGCCTTGGTGTTGCGTTCGGACGCAGCGCGGAGATTCGACACTCGTTCGATGCTGCTGGCCAACACGTCCCCGATGCGTTTGACCATGCTGCGCTCCACCTGAGTCGCCTTGTCCTCCAGCTCTCCAACCTGGGCGAGCAGGGTCTCCAGCTCAGTCTGCAGGCCGTCCATCCTGCGCACGTCTGTCCTCACCGACGCCACCTAGAGGGAGAACGGAGAAGGGCGTTGACAAAAACAGGGGTCTATAAAGTCCATATCTGTCTAGAAAAGCAGTAACTGGACATACTTTGTTGGTGAAGTCCTTAGTGATGGCTGAGGTGCGCTCTTCAATCTGTCCCACAGCGCTTCTCAGCCCAGCGATGCTCGTCTGAAGCTGAGTTCGCTTCTCAGACAGCCCGGAAGCCCACTCCTTCAGCTGCTGGACGTCCTGCTCCAGAGCGCCCAGCTGGAGCTGCACGGGCGCCCGCTGGCCCCGGAGGTCCTCCAGCATCAGCTGGACGCCTTCACACTGAAACAGACCATGACGTGAGTGACAGGAGCAGAGAGAAGAGGAGGAAGAGGTGTCAAGAACTAATCAGACTACTAAAAGTTAAAAAGGTCATTTTATTAAATATTAAATAAACCCAGTGATGAAATTATTAAAATACTTTAAAGTGAGGCAGATAAATTCAATGTAACAATTCATTTATAAAGGAAAATTGTCAGTAACAGAATTTCTAGGAAAACACATTTGAAGAGTGATGTTGTAATAATGTAAACCAAAGCACTGAATCAGATTCTTTGAAACATTTATACAAACAGAATGAAACAAAACTTTATTACTTAATGTGAATCTCCTATAGAAAACTAAGAGGAATGTCTGCTCCTGTTCTCTAAATGTGAGTAACAGCATCATTCAGGGAGGTTTTCTTGAAAAGCTGGAGGAGGCTCGTTCCGGGCGTCCTCTTCCCACTCTTCATCTTCCTCATCATTCCATCCTTCCTCTCCCATAGTGTCAGACTGCGTTTCACGGTCCACCCTGTTTTCCCTCAGCGTCATGGTGAGTTCACGGACCGCCTCTTTGACCACGGACAGCTCGTTCTTCATCTTCAGGATGCTGTTGTGTGCCTGCAGGGTGTCCAGCTCCTGTCGGATCTCCAGGATTTCATGCACGGCTTTCAGCATACTGTCCTCCGTCCCAAACACCTGCAGCGTCAGCTCCTCCAGCTTCTTCTCGGCCCCGCTCAGATCGCCCCCGAGCCTCAGGATGGCGCGGACCGCCTCCTCCACCTGCGGCAGGTGCTCCTCACACTCCTGCAACCGGGGAATTTGCTCCTGCAACTCATAGCTGAGTTCCACCTCCCGCTTGGTCAGGCTGGTCATCTGCTCCTCCAGCTTCTGGATCTGTCTGGTGTTCCAGTCCAGCTGATCCTGCGCCCGCTTGGTGTCATCTTCCTCCGTGCGCTCCAGCGCTCGGGCGTTCCTCTTTGTGCTGTCTTCAAGCTCCTGCAGCCTCTCTGCCAGCGTCCGTGCCCTCCGCTCGGCCTCGTTCACCCGCTCCGTGGACCTGGTGTGCGCCTCCCGTGATTCCGCCTTGAGCGCAGCCAGGTCGGAGGAGATGCTAGCCAGGCGCTGCTGCCAGGTCTCCGTCACGTTGAGGAAGCGGGCGTTGACGGTCTGCAGGTCGCGGGAGGCGGAGCTCTCGTCCGCCTGCATCGCCATGACAGCGCCGTGGAGCGTGGAGATGTCCTGCTGGAGCGTTGTCGCCAAGGAGACGGTGGAGAGTGCCTCCTGTAGGTCATCCTCAGAGGCGGCAAGCTGCAGCCGCAACACAAAACAGGAAGGCTGTTTGTGTGGGAGCCATACGGTCGCCAGGTTTCATACCATGCATTCAACAAATCAAAGCTCATGCACAGGAGGAGATGCGGAAGATGCTGAGAGGATGTAAGAATAATTTGTTGAAACTGAGAAAAATTCTGACTAAATGCTTGAGGATTTAGGTAAAACTTCAAAAAGACAAAAACAAATGAAAGAACATCTGATGAATAAATAAAATATTTTATCTTTTTCGTCTGTTCATACTTTTGAACCCTCTCCACTCTTCCACTATTATTAAAAGGAAAAACCCACATGATTCCTTAGTTGTGCGTACATGTAATTACAACTGTATATGAGTAAAAAAGAAAAAGGGAAACTTCAGTCAAATTATGCAAAAACATTGATTCCATTGAATAACTGAAGCAATTTAACCATGCTGAGAATTCAGCTGTCTTTTATTTCCTATTTTCTAACTAGTAGGACGTGGTTTGAATGTGGGGTGAAGTGATCCACCTTTTTCGACACCTTCAGGACTTCTGCCTCCATGTCGAACAGACTCGAGGTCTTCTCCTGCAGTGATTTATATTTCTCTTCAATTTGGGAAACCTTCTCATTCTGTCGTAGCACCATCCTGGAACAGAAACAGTCACTTTCTCAGCGAGGCCAAACTAGAAATCATAGAAATCAGTCATTTCTGACCGTGAACTCACCAGCTCAGAGCTCCGCACGCCACAAGCGACAATAAGCACATGAGGCTTTTAATGTCCACACTCCGACTCGGATTCTCGCCTCCAGTGCGGTTTCCAGCCTCCGTCTTCACTTTGTCAGCATCATTTCTGCAGTTTGCTGCCAACGTTTGAGAAACTTCATCCGTGTGTTTTTGTGATGGAGTTTTCTTCCTCTGCTTCAACTCTGTAGGCATTTTAGCGCAGTGGCGTTCAATGTCTTATTAAAAAGAACAGAATAGTGTCCACCGCCTATTAGTTACGTTTTAAAATAAAATAAGACTCGTGTTTTAAAGACGCGAGCATAATAAAGTGCAGTGATGCGAGAAAGTACAACTATCTGGCTAATTTTGGAAAAGTTGCTGCTATTATCATTCCCCACAATTCCCTGGAACACGCTGCATTCAGGTGCCCATTCAAAGCTCGTAAAACCGAGTTTACAATACCCTGGGTGGAAACTTTAAAATAATCTTGATATGAAACCACTACTCTACAGAATGATTCGTAGGCCATGTCATGCCGCAAACTCCAATCATGTCCACTAAAGTATGTATCATTTATTTTTTGCATCTCATTTAGCCGTATTCGTGACATTCATAAATCCGACAGGAAAATAAGCACTACAAACGCGTCAGCTAGCCACGTAAGCGACCGCCAGCCCCTGCCCTCACCGGAATAATGACGTCAAACGAATAAATCCTTTCACATAGTAATCAATTAGTATAATATTACAATTATTAATATGTTGCTAAAATATCGAATACTTAAGGCACAGAACAAGCACAAATATTATTTTTCTTAAGTGAGAATTTCATGATGATCATCACGATTGCAAATAAATTGCAATTCACACAGGGCATAGAAACACAGCTTGATACTTAGACAAATGGTTGAGACAGAAGTTGAAGCAAAAGCCATTTATTTGGTGTGTTTTCAAAAAACGTCACCTACATTTTGAGTGCGTGTCAAAAAGGCCAACATTTGATTATAAGTAGCTTCCTATAAATGATCATTCAAAGCCTTATATATCATTGGGTGAAGCAGTTTGTCATGTTCTACATCATTATTTCATCCATAGTAAACAGATTCATCCCAGTGGCCTTATGTCACCGTATATTCAGGGTGCGTCTGTATGCTCTAATAGCTATAAAGGACATGCAACTTACACAAACGGATACGTTTACCGATACATGACGACGACAACAGAAAACCCAAACAAGATCAACAAACTAATGTCTAGCACGGACGCAACTCAGCTTAGGGGTAAAGGTCCAATTACCAGTACCAGTACATTAAAGCAAAAGCTGCCATGTGCAATGTCGATCAAATGATGTGCAAATAAGGTTTTCTAGATGACTCCACAACAGGTGTGCTAAACCAAGATATTTGGAATCCAATGCAAAGTGATGGAGTATGGACATATTTGGACACTGGAGGATGTTCAACCTTGACTTCACCCTTGTCCCTTATCTTAGCACAGTAACATAGAATTGAGTAATTTAGAATCATGGCAAAGCAATTACCAGGTATCAAGCTGTTCCTCGATTGCTTTTAAATTTCCAATGTAGTGCTTTTTCTGTCTAATTGCTGCCTGTTCTGTGGCATGATAAAAGATAACGGCTGTATGTTACAGTAAAGGGATCGATTACATTCACTTTGAAGTGGACACGTAGTGCTGAACAATAAACGCTACAAAATAGCATCCCACCACATGAGCCCATTAGATAATAGGCCAGGAGACAACACAGGCGCCAGCATCAGTTTATAAAATCTATACAAGAAAGTCGGCTATGTTTTGATTGCGTGTTATTTAAAGCAAAATAGTTTGCTGCTTATGAAGCTGCAGAGTTTAGCTCAGCATTAGCGGATCTTCTCTTCATGAGAGCACCAAGCTATCGGTTCAGCTCCATTTTCAGTCTTTATGCCAAGCTATGCAGCTATTGGTTCACACTCTTAGTGATATCAATCTCTACTATTCTTGACATAAAAAAAAAACAAAAACCCAACAACGTCTGGTCACCCAAGGCCTTGTTATCAACTTTTGGTCCAGTCCGTGGAAGAGCAAATGTAAGGGCACTTGGGGACTAAAAGGACACTTTAAACCAGAGAGAAGGCGCAAGATCTAAAGAATAAAAGTACAATATGACACAGAAGAGTGTGTGTGATGAGTGCAAGTACTAACAACTGAACTGGGGTTTTAACCTTGATAACTAAAAGAACTAAAAAAAATAAATCCCTCCTTCATAACACCACAAACGTTCAGAGTGCTACATACAGCATTTCTAAATATTTCCCCCCCAAAACCTCAAAAGCAACTTAAGCAATATACTGCAAACTGAATGCACCACACACAAACCTCCATTCAAGATGCCTGCAGGAGGACAAACGTTGTGCTTCAGTTATCTCGTGTTGTGGAGCATATTTTGATGAGACGTAGAGCAGACTTGTTCAGAGCAAAGATGCAGTGTTCCCTTTCCACCCAGGCAAGAAACCACCACTCTTTTGAACAGGAGCTCACTCTGGTTATCAGAGGACGACTACCAATGCTGAATGAAGCAACGTGACTCAGGAACTGTAATGATCCTGAACAAACAACAGTGAGTGACACCTTAAAATCTGTATTTAACTGGATGTAAATATGCATGATTGAGATTTATAACGTGCATTTCGTGACCAACCTGAATTGAGCTCACTACGCCGCTGGCCATGACAGAGAGTTTTCCTGCGACCGAGCGAACGCCGTGTTTAAGCTGTGACATGTCAGGAGCACTGGGCAGCACGTTGGTGAGACGATAAGAACCGGCTGTGGAAATTGTTCAAAGAGTCAAGTAGACATTTTGCCATTTGCTAGCACGCTCATAATAATTTTGGAAAACTTCAGTGCAGGAGGCTCCTACCGCTCTGTTTCTTTGGATCATCAAAAAGGTCCGCTGAGCTTATAGCAGAGCTCCCAGAAAATCTTTCCAGTCTTGTTTTGGCTTCATACTGAAGAACAGAAATGCAATCTATTTATATATGGTCAAAGTCCCATTTATAGATTTACTATACAATTTGATTTTAGAAAATACACTCTGAGTCAGCAGTCCCGTCACCCAGAAGACACACCTCAGAGTTGTCTTGTTTTCCAAAGTACATGTCAGAAGAGATGGCTTTCACGTCCTCTCCAAACTTTTTCTGAGCTTCTCCACTGTCTGCCACTGGTTCTGGTTTTCTTCTCGCTGTGGGCCTGATGATAAATGAGGATTGGAAAAGGCAGCAGTTAGGATAATAGCCGCAGTTTGATCGACAAGAAGCTGTACAAAGTCATGATCACAAGACACATCATCCTACCTGTCATCCTGTGATGATATAACAGAGGACAAGTAGAAATCAGGCTCTGGTTTCTTGCTCTCCTTCATCCAGCCTCCTCCATCGCCCCACCTCGAGGAGAAACTATCCGATGTTTCCGTCTCATCCTCAAACCGAGACAAGACTCTAAAGAGAAAAAAGGGACAAAACAAGGTTTTACGTTGAACGGTCATCAACAGGTTAGACAGAAACTGTTGGTCTTCATTTAACCTGGAACTAAAGCTGGCTTCATCATTGTCCTCATCCATAAACCGCCGCGCTTTGGTGGCCTTTGCCCCCACTGGATTCTCCTGCTGGATGATGTGCATGTCGGATGTTACAGAGTGAGAAACTCCACTGCAGATAGGAGTAGAATGAGAGCAATGAGGGACACAAGAAGCTTGTTCAACCACTTAGACAACCAGTATTTATGGTAATTGATGTACCTCCTGATGCCCAAACCCATTCCCAGTCTCTCAGCCTGCTCCTTCTTCTTCCCCTCCAATCCCTTTAACTTCTGCTCCTCTAGTTTTCTCTGCTGCTCGAGATCTTTATAGGCCAGTCTCAGTGATGGAGCGCTGAGTAGATGAGGAAAAATTCAGATGAGTTTAAATCACTGACTTGGAAGCACGACACTAAATTGTAAATACTTGTATAAAATACATACATGGATTCCTCGCGTTGAACATTCATCCTGGCACTCTGAGCCCCTTCTTCTTTCTCTCGGAGCTTGTCAGCAGCTTGGGCCTTCTTTTCTAGCTCTGAGAAACTCTGACTGCTAACCTTTTGAGCACCCAGGCCACCTTTCTTAGAGGCCAACTGCAGGTGGACAAATTAAATCATATATATGTATGTGTTTACATGAGTAATACAAATTACATTGTACATACTGTTTTCTTGGCAGCAGCTGGCTTCTTTTTGAGAAGCAAGGATGGCTCTGGAAGGTTTGAAGGGCAGGAAAATGAGGTCTTAAGCATTTGTTTTGTTTATCTGAACTGTTAAAGAATTTACTAACCTGGATTTGCTTTTGGAGAAATACTGAGCATGTCCACACTTGGACCTTCATCTGGATTACCTGAAAAAGTTTACTGTATTGGTAAGAACCCACATAAACAGAATTCAAACACCTTTATTCAAGTAAGAGATATTGTGCAGGGGAAACAGTATATACCATTTTTGTCTTCTTCTTTTTCTATAGTTGAAGTGGAGCTTAGACTCATTTTTGCCATATTCAAATTATCAGGGACACCCTGGACATTTAAAAGACAAACATTGTGAAATGACTGATCCTCAGTGGGTGTTTGAATATCCAACAAGCAGACAGGTAGATAAGGAGAAAACATCTCTTTACCTGTGCATGAAGACTGAAGAAATCCACCTGTTTGTCACCTGGTGATGTTGGCGAGAGTGGAGCCTGGCTGTCAAGCCACAGCTGAGGAAATAACAGCAATAAAATGATGTGGCTATCAATGCACTTACAGATATGTTTTTATACAAACAGATAAACAACCAAAGCCAAAGTCTGTTGGATTTAATCACTCTGCTGTGGAGAACATTACCTCAGTGCCATGGCATCGGGTAGCTTGTGTGGCCAAAGTCTTTATCTTCTCTCTGTAGAGCTGAGCAGCTCGGCTGTTGTACTTGGCATTGGCAGCACTGGCCGTGCTCCCATGCTGACTGAAAAACCCAATCTGTTAAGGGAAGGTCAAATCACGGAGAAGGAAATACAAATGATCAAGTTGAATAATGTCTGTGGGGAAGTTCTCGGATTACAGTCTGTTGACAGCGAGCTTGTACTCACCGCAGTGGCATTGCCGCCAACTTGCATACACCTCAGCTGGAACCACGACCAGTTAAAATCCAGCTCAATAGACCTAGTTAATGCAAGACCGTGAGCTAACTCGGCTGTTCGACTCAGACATTAGTCATGCTAAAGTATGGCTTAGACATGTTCTGCGTAAACAGCTCCTGACTTGCCTGATGAAGCTGAGGTGCACTCCGAGAGACCTGTGGGTTCCAGAGCAGTCTATACACAGGAACACGCCATATGTGATGCTGGCCCAGCTGGGGTTCTTAGCTGCACAGTCAAAGCAAACCTGACAGAGGAGGCAAAGGCACGAATGCGATAAGACTAAAATCAATAAGAGGGACGTGGAAGTAAACATCTGTGTCACCGCCGTGCTCAACATTAGCTGGACATCTGCGGACTCAAACAGCTGTTCGTGAATATGGTTCAACTTCTTTATAAAATGAACGCGCCAAGGCAACTGTGTTGATGATTTCAGCTAAAAGGTGTTCCCACCCTCCAACCACTATTTTAAAACCTGACAAAACACTCGAAGAACCTGAAATTCATAGCGCTAACGTCGCCACCTGTCAAAACGTAGCTAGCTAGTCTGTCTGCAGGCAGTCACTTTGCTAACGTTGCGTCTGGGAACATTTAACGAGTTCCTGGTCTGTATTCACCTATAAACGTCCCCAACGTCTGACTAACGTGTTTAAACAGGCATCAGTGATTTAAAAACATCATATCACATATCGGTTAAATGTTATCCAAGCAGCCTTGGCGTTTGTCAAGGTGCGACGTGTCAGATATTTGGTTGAGTCGACTTCCTTGTTGAAGAGTCAACGTCTGCTGTTTGTAAAACTCTCACCTTGTTCGTAGGAATAGAGCGTAGCCGCTTGAAAATAGCAGAAATGTCCTGTTTAGTGGGTTCTGTCATTGTTCTGCTTGTTGGTCAAAGGCGCAGCATGAAAAACAGCGCAGCATTTGCCCTCAATTTTAACCACATACGACACGTCAGGCAGACAACACCGTGGTCTGGCGCTGATTGGCTCAAACAAACACGTGGTTATGTTATTGTTGCAAAGGCCTCTGGGCAATGTAGTTTACATTGCAGTCAACTTTTTAAATTGATGGTATTTTGTTTTTAGCATTACCTGCTTGTATTTTACCATTAAAATATTATTTATATTATTCACAATATATTAAAACAGAAATCACATTAGGCTTAGACTGTTGATAGTCCAAATTTCTTTATGTATATATGTTGCAATTTCAAAACTAGATCAGCAAAAGAAGATGGCCCTGCACTGGACTGCTGTAAATACATTACAATGCCCTAAACCTTTGATTCATGGGCATTCCTGCATATGGCTCAAAGCAAAAACTAGTTTCATTAAAGCTCTTCTTTGGGCTTATATTAGTCTCTGTAAATATGCTGCACAACCAGTTTTTATGTAGAAAGGTGATGTCAAAAGCTTTTTTCCTCATCAGACCAGTAACTTTGCTCATTTCTGAGTGAACCTTTTCTGATTAAAGAATGTCAGCTGCTTCTAGTTTAGTAAGTTTTATAGCTTCTTATTTTTTAATTTAATAAAGACAAAATGTGAAACAAAAAAATGCCCAATGCGCACAATTTGTAAACCAGACACACACACACACACACATGCACAAAGTTTAGGACCAAAAGTAAACAAAACCAACATAAAATGAAGACCAATTTTATCTTTTAACAACTTAATTTATTATGTTGTAGGGCATTTGCAATCTTTACTGTGCAGGTTCATCTTTTGCCCTGTTTGAGTGACAACATGCCCTCGAAACATGGTGAAACAACTTTTCTGACTATTATTAAAACAAGAAACATAGATTTAGAGCTGGCACAAATAAAACGCCGAAACTCGTGTCTGAAAAATGCAAGCCAGCAAAACAGTCGATTGAAACATACTTTTAGGTTATGGCATCAGCTATATCCATTCAAGTCATAGGTGCCAAAAGAAACGATTATTCACATAGTATCTGCTGATTAACACAGTAAATATGAGCCTTTGTGAAGGAGAAGGAAAATTATATTTACAAAGATAACAAAATTCAAATGCTAGTTTCCATTAAGCACAGAATTAATATACAAACTGATTCTCAGTCACAGCATTTCTAGAGCAGAACAAAAGCACTTGTGGCATCATAAATTAACAATCATCAGTTTTCAACTATGTATCTGATGTTCAGGCCTAAGGCTAAACTTGTTCTAAGATGTTGAATCCAGGCTATTTACACATATGTAGGCTACTATATTTTGTGGTTTTATTGCTAAAACAAACGCTAAAAGATTCTCCCATAAATTTATATTTAACATAAGTGAGAGAACTAACACACAAAGATTCAAGTGAGATAAATGTGTGTAAAAAAATTCAGTGTTGCTTAAAAAACCCAACCCGACCCAAATCATACAACTACAATCTACAGTCAAAAGAAAGTGATTTATGAGAAGAGCTGCGACAGCTGTCTGGGCCGCTTATGGGTCAATGCATGAACCCAGCAGTCAGTGAGACGGGACAGTCTTTAAGTAAGAAAATACAATCAGTAATATACATTCAATTACAGTGACAAGAGGAAATCTAACCACTGTGACCTGAAGAGTAGACTGTCCAGATAAGGCTCTACTTGTCTTTTATCGTTTCTTAAACCAGTACAACAATTTATGAACTGAATGTAGAAACAAAACCACAAAGAAACTAATATGAGCTGTAATTTAAAACTTAAATTAAAGTTAAATATGGACATACTTTGTCCCAGACATCACAGTGGCCTGAATATTAAGGCTGCATGTAACATTACAAGATGATTTGTCTGATCTACCATCCCAGTGTTTTTTTTTTAAAGAATAAACAAAGTCACACATATAGTTCATAGTCCTAACTAAATGTGTAGATGAAAAGCAATCATTTCTGTAACAGCATAGTTGGGGTTCTAAGTAACATATTCTAAACTTCTCTCTGATCAGGAATCATCTGGAAACATTGTTTCTCGTCAAAGTAATAATACCTCAAGTGGTCCTTTTGTAATCGTCAACATCTCTCATCTCCAACTCCAGTCCAGGGATCAACAGGAAGAAAAGGGCTTTGAATAAGGCGGGTTCTTGGTGCTTCCAGCCACACTGGTGCTTTGCATCACTACCTTCTTCTCATTCATTTCACCTGCCCTCATTTGTTACTGGATGTCTTCCACATAGTTGGCAGGATAAAGGCCTGTTGTTCCGTCCTTGAGCCGCCCTTTGCACCAACCCTGATCATCTTCTTCTCCAATTTTGATTAATTCATCTCCTAAAAAAAAGTCAGCGGGAACTATTTTAGCATTTAATATTAGTATTGTCTGTTTTTACAATACTTTCTGTGTTTGCTTGGTACCTGCTTTGAAGCTCAGCTCATCCTGCTCCTGTCCTTCATAGTCATACAGGGCTCTAACGGGTACAGATACGACCGGAGAGGAAGGCTCGTCTTCGAAGGGATTCCCATTACCGTTGGCGGAGAAGGGGTTACCACTCGCGTCCTCATCTGACCAGTCAGCACTCTTATCATTACTGCTGCTAACACTGAACAGAGACAAAACAGATGCTTGGAAAATGCATTTTTATAACCGGGCACATTGACATTGACAGGACAGTCCAGCATGCCAGGCTCAAACAGGCGCAAAGAAAAACATGTACAACACCAGGTACGGTGAAAACTCACAAAAAGTCCAAAATACATTTTCAGTGATTGTCTTGAAAAACATTCTAATTTCAGACCTACATAAGTGTAAAACGTGCTTTTTTAGATCAAGCATTTGTTTCAGGCAGTGTGGTCAAATTCTAAGAAATGATGCTACAAAACATGAGAACATGTAAAAAGCACACAAACAAAATACAGTAACAAGGCGACATAATCACAAGCTGTGATGCGTGATTGGAGTTCAACATCAACGGCCAACAGAGGGAGCCATTGAAACACCGCTGGGAAAGTTCAACAGCAAACACCAGCTACAGTCAGACCTGCTCATGTGCACTGAACAATATTCAACTTATTTCACTTTAATAAAAAGAAATTCACATATTTGTTGATTTGTTGTGATTTGTTTGAACTCGATATTGAGGTCATTGAGGTCTGACTGTAAGGACCCCCCCCCCCAGCAGAAACATGCTCCCCCATGCGCACAACATTCAACGTTCAGCAAGATACGGCACAGTTAGGAAGGAAGGACAGACAGACTGGCTCTGTCTGCGCTGCCGTCCCAGGGGCTGTGAGCCTGCCCAGCAACACAGCCGCCTGTACCTGAAGGAGGAGAGAGAGGACAGCAGGGAGCAAAGGAACTAAGAACAGGTTATGAGGAGACGAGGAGCGGACGACGATCCACAGAGCTGAGAGAGATAAAGAAAGGTAGATGGAGTGTTCTCTCCTGTTCACCAACGTTTTTATCTCCTCTTTATTCACACTGATGTGGTTGACTGTAGTCTGCTGCTTCTCTGCCATTTCCTCCTCCTCCTCCTCCTCATCCTCTTCAAATGGGTTGGAACCCACTGGTGCTGTTATAGTGGGTACAGTCAGGCTGACAGCACAGGACAGTGAGAGACGGGTTGTTGACATGAACACACACAAATAAATACTCAATGACAAAGTCATGCAATCATGAACAATTGATATTCGGAGCTATCAGCAAAATCAACAGTCAGAAATGAGAAGTCTGCTACTGTGTCCTGTGTGAGAAATCAAGGAGACACAGACAAGACTGAATTACCAGCTAAGAGCCAGTAATTCTTCTTCTTCTATTTGTATTATTTATATTACATACAAACACTGTTCGTAATGTGTGACAGAGGAAACAAGTTTTGTTGGTGGGTAAACACAGTAAAGACACCATAACAACAATTACTTCAGCACCATTAACATTTGAATGTTTCCACTAGGACATACAGGCCTCGCACCTCAGAGTTCGTACACAGCTAAGTAACCTGACAAGGTCACTTCCTGACACTTTGGAGCCAGCTTTGTGGACAGAGACAGTAGGCATGAAGTATTTCTAAATAAGCTGCACAAGGACAATTCATTTCCTCCCGTAAGACGCTTTGAGTGGAAGACCCAAATTTGCACAAGAGTATTATCAGAGGAAGCAAGGTTTGTAAACATGAGGTGAACAAGGTTTCTAAATCATGTTTACAGAATTGATGGACCATGAACAGCAGCAGCAGCTATCAGTTGGTCCTTGAGCATGTTGAGCGGAGAAATGGCAACGCCTTTGTTTGAACAGTCATGCCATGCTCCATGAGCAAAACCTGACAAGTTATAAAAGCAAACAGTGATCTAGTGGGAGTGCAGCACAATGTAACTGTGGTCGGTGTCATTCTACAAACAAACGTGACCTCGGAGATCGACTGCAGCATGACGTTGTGGGTGCAAAGCTGCTGAATGAAAGAAGGAACTACAGCAACTACTATAAGTTGCTTTGTTTGATCTTAACCACAGTACACAGTTTTTCCTTAAGCTACATGAAGAACAACTCTACCTCTAACCCTTTATGTTTTCCAGAAGTGGAAATGCTGACATATCAACAAAAGTAAAATAGTAAAAGAATGCAAGAACACACTCACACTACAGGAAATGACGTCCTGTGTAACCGCTGCTGCTTGGGAGAGCAGCATAGCAACAGATTTCTCAAAGTTCAAAGGTCAAATACTTCCCGTGCCTAGCATTCCCTTTGTTGACTCCTCTATACACTCCTCTAGTGCGCTCATGATTCCTGCACACAGCACCTTCGACAGGCGGCTACAGTACGTTTCAACATTTAGTTTATAATCTGTACAAAATCACAACCACCACATGATGGCATGATGTTAATAAGCAAGTCTGCTGTTTTCCATAACTACTGTTGCCACAACAGTCTAGAGACATTTAACTGCAGGAACAAATAACTTCCTATCTTATCTCGACTTGATGACGTCATGTTATTACAACTTCCCAATCAAAACTGAAGTGTCTCCACGCCTCAACAGAACAGACTAATTCAACACATCTCCAAAGACAAGCAGGGTTTTATGCTCACGTTTTTTTTGTTTGCCAAAAGGTAAATTATGCACCATTTCTCTTTGATGGAAACAGGGGTTCATATAATACTACTCTAGCTGTGTTCAGTTTTAAATCCGTCTGAATCCAGGTGCACTAATCCAGCCCTCTTCGAGGTCTCCAGGACTAAAAGCTGCCAAACTCTGTGTGTGTGACTAATATTTCCACACCACTTTTGCCACACTTTAGTTATGTACCAACAGACTCTCTGCTCATGGGGACAACTTCTTCCCCCAATAAGCTGCAGCAAATGTTTAGCGTTGCCATGGAAACATCACTACAACTAGACGTCATTCCCAGAGCTTCACTTATGCAACACTTCTTAGGCTTTCCTTAAGAGGAAGAAGCTGCAGGCACCAGTCTGGTTTATCTCAGACGTGGGAAGCTCAACAGACAAGTTCTCTGGATTTCTTAGAGAGAAAAGTTAGCGGACGATTAGATATCTACCTGCTGCTGGTCTTGGTAGGCTGAACAGGCTGGTCTGACCCAGTCTGACTGATACCCGTCAGTGTGACACCCTCGGACGGCTTCTTCCTTGTTTCCCTTCTGCTGAGTGTTCTGTTTAGGTCTATGGACCACTCCTGGTACAGACAGATATACACACAAACACACAGTTAGCAGGTAGAAGTCATTTTCACTGTTAATGCATAACACATTAGGGAAGAGGAAATCAAAGGGTTATACACTACACTAACACAATTTAAAAAACAGTGAAACCAAGCTGTGACGCCTACCCTAGAATCTGAAACTGTACATACATGTGTTTATGCAGTGTCAGTCTGAGATAACAGATGCAAGCATGTAAGGATTTCGTCGTTTGCTGAAGTGGAAGCCAACATTAATAGAGAGATAAAAATAATATAGCAGCATTATACTAAAGGCATCTTTGGGTTTATTGAGTAAAACAGTTATAGATCACAGACTTCAATTTGGGTGAACAACACCTGAAAATGTCTTTGAATAGTCTAAGGACTGTGTTGGAGCCAATAGTATAATATTAGCAGCAGCTCTTCAAAGAACAATGAACCCTCAGATTAATGAAGGTGCCACATTCTCACTGAGAAAAAAAGATGAGGGGTCATAATTCAGAGGACTGAAAGAAATGAGCTGTATCGCTTGAGGTACAGTACTGTGATTTGACACGAAAAGCCACGTAAACATCCTGTAGCTGAAAAGCTAAAAGGGACAGAATAAAGTGTTTGCACTTGTACTACGACACAGATAAAGCCTTTAACTCCCAAATCTGCTCTCCTCTGCTCTCCTTGAACACGTGACAGAAATGCAACCACCTCAAACAAACATGTGGAAACAGTATAGCGTGAGAGTGCTGTTAGTGGGGAAAAGAGGATCCCCCCCATGGTGGCTGCAAAGGAACAGCTCTCCCATGCAGAACTCACTACAATGGACCTTCTCTTAAAGGGATCTAGATGTGAGCAGTCCAAACTCTGTTAGACATGAAGAAAAGGGAAGCAAGTGTAGAACTGTGTTAATATGGAAAACACAGCAGGGTTCGAGGAGTGCAGCATTGTTAATACAGTAGCCGTGACCTAAAATCACAAATTAATTATAGTATTACTGGAACAGTTACTTCTCCAAGAATGTAGCGACGTGAGAGAACACAGCTTTTGGTTGGGCTTCCTTGTATTTTCCCAATTTCACTCTCTCCTGGGAAGATGGTGACATTATGCTAACTCCCTCCTAGCCCAGCTGACGGGTGGGAACAGATTTATTGCCGTGCTCGCCTGATGACGATAGCAAACATGACACTGGGTGAAATACTCCTGCTTGGGGTCAGTGTTAAAAACGAGGAGCCATGACCAGTCTGATATTTGTCTATTTGTATTTTCAGCATTGCTCCATTTGTATCGTCCTCTGACTGGCTGTTCTCACAGTTGTTGCTGGGAGGTATGGGCTTTGATTAAGTCTTTGGGTTCTTTAAAAATAATATATGAGGACTATTATTGTATGTAAAGTCCCTGATGTACAGTACAGTGCATCTTAACATAATGCAGGTCTGTAGACATTCTCCAGACCTCGAGGGCCTTACTCTTGTAGCTACACACTACTGTACATGTAGGCCGTCATACCTCAAACTGGGGCCAGTTCATTGGCATGCCTGGGCCGTGGCTGAACCGGAACAATTTCAGATCCTCTTCAGCATCAGTAGCAGAGATCGTGTCTTCCAGCGTGTGATAGATTGTCTGGAATCTATGGAGACAATTCAGTTATTTCTGAAATTCAAGACGACTCTGTTGTGGTTTTGGATAATGTACTGTATTCTACCTGTGATTACTCGAGAGGTCCAGGTGCTGCTTAACCTCCAGAAACAGCTCTTTAAAAAAGCAAATGCGTTTGTCTTCAAACTGTTGCCACTGCTCAAACACTTGCTCCATGTTCTCCATGTACTGAGGGGTCACCTTGTTGAGCTCTTCAAGGGATTTCTCATAACGTTCCTTTGTCTGAAAGACAACAACGAACAGCCCACTTAAACATCGTTATAAAACAACCTATAACACACATACTGTGTATTATCACATATGGATGAAGATAAACATTTTACATCTAAAACAGACATCCTACCTTCTGCACTTCCTGCTGACACTTCTCCACTTTCTCTTGGAGCTTCTTCTGGGCTTCAGGGTTGTTGTTACTCTCTAGTTTGCTGTTTGTTTCCCTACTGGTTGCTAGCTTTTCTTCCTTGCAGGCAGAATGGTACGTTTTCTTCATCGTCTCTACCTGTGGAATACATTAACCATCAGCATTAATATACTAAAAAACACTAAAGCTAGAACCGCCTCCCTACTCTGACACCTTTTCTTCATACACATGGATAAAGTATTTATAACCTGGGTGGTGCTTCATCTACAATGACCTCAGGTGAGGGTGGGTCAAACATAGAATTTGTTTTTAGGATTCAACCACTGCTTCTGACAGATAAGAATGATAAGAAAACTGAAACTCATCCAAAGCGATTGTATTTGAATGCCCTTCACCACACATCTATGACTGTCTAGGTATCACTTTGACTACAAAACTGGATTGTTCTACATCCATTCAATAACAAAGCCACCCTCTGGTGGCATCACTCACAGGAAATGGAGGGGGAAAAAAGTTATAAGCCATGTAAGCCATGCACAAAGACATAAAGGCATGTATGCGTTCAAAAACAGTAGAAGGAAAAGTGACCTGATGCTGAACTGTGAGGTGCAGTCTGCCTGCAAACCCTCACCGCTTCCTTCCCTTCCACTCGTAGCTACGCAGGACAGACAAACAGGATAACTGGCTGCCGCCTTAGCACACTGTGGCCACATAGGGCAATCCCTCCTCCGTCACTATCAGCACTATGTAATTGTGCTTGTGATTCCATGTTGTTTAGTAACCAGGTAGTCATCATGAGGAAACATTGGTGTGTCAGTAATCTGCAATCATGTGAACTGAGAAGTAAAGAACACTCACTGCTACTGCTATAATCAGTGAGTTTCTTATGCTGACAGTGTTAAATCTGAAACACACACCTCTTTCAGCCTCTTGGCC
Organism: Betta splendens; assembly: GCF_900634795.4. Taxonomy (NCBI): domain Eukaryota; kingdom Metazoa; phylum Chordata; class Actinopteri; order Anabantiformes; family Osphronemidae; genus Betta; species Betta splendens. The sequence continues at coordinate 10,171,081 of NC_040889.2, forward strand.
CAGGGCTTCTGAGCCTTGCGGAAGCCATCTTCAGCCTCTTTGGTCTCTTTAAAGCCACCTATCATCTGTTTATGGTAGGAGTCCCTCTGCCAGTTCTTCAGCTTCTCGTAGTCTTCTGCCATTAGTGCTGCTTTCACCTCCATGTGAAGCTCACTCACCTTCTCTGCCTCTGTGCACAGTGCGACCCACGCCCGCTCCAGCGAACCATACTGAGGACCTAGGACATGACATTCAGAAACATCACTAAAATAATTTAAAAAGGGAAGAACTTATTATGACTCACGATATTTCAACATTCTTGATATATTTTGTAATCTTTGTAACGAATAGGTTACATCTCTATGGTTTTTAAGCACAAGCAGAGCACATACTAATAACAGTTTATCAGATTTATTACCAAATATTCCTTTATGCAACCCAACCTAAAGCATGCATTTAATACATGCTTACCTTTTTCTATGAGCTGCCGCCACCGCTTGCCCCATTCTGTGAGCTGCTGTGCATAGGCCTTTTCAATACGTGCCCGCTCATGCAGGCAATTCATGAGATCGCTGCAGAGCCGATTGCCATCATCTACCCGCTTCACTGCTCTCTTGTAGTTACCAATCTAAGAACCAGCAACAAGAAAAGAAAAGAGAAAATGTTAAACCCAGTTAAAAACACTGGATGAATGAGAGTGAGGAAAGGGCAGGCACAGTGGTGGTACAGTATGCAAGGCTCACCTCCCAGAAACTATCACTGGAGACCTCCATGGAATCATCGCAGGAACCTGACATTGCTGCTGTTAACTTCAGTGTGCAGAGACTAAAGGATTCAAACAAAGGAGAAAAGAAATTTAGAAGCAGGACAACTTAATGTATTTAATACATTTTCTTTACCACGAGACATGCTGACTTTCAAGAAAGCTCAGAATACGTACAGTACAGCAAAGAGATAGACAAATAATCTTGAAACGAATCGGTTAAACATCAAATGAAACAAAAAGTTTGATGTGGTTTGATAATCAAGGCAGCAGGTGGCATTCAAAACCATTCTGCAGCCACAACCCTCAGCACATAAAACCTAGACTTTTTCCATCGATATGTGCGCGAGTATGTTATTCTGACATACTCAGAAAATGAAACTCAAGAAGCACACAGCAGGCAGCTTCCGCTTGCCCTCGACCAGATCGACAGACCGTCCTCTGTTACCCTCGCCTCCCCCCGTTCCTCATCACGTCCATCATTTCAAACACAACAGCCCCCCACACAGCCTCTCTATTCATCCCCTCCTTCCTCTCCTCCATCCTCTTCCTCCTCGCGCTCTCAGTCCGTCATGTGGAGCCTCTCCTCCCTCTACTGCGACCAGACGTAACCAAATATATTCAGACTGGGCATGGCCAGCGGAGACAGACTGCAGGTGATGCCTTGCATCAGAATGCAAATGCTCCCTAAATAATCACGTGGTATGACATTAACATATGCATTTACTTTTGTGCTTATTTGCTTCTCAAGAAATGTAAACAGATTTTGATGTGTGAGTCAGTGTTTTTAGCATTCTGACTGCAAACTACTTTTAATATTGTTTGAATATCAGACACTGATGTTTGCTGGAGTTATTTTTGAATCCCATCATGCCTGTAGTTCATTTAACATTGAGGATGTTTCAAAGATTGTTGCTGAAAAGTATGTAACTTTTCAAATTTAATTTATTGTGAGTTGCATCTTAGAGCTATAACATAATGTCTTGTTGAACTAAAAACTTCATTTCTGCAGCTCTATTATTGTAATGCTAGACTTAAAATTCCATAATTTGTAGCTGTCCGCATTCGATTAGTTTGCACAAGACACATTTTACTGCCAAGTGTAAACAGGGCCTCTTTGAGTTGAGTGAGACAGCAAGAGGATGAGCGTTGCTGCTCCGTGTGTGTGTTGGTCAATGGTCAGTGGCCCGTGCCCTCCAGGGCAGGACTCGGACAGAGGATAGTATTGTGGTCACTTCTAGCTGGAGATGCAAAGGAACAATCCTCCCTTTACTGCGTATGTAGTTGACAATCAGGTCAGTCACACAGCTGAACACACAAACTGAGCAGAAACCACCAACAGATGTGCTCTGTCACTACTTCTAAGAAAAATCTACTTGACTTATTAAATCCAAATGAGTGACACAGCTGTGTGTATGTCTTGTATTCATCATGCAAATATTACATCAAATGACTAATATTACAATGCTCACTTATTAAAATGATGTAAAAATAAAAACACTGTATATTCGTGCCGACCTCCTGTCCCAGCTGTCCACATCCTTCATTTACCAGTCGCTGATGGACACAGGAAGCAAGCCACAAATATCTAGTCTAAACATGGCAACGAGTCCTCTGACATCAAATGCAGCCAGCTGGAGAGAGCCCCTCAACTGACAGCACGAGAACCGGTGCATAAATTATTGTGAGCTGTACAATTATGACAGACGTACATTGACGACCGCTGGTGCTTTCTGATTTTTACAGCCTCAAATCTTCTGGGAACCGATCATGTGGTGATTTACAGAATAGAAAAGATCCATACAATCCTAGGCTTGTATTCTTATATGACAGTCATACAGTAAAACACCACCAAGCTCTCAGGGTGACCTTCCTTCACATATGAGATTATATTTTAGTCGAGAGTTCTACAAGACTGAATTAAACAAAAGGACACTGATGAATGGAAAAGAACCTTGTACGTCCAAATAAATCTTAACCCAAAACAATGCATAGGGAATTCCTTCATGATCAAGACCTTTTCCAGGTCTGAGGTAATTAACAGCAAACAGGAACCCATGTCTGCACACCCTTGGCTCCACAGGACAGGGGACTGTGTTTAACAATTGAACATAGCTTGACCCAGAACTGTAAACAATGCTGTTGACTAAGCCAAGGTCTGAAGTCCAAGCAATCAGTTGCTCGACAGCAGAAATAAAGACTTCAACACTGTGTCCATCTACACACAATCTGGAGTAGTGTTTTTGTAATTTAAATATATGTTGAGGCCATTATGTGTGATATAATATGCTTTGTCTTGACAAATGATTTCATCATAGCTGAAACTTAGCTGACGAGGGCTCTCAGATTAGAAAAGTAGAGATTGTATAATTAAATACAACAATGATATCCACCAGCAGCTGATAAGAGCAAATACTAGGCATGCTGGAATTTGGCTGCTGAGAACAGCTTCAAGATAGAAGGGAACATTCCTTAATGCTCCCATGCCTGAGCCGAACCTCAGCAAGCACATTTCCCCTTCGTGACACTACTCATTTCAACAATTTCACATAAGCCAAACTCATACACCAACATCCACAGGTGACATGAGGGCTGACAAACCGTTTATATACAGCAGCTTATTCATTTGTCAATGAGTCTGAAAGCAGCAGCTACCTCCAACCAGCTACAGCCGCCGACGGCCACATGCGTTATTAAAAGCACATACGAGCTTAGTGTGCTACGCGGCTGGAAATGAAAATGACTCATGTTTGAGCAACAGGCACGAGAACCTAGTGACACTTCCAACAACTGCAGAGTGAAGAAAACTGGAGTCAGACAAAGATTAAATGGATGAAAAAATATTGGTAGGAAAGATGAGGAATAGAACACAGCTTTTACAAGCACATTTATTCCCACAAAGCAAAGTGACTGTTCGGGCCATGTTTATGCTGCTCTGTGGGTCATGAATGGAGCTGAAGCAGGAAACAACAGGATACACAGACACAGATGAGCACATCCACAGCAGACAGGCACATGCATGCCTGCGCTGAACTTCTGTTTATTTATGTTAGTGGTTGAAAAATATAATCACAGTGTCAGCAGACCAACCTGTAAGACAGACAGCACGCAGACGTCATACACAACCTAAATACCACATTAGACTCTTACATTTAATAGTTACTCAACTTAGTTTTAATTTTAGCAGCTCAGTAATGCCACGCTGAACAAATTATTCTGAGAAGTGTGTGCAGTAAGTGGATTTCCTGAGGGTCGCTGTGTCATGTTTCCTTTCCTGCTTCATACTGACACCTCCCAGTCACCTGATTGTCAATGTGAGCAAGGACTCACAGCCCACATACGCAAGCCATGACTTCCTTTAATAACTGAAACTGACAGAAACTCAAAATCTATGTTCTCCAGTCTAGTTACAAGGGTGAACCCAGAAACAGAAGGCAAATGTTTATATTAGAGAAGCTGCAAGCTGGTGGGAAACTGTTTCATTAAAGATCACACACGCATCTGTATTTGATGCAGTTAAAAATTAAAATAACTAGCTTTAAGGCTCAAGCTAATTATGGATTGTGAGTGAAAACCATGATTACATAACAATTCACTATTCCACTTTGACAATGTCATAATCCCACCAAAATTGCTCAATCGCTGTGTTTTGCACATTTCCATTTCCTTCTCTTGTTGCAATAAAAGTGTGCAATATTTCAAAGGTTGGGGGGGGGGGGGTCTGGGCAAATCTATCCCTGCATTATTGCAGTTTCACAGCAAGACATTGCTAAATCGCTGTGGCATGTATGAAAATACAAAATATTGTTTCTTTTTCTATTGTTGCCTGAAGATCAGAGGTTTCCATTGTAATCTCAGGTCATGACCTTGACCATCGGTCAGTCATTACTGTCCTCCCTTCTCGTGTGACCTCACATCTGTATGGAGCTGCTGCTCTTGCAGGATTACTTACTTTTAAAAGTGGAGTCTCTCCATTAGAGACATCACCAGGTCAACACAACTGACCAGTACCACTGCTAAAAAGGTCCCTTGCTCCACGGTCAGGGAAAAAACAATGACGTTTGTTCCACACTTTTCCACTGGACATGCCAGCAGCATGGAGAGGAACATAATGGAGGGAAATTCAGTATTACATGACAGGGAAGGGAGAGCCCAACCAACAGGAACATTTCATATATTTTCCTATCCTATACACAGAGCAGCTTCTCAAGCTTCAAATTTCTTAAGAAAATGCCATCAGTGCAAGTCATCTACTATGCACTATGTTTATTTAAACCGCAAGGACAGAAATCAGAAAAGATGACACCTGTTCTGTTTCATGCTATGAGTTATCACATTCCACAATCGGAGTGAGACTGGTGACAGCGTAAAAAGTCTCCGATCTTCGGATGGGAGTAGCCTATATACTGAACACTCACACAACCAAGCTACATAAATGACATGTAAATCTTGGCAATAGCTTATTTTCTTTCACTGCCTTAGATCTGCTCCAGCAAAGATCCCTCTAAATGGAGCCATGCAGCCTACAACCTAAACTGGAATTCCCTTTCTAAGTTTAGCTTGGTTCTGTGACAGAGCAATCAGCTGTCCATGCCAGAAAAGAGGAACCAGCGGAGCTTTCACTACTGCTTCATCTTGAGAACGAGGCTCCTACAAACACAAGCCACATACGTAAAACCTCTTTGGTGTCACAAGTCATGGCAATAGCCACGCTGCTTGACTGTGATGACTCGCAAAGTCCACTGATTCACTGCAACGCTATCCTCATGAGACGGGCCGGGCCAGGAAATTTGCTCTAAGTTTCACCTGGTTGGTAACTCTGTGTTGACACACATCTTACTGTCAGAGACCAATATATTCCAGTCGCCACCGCCCAGACTCTAACAAGTCGCCTAACATTTCTCCTGTCGGGTAGCAGGCAGGGTGAAAGCTAAAAACACCGACAGAACAAGGACGTTGAGCAGTGCCGCGATGAAAAGGCAACAGAACCTGACGTCTTTTTATAATCAGTGATAAAACGTGCGGGGTGATGTGACGAGCACGGAGCGGCTATCTTTACTTGCGAAGGCTGCTCCGCCCTTTATCACTCCCGGCAACGCAAGACCAGTCGGTCACTGCAGAACTACCCAGCGGAGATAAAAAAACGTCTTCAGACGACGTACACCGTGTAACTGATGGGGTCACAGTAACACAAAGTTTGGCAATGCTGACAAAGGCATAATGTCAACCTCGACCTGACGGCGCTAGGCTAGGTTAGCACCGACGCCTAGGACTTTTAACACCCTGAAACACCCGAAACACTGCAACCGTGCTTTGACAGATAACCCCAGCTAAACCTTAGTTTAACATCTTATTGCACGTCAAAAGCCAACCATCATGTGGGTTTTATTCACCCACTAAGCCACAAACAGCTTTTCAAAAAAACTGTCAAACCACTGGAAAGTAACTTAACTTTAACATTAGCCCGTAGCTCCCATTAACATTAGCGCGTTAGCCGTTGCGCCTTTATTTAAAAAGTTACACCGTCCAGTTTAAAAGTGTTTCCTACTAAATGTGTATACTTACTTAGAACCGCTGTGTTCCTCTCAGGAAGTTACAGTTACTTTACAAACCAGTTTCCTCTCGGTTCCACCTTACTGGCGTTAGACTCTCGGTCCCGCGCTCTACCCCGCAGCGGCTCCGTCGACCGACTGACGCGATCGTCAGTTAGTCACGGTAGCCAGCGAGCATCCGGTCGAGGTTTCACATTAAGACTAGCAGAGGAGACCAGTTGGACACTCTTAAGTACTATCTAAATACTGATTATTACATCAAATAAAACCCTGTACATTTAACAGTCATTTTAGTAGTTATCTTTCATGGCACAATGAGAATTACCATTAGAAATAGAATTACTTTATACGTACCTAATAAATAAATTCGAGTATTGTACACCTGTATGACTTTTTAGCGCTCCTCTCTGTCAGAACACAAACTGAGCAGAATGCAGTAATACTCTGTGGTAAAGTCGAATTAGAGGAGCACCAGACGTTTTTTTGCTATGTCTAAATGTACACGGCCAATTAGTGAACCTTTATTTTGACAACGCGTGACTTCCGGTCTTGCGCTACGTACTAGGCGCGCCTGTCTGACGTCACCAGTAATATTTTTCATAATTTTATTTTTTTAAGGGTCTCTATAGTGGTTCCTATACAGGTGTATTTAAAATATGTTTATCGTTAGAATCAATATTATATTCTTATATTCATATTCTACATTCAATTGACAGTATTGGAGGAAACAATTAACCAATGCATACAGTCTTAACACAAGTTAATATTCTGGAATTTTACTTGTGCAAGAGACAGGATATCGTTAAATTCACGTTAATAAAGTGCAACAAGGTTTAACACTAAATACAATCAATCTAAAAGGACCCCCCCTGACATAAACATACTAATAATGAACATAGAAAACATTTTATATTTGGGTCTCCATAAATTTTATGCTGTAAATTTTCCCAGTAAAGAACTAAATTATATCTGTATACCTATAGCTAGCTCTTTATGCACACTGCTTTGTTTCCATACAGTTTATCCCACAAGATCCTCATCTTTTAGCACCTATGTGACGGTCAAGTTAATTTTTCAGTACTTGTTATTCATGCATAGTTGGAGTTCCTGTTTTCCTCTTTGATCACCTTAAAACTTTGTTTTTCTTCTTTCGGTGCATCATATCCACCTCCTATCGGACTCTTAGTCATCCAAAGGGATTTCAAAGTTTTTCCTTGTGTTTCGGAGTAGATTTTCTACTGGTTCATTGCGAGCTTGGACCCCAGTGGGACCTGCTGCTGCTGTTGATGAGAGAGGGTGTGTAAAACAAACCAGATCTGAGATGACTTGACCTCAACCCGAACATAATCAACACTTTTGATTATTTATTTCTATAAACTGCCAGAGGCTCCAGTCTTATACGCTCCAACCTGACCATAATTCTCTCTCCATTGGCTTTAGAGTTGTCCCCTGTTCATTCATGAGTAAAAGGTGGAGCAAAGTAGCAGTCGTCCTTTAGGTGGGTTTTAAGGAGTCTGGCTGTTTATTTCTCTGCCATGTGTTCCACTGGCGCACCTTGCAGATCCTATTGGAAGTCAAAAAGCGATCAGCAGCGTCAACTCATTTCCAGGTAGCTGCAGTGGGGCGAACACCTGAGCTGCCCTTGGTGCCCTTTGAGCCCAGCGACTGGCCTGAGCGGCTCCGCAGGTCACGGTCAGCGTTCTCGCTCTGCGCCTGCTCCTCGTCATAGCTGGTGACACACAAAGAGTCAGAGGGGAGTAATGTAATAAAGGAACTCCAGAGGAAATGTATGCTGTAACTAAGTAGGCTATAACTGAAATGTACAGTCCTGGTAGTTTAGTAATCTGTGGCTATTTGGCTCATTCAGATACAGTATTGTGCCAACTTTTTTTGATTGTATTTTAGGAAAGCATCCCAACTACAGCTCAGAGCTGAAAACTGTTGAATGAATCAAAATGACATTTTTAATAGAGTTTGAAACCAGGAGCCCTATCATGGCCCCAGGCAGAGGATTGAGAGCAACTGTGTCAGACATATAGCTAGCTTAGTTGGTAGAGCAGAGGACTGTAGTGGACATGCTAGAATTCCTTAGGTTGCTGGTTGAAATCTGGCTCAAAGGACTTTTATTATGATGCTTTTGTTTTAGACTTAAATTATATTGATTGTCCATTAATTACACACTCCAAACTAATCATGGTTATTAATTGCAGGTGTGAGGTCAATACCTAAAGGTGCTTATTATTCTTGTCATTTTTCTAACGTATTTCAATTATGTAATATACAAGTATCATGAAAATTATTATTGGACCTGATGCTGACTTTTACAAATGTCTATTTTTCAATAGCTAAGTTAGTAGCGTGGAGGACATGCGTGTTAAAGACGTTCTTAGGTTGCAGGTTCTACTAACCCTAAGCCTAACTATGATTTTTGCTGATCTATTATTCTAACAGAACTATAAATGGGTCTCAGATATCCACTCATGCTTGGGGACTGTAGCCAACATTTTCAGTTCCAGCGGGATCTACGAGACCCTCATTCAAAAAGATAATCGGGCCTAAAACTTGGACTTTATGTAATTTAATTACATGTAAATGTTCCATGAAATTTTATTATTTTAAATACTAAGTAAGAGGTGAGATTTAATGTAAAGTCTTTTAGTCAGGTTAGGGTAATGCTATCAGATACCTGATGTACAGGTAATGGGGAACAATTTCATCAGTTTATGGTTATGTGAAATAATTACATAAAATAAGATAACTGGACGAGTGATTCACTTGTGTTCGCTGCATATGATCCCTCTCTAGTTCAAGCAAGCACCTACACGCAGGATTTAGTGTGAAGGTTCTAACTCGAGGAACTTTAAGGAGTAACCTGGCTCAAACCTCAAACCTCCTGTTCCTCAGACTACCGCTTACCCACTGAGGCACCAGCGGACAGCTCACAACCATGGTGAATATTTCTAAAACATGAATACAAATATAAGTATAAATATGTAAGGTTCATTGGTTATTTATGAAAACTGAAAACCAACTTCTTCAAAAGTTCCATACTCCGTGCTCAGTTGGTAATGCTTTGGTTTCTGAAGCAGTAGGTTGTCAATTCAAGCCCAGTTTACACCATCAGAAACCAAAGTTTCCCCAAGGGACTCAATAAACTAAGTCTTATCTTATTGCATGTACATATTTCACATAATCCTAAAATGATGAAATAATTAAAATTTTTGGCTTTAGTTGAATGAGGTCTCAAACCTCATTTTGTAAAGTGCCTTGAGATAACTTTGTTGTGATTTGGCGCTATATAAATAAAATTGAATTGAATTGAAAATTAATATGAAATTCTCCATTACCTGTAGATCAGGTATTTGAACAAAACACAAGCTTTATGTGTAAAATTGCATTAACTTCATGTAATCTAATTGCATAACCCTAATGACCAACCTGCTAAAAGTAAAGTTTTTTTTTTAAATAGTATTTTTGAGCATTGAAAAAACACAATCATTTTAAATCAGAGCTTTCATGTATATAATACTTAAAAATAATAAATATGTTTTATTAGAGCCACTTTTTTGAGTGCTGTTTGGCTAATGTTGCTGAATGTCTGAATTTCAGTTTCACTCACAGGACTTGATAGTTGCCCAGAGCTTCTCTGGGTGGACTGCGATTCCAGCGGCAGTCTGGGATGTCCCCGTTGGGCGTGACAATGTTAAGCGTGTCGTTGATGAGGTTGTACTTCAGGATGCGGTCGTTGGCCGTGCTGGAGGTCAGCGAGGGAGAGGCGTTCACCTGAGGAGCAGACGCATACAGAACATGAAGACGTTCCCAGAGCCTAGTGATGTACAATAGGAACCAATGTTTATTCCACTTCATTCAGAAGCTCCTATCAGGCAGGAAATATAGCTGCTCCTACAGCCAAGCTGGTGTGGACAAAAATAGACTTGTGAACAGAAATAGCACAGATCTAAGCTAAAACCCAGCAACACGTAGTACAGCTGTTACAATGAAGACGGTGGAAGATAACAGCAGCACTAGCAGAATGAAACAAGGCCCACTTTAAAGATAAAGAGTATGTGAGTAGTAGTACTAGATGAACTACTCACCTCGATAAGCCATGGCTTTAGCTTGTCATCGATGATGATGTCATACCCATAACATTCAAAACAGTGCTTGTCGTTGTTCATCACAGGCTGGGAGCAATCAAAGACAAAAAAACAAATTAAGAGGAGCAACGGATCAGTCGGTGCTGTGATATGTGGGCAACATCTCAGAGCATCAAGGAGTGAGTCAGCAGAAAACAATGTTAGCAAACATACAGTAACTGTTAGCTGTGTGTAAAGGCCTCGTGTGAAGGGGGGAAGTGGATCAGATCGCTGGGTAGAAAAGAGAAGCGTGTATTAAACTAGAAATAGCGTCAGGCAGTTGTGCAGCTGTGCTCAGAGGTGCTTCTGTAGCGGTGATAACTAAAGAACAGCCTGTGGGTGGGAACAGAGTAAACCCCCTCAAAGCACTTGTGGGTTCATGGCTTTTGGTCAAGAATGAGACTGAAGTACTGGAGTAAAAAAAAACTGCAGGGGTCATAAACTGAAACAGGGCGGTTTTCTTATCTCCTAAGACAACCTCAAAACCTTTTGTTACCCTGTAACACTAAGATACACACAGCGTGTCTAAAATTTGTTTAATTTCTTTCTACAGTAAAAATGTTATTGTGTCCACTCACAGCGACAGCTTTCAGAGACTGCACCACGATCCAGTGGATCTGGTCGAACAGTCGGCCGGTCACCTCCTTCCCTCTGGTGCTCTCCAGGTACAGACGGAGGTTACTGACTGTCCACTTGCCTCCGTGCACATGGTTGTAGTCATCCTGCAATAGCGTCACACCGTCTAAGCACACACTGGGGCTTTTGTTTGGTGTTTTATGACCTGCGGCGGAACTACGAGACATATTACTCTGCCAGATTCAGCAGTGACTCACCCCGTGTTTCTGGATGGCCACGTTGGTGAGGTGGACAAACATGTTGTCCAGCTCACTCGTGCTGGGTGTGTACTTGACTGTGCAGAACCTGCAGAAGCCCAGCTTGTACCTGATGGTCAAACACACATTGAAGTATTGATGTCATAAAGCAGTAGTTTTGTTCTAAATGACTATAAACAGTGGTAACAACACGGGGCTTACATGTAGCACTTCAGAGGCCGATAGGTGGTCACCAAGACGTACAGACGCAGGTCAAACTTCTTTCCTCCTATCAGCAGAGGATTGTCAATGTACAGGGAGATGACGTACGCTTCTTTACCACTAGATGCCGCTACAAACCTATGGAAAGAGTATAAAATACATCAAGAGCAGCCTAATACAAAGGGTCTCCTGGCTTAATGTTGCTGTGAGTGCCTCCAGTGACTCACGAGGAGGTGCGGCTGTCCCTCGACCATTTTTTTATCTGGGAAAGCTTGTTGATGAGGAAGATGCCCTTGCCCTGAGCCTTTCCACACGGCTTCATGATCCAGGTGCTGGACGGATTCTTACGAAACTCCTCCACAAAAAGATTGTAATCGGACGGGAGCATGAATGTCACAGGGACAAAATCTGGCAAAGCCATAGAGAAAAAAGTCAAACGATCAGCTTTTAGAAATAAGAATTCCGTGTTATCATCAGCACTAGTGTGTATCAAGCGCTGATCTAACCAAGATAAATGTATTTTCCATTCTCGTCCTTCTCTGCCAGCGGGCTGCCTTCCTTCTCCAACTCTTTGCGGTAGCGTTTGATGTTCTTGATCATCAGGTCTTTCCTCGTCAGTTCGTAGTGGTTGGGGAAGTGGTTCACCATCTGGTCATCTGAGAGGCGGTAGCCGGTGTCCACGCTGAACACGTTCCTGATCGTCTGGATGCTCATCCTACAGGTCAACGCACAGGATTATAGGCATCATAATCAAAATTATAGTATTAAACCATAGGTGACAGTCATCATTACTGATTAGTTTATAAATACAGCCTTTTGGGATGAAGTCTCAACTAAAAACGTACCAGTAGAAATTCCAGTCCTCGCTTTCTGTGACCTGAACCCATTCTCTTTTCTCAAAGTTGTTGATGAGCACTGATTTCTCTATATCAGTCACCCACTTCACCTTACCGGCCATGGTGCCTCCCACTAGGGTGGAGCACAGAACAACAGGTAAAACAGCACATAATCGTGCAGACGGCGATAAAGATGAAGATGAAGCTGCATGCTGCTCCCATGCAGTTTCTCCTCGGTCAGCTACCTGCTAGTCGCTGTCAGGAAACAGCCAGTCATCAGCAGCAGCTAGCCGGACCGGCTCTGTTAGCAGGCTGCTGGGTCCTCCCCGGGCTGCTGCAGAGGCTGCTGCCGTCCGGACATCACCCCGTCAGCCGCAGAATCTCATCACACGGTCGTCAGGGAACACACACGTTCGCGAGCATCGCCGGTCGGCGCGGCTAAAGCGCGCAGAACTTGTAGCTAACCAGCTAACGCTACATTTATTGATGCAGGCTCCGGTGACGAAACGCCCTCCACTGTCAAAGTGCTCTTCACAATAAAAGTCTGTGTTATTGAACCGCAATTACACATGTGCTAAAACCCCGATGCGCCACTTAATGACAACTTTAGAGGAAATATATACTAACATGTACCATCAGTATTAGCTGACTGTGGGCTTGCCGGTGCCAGGAAAATAACCTAGCAACGAAGGACGCGGTGATGTCATCGCATGTTGTTATTACCACTATCTGCCAGCAGGAGTCGCAGTTGGATTTATGACTCGGATTAATTAAGTTATTAATCAAGTATTAATTGTATAAAAGGAAAACACACAGGTTTCATGACAAGTGATGCAATTCTGTGGACAATCAGATAAAATTATTATTTCAAGTTTATTTGTATTCCATTGGATTCAAAGCTGTTATTATTGTCACTGTTAAAACGTACCTATTTTGTATATTCTGTATTTTTCGTTTCATTTTAGTTTAATTTTAAGTTTCTGGTTTTAGTTTTATTAACTTACTGGAACCAGGAATGCTAAATAATTATAATAATTTAAAATAATAAATGAAGTGAGAGTGAAACAACGGGTACAACGACACATAAAGTTGGTTTTGAAGGCTGCCGATGGTTTTGCCCAGCCGCTTGTTTTTTCCGCTTTGTTTTTCCGCGTCCTTCACGCTGTGACACCGCCTGGTGGTCGTCATCGGCAGGTAAAGGTGTGGCACTTCGGCAAAGACGTATCTGCGGCAGTTACCTGAGAACAACAAGATTAAAGGACGCTGCTGTAAGTACAGGACTCAGCTCCGAGCAACTGTTTACTTACTAGTTTCAATTCTAATACAGTTTAATTACAATTTCTTGTGTTTATTGCAGGGCGGCGTCCGTTTTAATCTACACAAACGGTTGGTTTTACTTTCTTCCTTCATTGTGCATGCACCTGTTGACTGTCAGGACGAAAGCGCTCATAATTATTATTATCTAACGATGTATTTAATCCAGCATTAAACTAGATGATTTATTAATGTAGAGACGAAACTATTCTGTGGTTTTAATGGTTTATGGCTGATCTTCAAAACAACCTTTGTTTGCTTTGGGTCAGACGGATGACATCATGTCTTTGTTATGACAATACGGTAAACTACCATAACGTATTACATGACTTATACTATATATAAAAAATATAACCACTGCGTAGTATTTTAGAGTTTTATTATGAATTGTTGTTTATTACACGAGGGGTACATATTGATAGTGATATTTTTGAATTGGCATAAACAAGGTTTAGATAAATACATTATTTATCTCAATTTATCTTAATTACAGAGATAGGACCGTTTAATTTATTTACTCTATTTCAACTTATAAACTGCAAACAGACAATTTTTAAGTTAATCGTGTTTAATTCTTGGTCAGGATAAGAAGGCAGTTTGAACGATTTGAGTTATGTAAATGGCATATTTGCATTAAGGCACATGATTACAGACACAACAGGAACTGGTCCCAGCACAGGACAGTCGCAGACGTTAGAGGGAAAACAGTAAACAATGTCATAAACCCAGCAATGAGGACAGATGTGCTGTTTGCTGATCCCCAGAGAACTGAAACCTAGCCATCACAGGTGACAGTTGGATTTAATCCAAGAGATGACATCTTCGAATCCAGAAGAGCCTGTTTTCCCCCCGGCATAGCCGCCACCTATCCTGGTCACCTGACCCACTATTTACACAGCTTATTTACGAACGCTGAGAGTCAAGCAAGGATACTGAGCTTTGAACCCATGGAGCCTTTATCTGTTCGGCACGGACAATGATGTCTAGCACGCTTTATCTCTCTCATCGATATGAAAACATAATCCTGGTTGTCTTCTCAGAAAACAAAGATGGTGGAACAAACAAGACAGCAGCCTCGTGTCATCTCCCTCCAGGCTGGACCTGGTGAGGTGGACACTGGCACCGTCAGGTACAGCACAGGCCATTATTTTGTAATTTTGTGTTTGAAATTGCTATATAATGACAAAAGGCAGACGTTTTAAACAACCTTCGTTGGCTTACTAGAACACTAAATAAAATATCTGCCTTCACCTGCTTCAGGATCAATGGCAGGGCTGCACAGGAGGTTGGGCGCCAGTTGGCCATAATTGGAGACCAGTTCAACCGGCGGTGGTCCAACAACCAGCCGCACTGGCCACCAGTTCTGCACCTGATGAGACCTGCTCAAGCACTGACCAGAACCATCTATCGGTAGGAAAAGCCTGCTCTTTCCCCTTCAGTATCTCATCTGTATGTGACCAGCTATAATCTGGTGTTGCTCTGCTTTAGGGACATCCACAGTCAGTTGTGGAGCTTCCAGGGCCTGTCTGCTGCAGTGAAGGCCTGGATTGTGAGCACCACGCCTGGGCAGGGGACCCTCAGAGCTGAGGCGTGGACAGCCTGGGTAATGCTTTAAAATACGAGCTGCAGTTCCACTCACAGGACACTGGGATGTGACATGTCATCATTACGTTCCATGTGACAGGTGTCCAGTTGCACGGGGGCGGCCTGCACTGGCTGGACCAGAGGAGCACTTGTGACTGTGGCACTGGTGGCTGCAGTGAGTGTCGTCACCACAGTGTGGATGGAATGGAAAACCTAAAGATGCAGTGGGTCGGTTTCCTCAACCTAGATTTATTTGACCAAATAATGTTTGCAAACGAGTGAAAACTTTTGCTAAGTAATTTGTTTCTGCTGTTGACTTTACTTCTCTTTTTATACTATTTTCATGAGCGGTATTGAAGTTGGCATTGAGGGCTGTGATCAACATGTTTAGCAACTTAAACCCATATTCTGTACAACTTGGGCCGTGTGGACGCGTTTTGAAGTGTTGTCTGAGCGGTGGGCCAGCATATTGTAGCAGTAGCATGTTGTTTCACAGCTGTATTAATGTCAGGAAGCTCGTCTCCAAGACTGGACTGTTGCTGGCCTGCAGTCTTTTGTATCCAGACTCTTTTGTTACCGGTTTAAGAGGTTTTTACAGAGGATATGTAGCATGGCTTAATTTAAAATGAAGGGAGCTGGACTTTCTGCTGCAGATTTAAAATGCTTTTTCATGTACCACGAATAAACTTCAAATTACAAAAACTTTACTTCTCATTATAAAAAGACATGTATTTAATTACAAAGTATCGTCTGAACAAGACCACAAGGAAGCAACAACTGGAACCACCACAGGAAGAGTCATCGTCTCTGCATGCATCAGTCTTCATAAGCGGAGACTTCCACGTGTGTGTATGATATGAAGGCCTTCCTGTTGCACCTTTTAAGAGTGGCACCAAGGTGCTTTCCGGGTCCGACCTCGTAGGTGTGGGGGAACTTCTCCCCCTGTGTCCTCTCGTAGATCTCATGCAGCGTTTGCTCCCACTTCACGGGTGTCACCAGCTGCTTCACCAGTTGTCTGCGCAAGTGGCTCTCGTTCATGTAGCGCTTCCCGTCCACGTTGGAGTACACTTTGATCTCAGGACGCCGCACCTGAGCCGGAGAGTAGGGGTATGCAACACGCTAGGGGTAAGCAACATGCTGCCAGACATACTGTATGCACTTCCAGGTACAGAAATACAATGTATTTGGAAATGAAGTAGTGAGCTGACAGACCTCCACCTGTTTGAGAACCTCCCTGAGTGGTTCTGTAGCCGTCCTCATCAGCTCAGTGTGAAAGGCCCCGCTGACTGGGAGAAGCTTGGTCCTCGTAAACTGAAGACGACTTGCATTGTGCTGGAGGAAATCCAGAGCCTGGAAACACACAGCGCAGAATAAAGAAGAAATCTCTTAATAGTTGTATTTTAATTCGATGTTCTTGCACTCCCTACCTCTTGGTGTCCTGCAATGACCCTGCCATCAGGAAACAAATAGTTGGCCACAGAGCACACAGGATCCTCAATCCCCAAACTCTTGCAGTGCTCTTTAGCCTGCAGGCAGGCGTATTTATACTGAGCCTGAGGTCGACCAGTCACCGACAGCATCCCGCTGGGAACCAGCTCGGACGCTTTCTGCATGGCCTCTGCTCGCACCTTCACCACATACAAAGCTATAAGACACACCGTTGTGAGTATAGAACACAGAGAGAATGCTGATCTGAGCTACAACGTTGCCCTGCACCAGACAGGTAAACACGTCACATTTACCTTCTGCAAAGTTCATGGAACCAGAAAAGACCAGAGCAGCAAATTCTCCAACGCTGAAGCCTGCAGCAGCAACACACGTCTCAGTGGCCTGTAGGCAGCAGAGTGAGGACATAGTACAATTAGACACTGAATTACTTCTTTAGTGGTATTTATGCACAGCTTGTAAATCCCAAATTGGACAAAGGCAGTGAACTGGCGCAATTAAAGTACATGGGCCCCGAATATGCTATGATATATTGCAGTACTGTCATCTAGAAGATTATAATGTGAGTAATATGGGGATGAATGAAGTATGTCTTAATATACAGTACATTAATTCTAAAGAGCGCGCTCATCAGCGCCTTCTAGTGGCCCAGCAGGATTTTTTTAAATACTGATACTTGTTATATAATCACACTAACACCACGTAACACGAGTTAACACCTTTGGGTTCTCTTGGTGAAGTCTCTCCACCGCAGCCAGTGACGTGACAAACACCGCCGGCTGGCAGTGAACCGTCTTCATCAGCTCCTGCTCGGGTCCCTCCAGGCACAGGGACAGCAGGTCGTACCCGAGGATCTTCTGGGCGACTGAGAACATCTCCCTGACGTTGGGGTACTTCAGAAGTCCTCTGGCCATGCCCACAAACTGGCTGCCCTGACCCGGGAACAGAAACACGGAGCAGCCGCTCGGGTCTTTTCTCCTGCTCGGGCTCCGCTCCTCGGCCGGTTCCGGCAGAACAGAGCGGCTCTCGGCCGGAGGATGTTCCGCGGAGGACAGCGTCCTGCTCAGAGAGAATAGAGGCTTGACCTTCCCCCTGGAGGCTGCAAACATGCTGACGAACCGTGAAGCCCGCATGGCTAACTCCTCAGCTGCCAACGTCAGAAGAAACCCTCACTTTCTGGATAAACTGGGGTTAATCTACAAAAAACTGTCCTGTAACCATTCAACTTAACTCTCACCCATGCCCGGCATGACAGCTGTAGGAGCCGCCATTACGTTTGGATGTGATGTTTTGTTTCCGGTTTACGTAAGACGTCTACCTGCTGCAGCGCCACCGTCAGGGCGGGCGGTGGTACTGCAGCACTGCAAGCGTCAGTAGAGGTCGCAGAAGAACAAAAACCTCTACAATAAAACGCTACAGCTTACTGAGTAACTGTTCTATTACTGTTACTAATACCAGTAGTTGTAGTCAAAGTCCCCCTTGAGTGAAATACAGAAGCTTTTATGTTTGCTGAACGTGCAGCATATTTGCTTTACAAACTGGCTTTGGTCTTTAGCCAAAAACATAAAAACCGTGCTATAAAAATACAAATGTTGATTTAAGGCAAACAAATCACTCTATCATATGCACTTTGCTTAATTAGAGCTGAAATTAAAATAGAAAATTTTCCTGTTGATGTTTGTATGAACACGCATTTGTTATGCCTGCTACATACACACGCTCATATACTGTATGTCTATGTACTGCTCAGTATTGTTTCCATAACATGATACTGTATTTAGTTGACTAAAGCCTGAACATAGCTGACTGCACTTTCATGCTTTAATGTTTTGCCTGTTTTTGCTTGTGTAACTTCCTGTGGGTTCTGTCATCAGATTATAGAGGAAAACTTGCAACTGACAACATCTTGACTAAAAATAGTGACTGACTGATATTAAGTAATAGAAATGTAATTTAGAATAGTTTAATATTGACCAATAACCTTTATTGTATAAACTGTAAATCTCATTGGATTGTATTGAAATGTTACTTTATTGAATTCTGCATCACATTGTGCTTCTGATTTAGTGTGAAAATATAAATATATTACACCTCATTGAAATTATCCTTTCTGCTCCCACTCTCTTCATGCATTTGACAGCTGGTTCCCTCATTCATCCACAGTGATCACATTTGTCCGTTGGGTTTTTCCTGTGAGTCGTCGGATCCGTCCGACAGGTTCGCGGGCTCCATCCACTCCAGCTGCTCCTCCAGCTGCACGTCGTCGTCGTCCGGCTTTGGGCTGCTCCGATCCGCTCGGCCCTTGAATTTAGAGACGAACTCGTTGCTCGCCAGCGCTACCTCCTTCTTGGGGCACATTTGCCTTGATGATAGGTGACTCTGCATACGGCCTGCAAAAAGAAACGAGTTTGACACATTTAACCAAACGTGACTGGATTTTACAAAGCGTCCACTGTCGCTCAGTCCAAGTCCAAGCGCACTGCACCTCCAGGGGTGATGGGCGTCATCAGGCGGTTCAGCTGCACGTTCCAGTGCCGCACGTGTTGACTGGCGTTCCTGAGCTTCTCCTGGACCTCCTCCAAGCGCTGGTGGCTCCTCTGGCGAGAGGCCTGCAGATGCTGGAGCTCCTGCGAGGCCGAGTCGAGGGCCGAGGGGGCGCCCTCGCCTGTGCCGCCGTCGTCGGTGTCGCGCGCGGGGCCCCGGCCCTGCATGGCCTTCTGCTGCTCCTGCAGGAGCTGGAACTGCTTCCTCTTCTCCTCTTCAGCCTGCAGCAGCCTACAGAAACGCAAACAGGGAAGAAGCTGAAGTGAAAATGTAAATGCAGTGAGACTTTGTTAGTAAATACTGGAGCTGTGTCAGACTCTCACCTCTCCAGCTCCTGTCTGGCCCTCTCCTCCTCCAGCCGAGCCTGGATCTCCATGTTGAGCGCGGCCTCCAGTTTCCGCTGTGTCAGCTCCAGCTCCTGAATCCTCTTCTTCTGCTGCTCCGCTTTCCGTTCCTTCTCCTGCATCTCCGCCTGCATGCTGTCCCTCAGCTGGACACACACAGCAGCGCCGCTTCAGCGGAAAGAGCTGACCTATTGCTCAATCGCCGTTTCCAGGAAGGTTATAACAGTTCCTCCAAACCATGAAAGGTTAGTTCTGACTTTTATAATGCCAAGGGTTTTCCGCTCCGTCCCGAGACGTCGGTGGGGTAGGCTTTAAATCCCATTTTAGCAGAAATACATATAAATCTCTTTCTTACCATCTCGGCCTCTTTGAGCTGTCTCTCCAGCTCTATCTGCACCTCCCTCTGTCTCCTCCTTTCTCTCTCCTCTGCCTCTCGTCGTCTGATTTCCAACTCCCGCGCATGCTGCAAAATGCAATTGAAGTGCACTTGTTACGGTTTACTATTTCTGCATTAAGGGTGGCCGTCCCTCTCACCTGAATGATGCTTTCAATCTCTAAATCCTGTCGGTCCTTTTCTTTCTCTGTCTTCTCCATCTTGGGGACATTGGAGTCGTCCGACTGGCTGCTCCGGCTGCTGCAGCTGCTGCGGGAGCTCCGGCTGCGTTCCCGTTGGCTGCTCTGGCGCTGGACTCGCCTCTTTAGTTTGAGTTCGTGGTGAAAGGAGGACTTGCCCTCACTCTGGAGACGGAGGGCTGTCTGAATGGCTGGCAGAGGTAAACAGTACATTAGGCTGTGTCTCTTTATTCACAGATTTTATTTGTCTGACTTCACAGACATCATCACTATTATAAGCCACTGACAGGAACTTCATCAGTATTTTCAAAATCAAAGTGCAGTGCTCTGAAAGACACCAGGTTGCAAGTTTAATGATTCGCCCGTGTAGATCTGACTAATTTATAGATGATAAATGATCAAATCAAATGGGTTAGATTTATTTGCACAAAACAAGTCTGACATGTGTTGGAGGCATAAGACATTTACTCTGTTCAAGGTCACATTGCAGTTAGGTGTTCAACACAACCAAAACAACCCGCTGACCCTGATAGTAAAGTCACACACGCACACATGATTGCAGTTAATCTCAGTGTCAGTTCACATGCTGAACTGCTTTAAATGTGCAAATAATGATTTAGCTTTTGTACGAAATGTTAAGTACAGAAATGTGTGGAACCAACTCATGCTTTTTCATCCGTAGCAGCTTTTTCTACTTTACACACCTTGCGTCCACTCAACCTTCTGCCTCTGGTCAGACGCGCTCATCTCATAGGTTTTGCTGTGGGTCTTCACACAGAACATGCAGCGCTTCCCCTCCCTGTCCGGAAGCGGCTGAAACATAAAGACACACTCACGACACAGCTGGGGACACCACATGCCTGCGCCGCGGCGTCTTCGTCCCCACTGACCTCCACCACGCAGCTCCGGTCCAGCTGGACGTCCCCTCGCTTGTCCTTCAGGTCCTCGCTGACGTAGTACGCCAGGGAGGAGGGCTTCAGCACGAACCAGCGCTCCGTCCAGTTCCTGCGCACGTGGCCCTTTTTCCACATGTAACCCTGCAATCAAGGCGGAGCTGAAGCGCGCTGGGAACGCGGGGCGTGCGGCGAACGCGCCGAGCACTCACCCTCTTCAGGACGTTGTGGTACATCTCCAGGAAAACGTCGTCCAGCGCCAGGCTGAAGGCCTCGGCGCTGGTGACCCTCAGCAGCCGCCCGGCGCCCATGTGCTCCAAGAAGCACCACACAGACATGCCCTCTTCCTGCACCGCGGCATCCTGGGATATTAAATCCTCCAAGGGCTTCCCATCCCACTCCTGACTCATCGCAGCGGAGATCTTCTTGATGAGATACTCCACCTAAAAGCACACGTTCAAGCGACGGTGACATACTCATCAGCTCGGAGTGTACAGGAAGGCTGCTGTACTGCAGTTTATTCTGGTCGGCATCGGCAGGAAACGTATTAAGGAAGTGGAGGAAGGAAGAGACTCATTAACTTACCGACTTGTACTGCTGTCACAAAAATGCAAAAATCTGGACACACGCTTAGTTTCTAGCAATTAGACACCAGTGTAACTAGAGGCTTGTTCCTCTAGCTGTATAAATAGAGTTTTGTTTCCACATCAGTGGCTCCTGTCTCGTCCTGTCTTTACCTCCTCTGGAATCATCACCAGCGGGTAGCGGTCCTCAGACAGGAGGTTGAACAAGCAGAAGAGCTTGAAGCAGTCTCTCTCTGAGAGCAGCGCCGCCCCTGGTACCGCCTTGTAGTTCTTCTTCATGGTCATCATCCAGCACAGGTCGTCAAACCTCTCCTTGTCGTACGTCCCCTCTTTGACCTGAACAGGCAAAGGCGCATAATGACCAAAACTAACATTAAAGAGTCACGAGAAACATCCTAGAAAAAGCTACGACAGCTGGGAAATGTAGTTTGAAGAGGAAACCGTTGTTTAGCTGTTTTTTTGGACACCATTGATATTGAACGACCCATTGTTGGGGCAGGGCAGGCTGTGAACACTGCCATCTGAGCACACAAACGGCTCAGGTTGGTTAGAACCAAGCGTCCTCACACCGCAGAGGTGTAGTCCCAGCATTTAGTTTTCCATCCACGATTAACAGGGCTAATTACTGGTAACGCACACAGCATATACACGTGTGATGATAATATTTGAGGAGTGGGTGGAGCCACAGCACCTTGTCCAGTATATACTTGTTGAGGTAGGGCATGTAGCCGTGATTGGACACGGGGCCGTCGTCATCGTCCTGGAAGTGCTCCTCCAGCGCCACGGGGTCATGTGGGATCTTCAGCACTGTGTACAGGTTGTGAGACAGCACCTGGGCAGGTAGACAGGCACACAGACAGATCTGTAGCGCATCTCTGCGCATGCTCCTCCGCGTAGCCACAAACAAACACACAAGCACAGGCACGCAGCGCTGCGGGAGCGTGCGTGTCGGGACAGCTTGGATTCTTCTCTGCTCCGGCTGCTCCAGGCGTGTAGGAACTGGATGAGGGGGAGGGGGGGGGGCACGGCCGAACAACAGCCTTTCTCCCCTGGCGTGCACTTCTTTTGATCACCGTTAACGTCGGTGTGCCACATGAAAAGGTCGAACTTTGCACTTAAGGCTGGAACATGAGCGCGCGCCTCGCCTCCAGTGTGAGCGGGCTACGTGTCTGTTAGAAGCTCCTGTGGGGGGTCGTCTCAACAGATTAGGCCGATAAGCAAACCCACATATCTCATGTCATAACATCTAACTATAAAGTCAACTCGGTTCTGTTTTCTACTTTCAGCCCGAACGCGCATTCGGACCGTTAAACCCAGTCCCCGTCGTCCCTGCCTCTCCGCTTCCTGAATAAATCCTCTACGTTCTCACCTTTAACTGCGATTTGGAGACCTTCCCGCACTTCTCCACGTCCAGCGAAGTGAAGGCGTACCATATGGACTTGAGGAGTTCGGACTTTAGGTCCATGTTCCGGAGCCCTCCTTTGTGCGCGAAACAACTACATTTCCGAGCGCAGCGCAGCGGCTCTTGACGCGGCGGGCGAGCGACAGAGCGCGGACTGCTGCGCAAACTGCAGACGCGCAAAAGGAGTCAGATGTAGGGCAGAGAGGCGGAGAGTAGCGATATCCTGGAGTCCACAAGGCTCCACTCCAAACATTTATCTATTCCTATCTAGTCTCAGGAAGTAGCGTCAAAAAACACGGAGCGCGGTTGTTTTGTAACGTTTCAGTCATTTCTGTTGAGCGTAGAAGGGATTTTTCCACGCGTCATTTCTAAGAATCCGTCTTTTCTACCCATTTGCCCACAGGCTGCACGTATTGTACAGCGTGAAAGCCTCCGAGAACCAGGAGGGATCCGTGTTGCTATCAGATTCCAGAGGTTGCAGAGGTTAGGGACACACCCTTTCATTCAGAGAGTCTAAAGCTGTGTTTATTCTAACACCACATACGTATCTGAGCCCTGCTCTGACACCGCTCACTGCTTCATGTAGTTTCCATATCTATCCTTGTTTAATTTATTGTACTTTAAGCCTTTAAATCTGTCCAACCCCAATCTGTTTTCAAAATAGTGTAAAGGTGTTGCAGCTCATGTGTTTTGTGTGTGTGTGTGTGGGGGGGGGGGTGGCCACCTCCGGCAAAATACTGTACATTAAACAGGGCAGTGTAATCAGACAGAAGGCGTGTGTGCGCCTTGTTAGAGCGAAATAGGCTAATCAATAGCATAATGAGGCCAGTGTGTGGAGGCCACGGCCTATGCGGCGCCCAGCCCTCAACACATATGCTGTATATGAACGCGCGCTTCCTACCCCACGGACCACACGTCATGATCAAGGGGACAGCGGGGATGCTTCATCGCGCCCCGCGGTGCATCTGCGTCCCCTCTGCCCTCCAAGATGTAATCACCGCCGTCTCAGCCGGTGGAAACGAGGCGCCGTTCACTTTGCCGTAAGTCAGAGTCACGACTCGCCTCGCGCCGGCTTTCCCCTCATAAAATACCACATACTGTACGTGAGCTCCACAGACAACCAGCCCCTCGTGTGGAGCGCAATCAATACACATCCAGGGTTTTATTAGTTTACTGTTACACATCATGCATGCTCGCACCATTTGTAGCTATTACAATAGATTACAAGCCATATTATTGAATGTGGGACATATTACAACAGCAATAAATGACCTTTGACCTTATATTGAAGGACCTTCACACACAGATGAGATGAACGTGCCCGTGTTAAATGTGAATGTGTTAAATGTGACTCACACGCCTGTTCCCACTGTGCCCAACTTTTACGGTGAAGCAATGCTTCTGGCTGACGCATGCTAATGACAGACCGCCCAGCATGTGGCTCATGCTGACGCAACGCCCGAAGTTGTGTCATGAAAAGAATTCAGTTTCGCACATACAAACTAAACAACGCGGTCGAACGGCATCGCAGCTCGGCAGACGGCGACAGCTCCGCGGGGCGCGGCGGCCGTCGCGATGGAAGAACCCCATCACGTCCTCGGAGGGAACATCTGCTGCACGCAGACTAAACCCAAGGTGGAAAACTGCTGGTGGACATTCCTGCGCGTCCAGATCTCCCACAGGATTGGACATTCGGCGTGTTTATACATTCTACATAAATCATGCCATCAAAGCGTACAACTAGACATCTCAGTCACTTCACATACGTTCACATTAAATTTGTGTCAACAGTTCACTGTCCAGTCTTTGTAGATTTGTGCAAAGAGTGAAACAGAGCCGGGAGGTCGTCGATTATTCCACTCCCGCAGACTTTTCGCTAAAGGTCACGACCTTTCAGTGCGCCACCACCCGGCGGCGCTGCCGCGGCGCCGTCTTGTTGGCCAGCAGGCAGGCCAGCGCGATGCCGCCGATCTGGATGAAGGCCAGGCCCAGCGCCGTGGCGGCGATGTGGAACACGTTGTCGTTGACCAGGCTGAAGACCTTGCGGAAGCAGCCGTGCGGGTGGATCCCGGCGGCGGCCACGTCCTCGCTGTCGTCCGGCAGCAGCGGGCGGTTCCTGCAGCCCTTGCGCCGCACGCAGCAGCTGTCCGGCAGCGACACCGAGGTGCCGTTCTCGGCGGGCAGGAAGCTCATGTGCTGGATGGCCCAGTCCGACGTGAGCCAGTCGCGCCAGCCCTCGGCTCCGCAGCACTCCAGGGCCCTCTGCAGACTGTCCAGGGCGTCGGCGCGGCCCTCGTCCTGCGTGTAGCCGGCCACCGCTCGCTGCAGGCCGCTGCGAAACCCGCCGGCGATGTCTTGGCGGTAGAACAGGCCGGAGAGGCCCGCGGCCAACCCGGCGACCAGCGCGGCCAGCTGGAAGAAGCCGTAGGACCTGAGCACGCACGGCAGGTTGGCCGCCACCCCCAGGCAGCCCAGGAAGCCCCAGGCGGTGACGGCGGCGCCCGTGGAGACCAGGATGAGCGGGGCGTTGGGGTACCGGTTGGAGGACAGCATCATGTAGTCCGCCAGAGAGATCTGGGCCCACACGCCCAGGGTGAAGATGGCCAGGCCCGCGGCCCAGAAGAGGCAGCTGAAGGCCAGGAGAGCCAGGCGGAGGAGGTGCATGACTCCCACGGCGCGGCAGCAGGGCGCCGCCGCGGCACCGGGCGGAGGTGCCGGCGCCGCCAGGGAGGCCTCTGAGCACATGGACAAGGAGAGGCGCTGCTGCGGCTGCTGCTGCTGCTGCTGCTGCTGCTGATGCTGCTGCTGCTGATGCTGGAGCCGCTCCTCCTGCTCCTGGTACGGAGGCAGCAGGTAGCCGGGGATGGCTGACAGGCGGCGAGGAAGAGGAGGAGGAGGAGGAAGAGGAGTGAGCAGGTCCAGGCTGCGTGCGGAGGACAGTCTACGCACCGCGAGCTGCTCGCGCTCCCAGTCCAGAACCTGCCTGCTGGGACTCGGCCGGGCCGACAGGGAGTCGTAGGGCAGTGCGGAGCTCATGGTCCCGACTCCAGCTTTATCTACTCCCCTCTCTCTCTTCTCCACACTCACCCTTTCCCGTCTTCCCCTCCAACAGAGCCTTCACTCCTGTCCTCCTGCTACCCACAGTCCCCCTCCCACCTCTTTATGGCTGCTATTAATCCCCCACCAACACAACCAAGGCAGACTGGCCCATAAATCTCGCTGCAGGGCTTTCGCCGGCGCCGTTATCTGCATCCGCAGCTCTCCCTCTTCTTCCAGCCTATTTATCTGTTTATTTCGGGGATCGCTTCCACCCGTGCAGCCACGAGAGCTCCACATTCCTCCGTTGAGAGCCACATCGCGAGGCTGGCTCTATCCTTGATGGTTGAGAGGTGATTGCAGCGGGCTGGACTGAGAATCCTCCCACGCACACCCTCTCTCGGTGTGGAGGAGGCATCAGCCCACATCCAGATTTAAGTCGTCAGTTACAGATGATTTCATGAGCAAAAAGTCATTTAAACGGTAACTTTAATGAACTTGTTGCCAATAAACTGATGAGGGATTAATAGGACTGATGAGAGTCAAAGATTTTACAGCTGAACAGTGAAAAATATTCAGAAGCTTATAGATATTTTGATGATGTCATTCTCTACTCGGCTGTCGTTCCTCTGGTTTATCGAAGCCTCTCACTTAATTAAACAGCTCCTTTCATTAGCACCATCATAACAGCAACATGATGACAGATAGGGAAAAACCCCACCCTGCAGAAGAAATAGCTGCACTGGAACATGGGGTATTTATATGCAACTGGCCACGTTAGCTTATTGTGTTTAATCGTTTGATGCCCTTGTTTAGCGCTGGAAGGACGAGCAGCAAGTAAACCACAAACAGCTTGAGGTTCTCGGAGGAAATGAGGTTATGTTTATGATGTTTATAATTAATCTTTGCTCTATATAGTCAGTCCACTGACTCATTCGCATTAATGTGCATATGGGACAGAATATATCAGCTGACACAGGCAGGAGAAGACTGAGACCAAAACAAGGCACTTATCAGCGAATTATTAGGGTCTAAAAATGGCCGAATGGTTCAAATAACTAGACGCAAAGATGACTTAAAAATCACACATCTGTATTTGTTTTTCAGCTGGATGAAAGTTTATGACCTAAGATTTACAGGAACGTTCTGCACCTGTAAGCGTTTCTCTTCAGGTTTATCATTTGCAACTATATGGACGTTACAGAAATCCTGCCTCAGCAAGAACTGAACTTAATTCTAGTCTTTACAAGCGTAGATTTGATTGTTCCTGTTAACCCTTCACAAGCTCCCCGCTGTCTCTATTTAAAGACTGATTCTGTTTCTGTTTGATAGACATGTTAAGTATTATTATCTGTTGCTTCATGAGACCAAGGGAGGAGCCCAGTCTGACCACATCACAGAAGCATAAAAATAGGGTGATGAAAGACAAAGACAATATTTGGAATGAGGAAACCAGATTTATAAAAAAAAAAAAAAAACACTGTTCACCTTTAATCTCACCATTTCGTGAGCAAAATCTAAATGTCAGAATTATTTGAGAAGAAATAAAACCTTTTATTTTTTCAGGTTTATTTAACCAAAGTTGAAGGATGTCAGTACCAATCACTATTTTCCTGATCTGCTTATTGTACAGTCCCATAATCTGAGCCAATCAAATTTATGCCTGTGTGTTATTCTTTCTCAGGCTGTACAGAGTCCACAGACGCCGCTGCTTCCTCCTGCTCCCTGTGCGTCTCCATGTGTTTCCTCAGCTTCGCTTTGGACGTGAACGTTCTCATGCACTGCTCACAGTACGGCTTCAGCTGCTTCAGTCCCGAGTGGCTCCGTCGGTGCCGCGCCAGCTCCGACGAGCTCTTGAATTTGAGCTCACACGCGCTGCAGGCGTACGGTCTCTCACCCGTGTGAATACGCTCGTGCAGCTGAGCCTCGCTGAGGGTGAGGAACGACTTCTCGCAATGTCCGCAGGGGAAGGGCCTCTCCCCCGTGTGAATGAGGTTGTGTCTGGTCAGCGCGTAGGGTTTGGTGAAGCCCTTCCCGCAGTAGGTGCAGGGGTACGGGCGGGCTCCCGTGTGTGATACGATATGCTCCTGCTGGGTTTTCTTGCTCTTGAAACGCTTGTTGCACTGATGGCAGGAGTAGGGCCTGGCGTCCTCGTGCGACCTGTGGTGCTTTGAAAGCTCTCCCTGTGACAAGAAGCCCTTACCACACTGCGAACAGAGAAAAGGCTTCTCCCCCGTGTGCATCCTCTCGTGTCTGGCCAGCACAGACACCAGCGTGAACCTCTTTGGACAGTGGGAGCACTGGAAGGGCCGCTCCCCCGTGTGGACACGCAGGTGCTTTATGAGCATGAAGCGGAGTGAGAAGCGCTTGTTGCACTGGTTACACTGGTAAGGACGCTCCCCTGTGTGGGTGGACAGGTGCCTCTTCACGTCAGACCTGCGAGTGTACGTCTTCTCGCAGTGCGGACACTTGAACTGGTGCTTGACCTGATGCAGTTGTCTGTGCTTGGAGCGGGCGAGCAGCGAGTCGAAGCCGTCCCCGCACTGCTGGCAGATGTAGCGCTTGCTGGTGACGTGGGACTTCTTGTGCTCCCACAGCTCAGAGGACGTGGGGAAACTCTGGCTGCAGATGGAGCAGATCTGCGGGAGCTGCCTCTCCTGCGAGTGGGACTGCTTGTGGTGAAGGGTCAAAGCCCTGAGGTTGGCGAAGGCGCTCCCGCACAGCTGGCAGCTGAAGGAGATGGCCACGCCGTGGTGCTTGCTCTCGTGCTTGGCGAGATCCCACGAGTGCTGGAAGGTCCGGTCGCACTGCGAGCAGCGGAACGGTCTTTCTCCAGTGTGAGTGAGCTGGTGTCTCCGGACGTCCGAGCTGCGTGTGAAGGTTTTTCCACAGGTTTCACACATGAGGCCCTTTTGTTTGCCCTGGGCCTGCGACACACTCGCTTTGCTCTGATGGACCGGTGGCACTGCTTGACTCTGCTCTGTGTTTCCTTTGGGGAAAAGTTTTATCGATGTAAATATTTCATCAGAGCTGGAAGGAGATGGTGTGAATTTGGCTCCCTCTAGAGTCCTGAGTGTTTCTGTTTTAACGCTCTGCATGTGGAAGTGAGGTGGACTGTTTTCATCCGAGTCGTGGAAGGGACACTGTGAACAGGTGAAGATGATGGACTTCACCTCATCGGAATCACCTGCAAACAAAACACAAAATGATACTGTGAATAAAAGCTGAGCTGTCATTCACAAAGACTCTTCTCAACCCCTTTGTCACCTTTGTCTGTTCCTTTGATTGCGATCACAGATGGAGAAACTGATATGTCAGGTTTGCTCCTGATAAATAGAAAAACATCACCGGTTAAATTTATACCCTACATTTAAATATCCATGAATGTATTATAATAATATAAATGTGTTTGTACATTTCTGGTGTAACGTCCTTCTGTCGTTGCAGTTTACACCTCTCATGCCAACTGGGTGAGGTCTTCATCTGCAGACGAGAGGATCTGCGGATATTGGCAGAGGAGGCAGAATGTTGTGTGTCAGGAACAGAGCTCTGACTGGAAACGTCTGTCACCTCTTCAGGGACAGGAATGGATTCGAAGTGATTAGAGTTGATGTTGCTCACGATGTCTCCAAAATCATTCTCCATGTGTTCAACGTTTGCTTCTATTCTGTCATCAAAGTGATCACATCCTTCAGATGCTTTGCCTTCATCTACAGCATCTTCTAACACAACTTCATCATTTAGAGGTGAGTCATTAGTCCTTCTTGTCAGTACCTCTTGACCCAGGCTCTCCTTTTTTAAAGCAAAAGTTTTTGTCAGAGTCTCCAGAGCTTTAGCGACATCTGCAGTTTCATTTGTTTCTTCTGCTCTGACGCTAGAGACCTCCTCGATGCTGACGCTCTCTGTGCTGGCAGCCACAATCTCTTCTTCGTAGAAGTCTGTCTGAACCTGAACTTCAGCCGACTCAACTAATTGTTCATTAACTTCAGATTGTCCGACTTCCACTTCAGTGTAGACAGCCACGATGCTGTACTGGTCTGTTCCAACAAAGGCCACTGGGTTCAGTAGGTTGGCATAATTGTGGATGGACTGCAGTCCGACAGAGATGTTAGTCTTTTGTGAGGGTGGAATGGATAAAGCAGACATGATGCAGCTTCCAATGGTGGATGAAGGACCATCTGTAAAAGCGGTCAACAAACAATGTTAGACCTTTTTGCAAATCATTTGCAGCTGTTTTTTAAAAGGTCAATTTCCTACTTGCTAAGAAATGATGTCAGCTCTACTTACAAGTGATTTTTAAGCAACCTGAGTTTTTATAGTGCTCAAAGACTGAGTTCAGTTCTTCAGCTGAGGGTTGAACACAATCCTCAAACATGGAGGGAAGAGAAGCAAGCCAAGCTGCAGTCTGTAACCACAATGCAGCTAGTTTTAGATTTGTGGTAAAAACCGAGGGGAGGTAACACAGCCTGAAACATCTGGATGGACTGCCCAAATACCTGTTTCAGGTCCGGTACTGGAAGTAGCTTCTCGAGTTTTGAGAGTAGCTCCCATAATAACACATGCAAAGCAGCATCATACTGTGGTCCATACTCCATTGGAAAAACCTCCTATATGAGAAGATCAAACATCTGTTTATAGAAGGGACTGTGAGTATTTTCAGTTAAATACTGAATTATTTCAACGGGCTTGACCTGGAAGAAGTACGCCCTCTCAACCGGATCCTTCAGTAAGCTTTGTACAAGGGCAATAAAGGTGGTCTCTGTTGTTTTCACCCCCGCATCCCTGTACTGCCAAGGATAAGAGCAATGCATGATCAACACAACTTTTAATTTGTATTCAGTTCTGGTTGCTTTAATATACTTACATCTGCGTTTGTATATGTCAAAGGGAGTCTTTCTAAATGGCTCAGAATGGCTTGGGAATCAACGTGACCTTGTGCTGAGCCTTTGCAAAGCTCCAGAATTAGCTGAAATACAAGCACATTACATAAATGACAGGAAAAGCGACTTCTGTGGAGTAAGTGGCAAACAATTCTCACTCACCCGTGCTCTAAGACCCAGTATCAACTGGGCCCTCTGTGTGTGACTGATCAGTCCAGGCACAGCCTCCGTCACCATGGACACAAACTCCTGGAGCTTCTCGTAATTCATCACATCTTTCTGCTTCGCCAGCTGCCACATAGCTGCAGACAGAAGCTGCAACGGGGGCACCAGGAGGCGAAGGGCAGACAGAGGCAGGGATGGGTCTGAAACACAGACATGTAATGAGAGACGTGGTTTCTGGAGGGCAGCAGTGAGCTTTTAATCCATTAAGCACTTGCAGACAAGTCATCAACACAAATCACTTTAGATTATTTACAATATTGTTTAAAGTCGCTCCTTCTTACAGATAGATCATGCAATAAATAAATCAACATACTAGCACAACAAGTGAAAAATATATGCTTTTTATTATGTATCATGAAAACTATCAGTTTTGAATAGAATAATTCCTGGATAAACTACTTTTTTGGTTTAAAATCAGCAGCTTGAAAAAGCGTTCTGTAGATCTGGGACAAATTATTTGAAGTCTGTAACGATTATCAAATAAAATCTGAACATAACACAATTATTTATTCTGGAACAACACGTATTTGACAGTTAGCGCAAGTCGTTGCTCCAATAAATAGACGGACCCGGCTAACGTAAACATAACGTTATGTAAACAATAGCGGAAGTCGCTTGTAAATAGACGTACCGCTTATTTTCTCGGTTGACCCAAGAATCTCCATTTATGCGAAACTTCTTCTGTGACAGTGAAGAATACATGAGCAACACTGATGTTTGGTTTAATGGCTAACATGCGCTGTTAGCACGCAGACACCCGCTTCGTCAAGTGTTCGTCTGCGTATCCTTTATTCAAAATAAAAGTCTCACATTTTAGCTGCTCCAATTTTTGTCATAATTCACACATTCACAACACAATTTAAATTAAGTTCGTGCCGGTAGTTTGACTAACAAACATTGTTTATAAAAATATAATATTTTCATTTTTAATCAAATGGAAAAAGAACAAACGTTATGACTTGTGACGTCACGACGCAGTCACGCAGCCCAGAATCACATGAGTTGTTTCCCAGTAAATATTTCTCTACCGATTTCATTGTGTTTTTCGCTTAAAATTAAGCATATTACTGGTGACACTGCATTACACTTTACAGGGAGACTTTAATATTCGACATGGACGAGGACGGGCTCCCGCTCGTGGGGTCTGGAGTCGATCTTACTACGGTTGGTACTAGCATGCTTACATTGACGGTGGCTAACGAGCTAGCTGCCTGTTTGAGGAAATGAGAAGAAACGAGACAAAGTCACCTGTGCAGCAAATCCTATAGTAATACTAGAATAACACACCAGCTAGCGAGTTGGTCAATATGAATACATATAAAAGATCATAATATGGCTTTAGGTGTATTAGCTAATACTAATAAGTCTTAGCTTTGACACTATGTATACAGATGACATATTTGTACAATTATGTGTGATCATTGTCAAAACAGACAATTTAATATTTGTACAGATCTAAGGATTATACAACATTAAATTTCCATTGCAAAATTAGTTTTATACTTGGTACATCAGATGTGAAAGGAATAAAAAAATTAAGTTTTATATGAATTTAAGTTCCTATATTAAGTGCATGGCTCTGCACGTGTTTTTTATTATCTACAACTTCGTTGTAAAGAACCAAAAGTAAAAGTTGCCCTCATCATCTGTTTTTCAGTGCTTCCCACTCTGGGTTCTCCCGCTTCTCTGTCGCCTTTGTGACCTAACTGTCTCGCTTTTGGTGTTTCCCCCAGGTTCCTGCTATTCAAGAGAGGAAAATCGTGGCCTATCTTAACCAGTTTGTTGTACATACAGTTCAGTTCCTGAATCGTTTCTCCACAGTTTGTGAAGAGGTTTGCGCTTCTTCTTATAGTTCCATTTTCGTTTTTGCATTCACTTGCGTAATCTTTTTACACATATTCTTATTTTCCCACAGAAACTCGCAGGCATATCTCTTCGCATACAGCAGATAGAAACCACCCTATGCATTTTGGAAGCCAAGGTGAGTTCCTGAGCCTCGCTAGCCAATCTACAGTTTTACCGCAGTGTGTGCATTTCACGTTATTTAGTAATATTTGCGTGATTTGAGCAGCTTTCCTCCATTCCTGGACTTGAGGACGTCACAATAGATAGACTGAGTCAGCAGCAACCTACACAGACTAATGGACCCACTCCAGCTAGTCAGAGCCAAGCAGATGCTCCAACAGCAGCAATGTTGCCACCTTCAGAGGTAAAAAAGCAACCTAGCAAATATATTCAGGCATACTTTACCGTAATAATTGGTATTAACCATAATTGAACTTAACTGTTACTTATTATTTCACAAAACCTTTGTAATTTGACGATTCATATTGCAGCCTGTTCAGACTGCACAAGAATCTGCACAGACCCAAACCCCAGAAGCAGCTGCAGAGAATGGATTGACAGTTGCCAAAGACCCTCGTTATGCTCGGTACCTGAAAATGGTTCAAGTGGTGAGTCACTTATAACACCTGCTTCTGTTCTACAGGGATTAAAAGCATTTATGATCTGTCCTGTATCCTAATCTAAATTGATCTGTCTCAGGGGGTTCCAGTTATGGCCATTAGGAATAAAATGGTGATGGAGGGTTTGGATCCTAACTTGCTCGAGTGAGTGGTTTAAATTAAACATGTTGCTGCACATATGAATGTATTTTTCTTAGCTTTGTGCAACAAGGGTTAATTTCAATACTCTGTCATAATTCCATCACTACTCATGACAGCTCGCCAAACGCACCTGTGCCTGATGGAGGAAGCACAGAGGGTCAAGATGTCGCTGCCACCAGCTCTGACAGTGAATCATCCTTCAGTGACTGATGCGCCTCATCTACCCTCATCGCTGCAGAGCATCTCGTGAAGGTCTGTGCTCAGAAAGAGCTGGAGGTTGCAACCTGCCAGTGAAGGAGCACCACCAAGAAGGTGCAGATGTTAAACGCCTGGAAGAGTGATTGTAATTTCAGTGTGAATGAGCTGAGATGATCATTCAGACCTCATAGATTTAGATGCATCATTATTATTCTTTTTTTAAATAATAATAGTTTCCCTGTTGATTATGTAATCAGTAGTCTTCAGGCAACACAGTAGCATGTAGTTCCTCTACAAAATTCTCGTAGTCTTTTGTAGTAACACTGTCAATACAGTTTGATGCCTTTAAGGGATGCACACATCAGCCTGGCTTTGTATATTTGAATGTTAAAAACATGTGAATCACTTTGCTTAATCCAGGCAGAGAAACTGCCCCAGTGACCTGGTTCCAGTGTTACAGTACCTGTATAGAACCTGTTTGTCTGTCAATCACGTTTGACTGCTCATTAGCAGGACGCCACATTTGCACTTGTCTGGCATTCTGGATGCTTGAAATACCTGTTGGTCTACATTTTAATGTGCTGAGAAACAGAAGTAAAAGGTTTCATCTTGCTTTGCAGAGTATTGTGAGAGATGCTTTTTGCTTTGTTTGTTAATGGGTGGAAACAGTTGTTGTTTGATTCGGATCCAAATTGTTGTTTGTTGATTCATTTACCTTTACATGTAAAATCTAACCCTATCGACTCCACTTTGCAGAACAAACCTAATTACATGTCAACAATCGGACTCAATAATAGTAAAAAACGGTTGTGCACTAACTCTTAAGTGAATGGTTTACTAACTTACACTAAAAGATAAATTGGTGAGAAACTCCACGTTAGAATAAACTGGTTCTATTTTTTGTCATCAGCATATCTGTCATGCTTCAGTCTCTATTATTACTTTTATCAAAATTTTTGAGAACTTCCCTGAAAAAAGGAAACACTGACTGTGAGGTGTGGAATACACAGAAAACATATCACTATCACATGGTGCTGGATCTAATACCAGTTGTAATTGGTTGTTGAAAAAAAAAATCTGTGCAGTAACCCTTTTTGATAAACACTCATGCAGTTTGATTAGGAGGTGCTTCTTTATTGTGCAGGTCAGCAGTGCTTGTTAATCTATACAGTACAGCAAAAATACAAGGAAATGGAGTTAACCTCCCATTGGAGTAAGTAGGCAATCTGTAGTGAAAACATTAATAATCAGCATCCATGTCACTCCTTCAGCCTGCAGAATTCGTCCCAGAGGTAGCCTGTGTCTTTCTGCTCTGCTGCCAATTCCAGCTCAATAAGTGGAAATCTAATTCTTAGAGCCTCGGTCTGTGGCGTGACCCGTCCAAGAGTGGGGCCCAGTGGCACCAAAGTCGAGGCATCGAGTCTTCAGTAGTTGATGTGATCCTCTCCTTTAACGATGTGTGGCCATTGACCATCATATGGTGGATCATGTGTCTGCTGTGTGATGAACTTCTCCTAATACTGGTCACAAGTTTGACCGGACGTCTCGCTGGTGTGGCAATACTGGAGTGTTTGAGTAAACACAGCTGGCGTGAAGTAGGTTTATGACATACAGTATGTGATCGTATAAAACACTGTAGTTAAATGTAAAAATAACAAGGTGAAAATTGCTTCAGTCTGGTTGTACGTGAAAATAATCATGTAAAAACCCACTATAAACATAAAAGCCTCACTTCAACCTATAAATACTGATAGTAGTGAAGTTTGGCTTAGACATGCAGATCAACTCTGCTCTGCAAATTCCACATTCACTTGTAAAGTAAAGACCTGTTGACAATAAAGGACAGAAAACGATGAGTCAGATGAATCAAACAGCCATGACGTGTGCGTTAATAGGTTTTATACTCACTTTGAAATCATCGATGTATGTGAGGAAGAAGCAAACGAAACTGAAGGCGTTAATCCACTCGAACACAGCGCTGATTAAATGTAAAACGTAGTCCTGCAAGCAGAGTGAGTGCTGACGTGAGGTAACAAAAAGCTAAAACCACAATAATCACCATTAAACGTTTACTATTCATAATTTAATATTTTTCAGATTAGTAGATCATACAATCCATCTCACCTTGTCTCTGGTGTGTCTGTGCAGAACGGTTTGCTTCACAAACTGCGCACATGCCACAGCTGAGTTATTATTAAGAAAAACACCCCCGGATGCATCGAAGAAATGCTGTTTCTGATCCATTCAAGCCCCGTATTTGACATTTGTGAAAGGATACTCGGGATGAACGCTAGGGCAGCGATGATGCAGACGGCCAAACGTGCCCGACACACACTTAGAGACGACCCATAGGGATAGGCCTGATATGATATCACAGTCTGGAGGATTGTGTATATAACACCAGAGACGAAGAAGATCAGGGCTCCTATATCGTGAACTATAGTCACCGCTGTTTCCTGCAAAATAATTAGGCCTGTGTTAAATTCTGCTCCTGAGATTCAAAAGCACACTATGTATAAACACATACCTGGAACGTTGCAACCATGCACATACCCAAACAGGAGAGCATTCCAAACCACAGGCCACACTCATTGAGACGTGGGCTCAGCCTTGTCAGCTGTTTTAGCTGCTCCACAAACTTGTATCTGGAGTAGATGGTGACTGTGGCTGTGCAAAAGTCGAACATTTAATTTACCACAACATCTTGTGACAAAAAAAGACTCCTTTTTGCGTTTCTAACCAGCCGTGCTTTCATTTTACACAAAGGGGAAATGTGACTAAGCTCTTTGGAAAGTTTGCTTCCACCTTTGAAAAAGTCCGACTGTTGCAACTGTGGGAGAAGAGACGAAATGTGACGCTGCACATTCTCACGGTGACCGACGTGAACGTACCCGCACACGCAGAAACGAATGTCAGCAGGCCGAAGACGCAGCTCTCTGGAGGGCGGGCACCGGCGTCACTGCCAATACAGAGAGACCCCCTCAGTCCAAACTTTAGACTGGTGGCATGCTGCCTTTCTTAAATTAAACAGACATTCTAAAGTGGAGAAGTGGAAAAACGTCTAAAGCTGCATCACTCTCCTTACAGAACAGATGTGAACGCATCTGGAGCTTGGGCATCAGCCAAGTTAAAGCGCACAAAAACGAAACTAACTCTGCTTCGACTGAGCGTTGTGTTTTACACACATTACTTCTACAATATTAAATGGGAACCATGCACGCTCTCACATTTGCAATGTAGTTTTGAACTAAGCCATGCCTTGTTGGTTCTTGTCTTACGCATATACATGGTTAACACTTACCTAATGTACGGGAAGACAACATCGACGTCGCGTCGGAAAATCGCGATCAGATATGGAACAATGAAAGTGCAAGAGGACGAGATGACCAGAAAGGCAGGTAGGAAGCACAGTCCTTGCTGGAACCAAAACATCTCTCAGAGATTTGAACCGGAACTTCCAGAGAACGCAGGCAGGCGCGCGCGTAAAGGTACTGTAGCAGCCTCACAATAAGCAGGTCAGCGCTGAAGTCTGTGGCATCTGCTACCGACAGTCACATGGTCCTGTGTGAAGAGGAATGATCTTGAGCAAGACGCTGATATTTAATATAAGATACAGTAAGTGGTTCCCCAAACGCCCGTGGGCCGGACTTTACGCAAATCAACGTGGCCACTTTTTTACCCCCTCCGGTTCCTTCCTCGCTTTTGTCTAACGCGCTGTTGTATGTTAAGTGGATGAAATCGATACAGTTATGGCCTAATTTATGTGTAAGCATCCTCGTTAAACACTCACAACATTAGATTTGTATAGTTATATTATTATATTTTATTATTATATTTTTATTTTATTTTTGAAGCTTGCCAGTGCTTACCTTGGCCACAGTCTGACATACATATCTACAACAATTAGATGGTCAGTACATATTCGGGCTGTTACATTTGTTTGCAGAAAAATAACAAGTTTGCAATAAAACTTTCAAACGTTTTCTCAGGTGTGTTTGCAAAAAAACTCACAGCATAGCAGCATAACAATGAGTGCGTGAAACACAAACTGCAGTACCTCAAAACTATTTTTAAATATTAATACACTAAATAGTAAATAGACCTTCACAAAGGTCAACTATTTTAACTCCAGCGCCGAGCGAGACCATGAAGGCATCACGGGGCAGCTCCTCACCAGCAGGGGGCGACGTTGAGCCGCTCGCTGACAGCAGCGTCGCCGCCGTAGAGGAAGCGTGAAATGTATGGTCGGTTGTCATGTGTCATAGCGTCTGGCTGGCGGTCAGCTGACAGATCCGGTTCGTTTTGTGATGTTTACTTTCTTTGTGTGGCGCCTGTAGCTGCGTTTCGCTGAATGAATGCATCGCTATGCTTCGCCGAGACGAACCATGGTAGTCGTCAACTCGCTGCTCAAGCTGGTCCAGAGGCAGACGTACACCTGCCTGTCGCACCGCTACGGGCTCTACCTCTGCTTCGGTGGGATCGTCCTCATGATCGTTTCCGCCTTTCAGTTCGGAGAAGTGAGCAAACCTGTTTCTGTTTTTTACCACGAGTCTGTGT
This sequence comes from Betta splendens, assembly GCF_900634795.4. NCBI lineage: Eukaryota > Metazoa > Chordata > Actinopteri > Anabantiformes > Osphronemidae > Betta > Betta splendens. The sequence continues at coordinate 10,209,567 of NC_040889.2, forward strand.
TTGCTAACGAGCCGTTTTAAGCTTAGCCTGTAGCTAATCTTAGCTCGTTGTCACCAGACTTCTTTTAATAATGTGCCCTTTTTAAATTAATCTGCCTTTTAGTCAAATTTACGCAACGTGTTGGCTTTCAGTTGAAACTCTAATGAATATTTGAGGTACTCGTACAATTTCGGCCTCATAGAAAATCACCAGTGGTCCCTCATTTCTGTTATATCCAGTCTTTTAGCTTCTGAAACCCACTTAAAGGAGGTTGACCTTTCACATATGTGCCCTGCTTATTTAGAGACCATCAGTTCTTTGGATTATTCTAAAAGGTTCCCAAAAAATCAGAAAGCAGCAAGGTGTGGTTGTGGATTTTGATGCCTGAGATATTTGTGTTAGGGTTAGGGGGCATACATGTAAAATTGTCTCCTCTTCGTGCAGGTGGTGGTCGAGTGGAGCCGAGACCAGTATCATGTGCTGTTTGACTCCTACAGAGACAACGTGGGTGGAAAGTCCTTCCAAAGCCGGTGAGAGACTTATCGCACCTCAAGAGACACACACGCTCCACGCTTGTGTCAGTATTGCGTGATGCGAGCTCGTCTCTCTGCAGGCTCTGTCTCCCCATGCCCATCGACGTGGTCTATACGTGGGTGAACGGCACAGACACGGCCCTGCTGAAGGAGCTGAAGGCGGTCAAAGAGCAGCTGATCGAAGAGCAAAAGGCTCTGAGGTATTTGTGGCTCTGCTGTCTGTGCTAATGTAGGGGGTCCAGAGAAGTTTAATGGTTGTAGGTTGTCATTAGCTCTGGTTAGAAATAAGCCGTTGCTAAGGGGCGATCCTGAATGGGATGCTTCAGAGTATGAGCTGAATTAGGACAAAGGCTTCAGCTGCAGCTTTATCACTTTCACTCTGATTGACTTGTTTAGACGTAGCCCAGAAAGGGAGAATTTCAAATCAAAGGTCAGAGTGTCTCTGTGTTGTTCTGTCTTCAACAGGAAGCAGGAGAAAACCTATAGAAATGTTGCAGTTATTCTCTTAATGACCTCACCCAACCTGTGTGAGTAAACCCACAATTACTGCTGTCGCACACAGGGAACGGCTGGGAAAGAATGCAAGCGAGACGACCGAGGTGCCAAAAGACAGGTGAGCCCTCGTGAGGAGTCTGTGTCACTGTCACTCATTAAAATGAGCAGAAGGCCGTGTGGTGGTCAGACGTCTGTGCTGGAGAAACAGCAGTTAGTGTCATAACTGACACAGGAAGCTGTGGTGGGAGATACCACAGGAAGATATAAGTCAAGTGTGTGAACTAGTCGGATTCCAGAAGATACAAATCTAGCAGTTCTGATTCTTGAGGCAAAAGAATGACTCAATAATAAATAGTGAGTGACCGCATTGTGGTTTAGTTATATTTGTCATGTTTTATGGAAATGAACATCAATGAAATATGGGGACACACAAAAATGTCGTCCTATTGTAAAAACAAATGACAAAACTCTTTTAGCCTCTTTGAAGGTGTGACTTTAAGGAGGAGGTTTCCTGTGTGTGCACCACCACAACCACTGGGCGACCTGTGAAAGCTAGAACCGCAGACGGAAAGAGGGTCTCGGTGCATCGTTTTCACAAAGGAAGCAGCCTGGTGGCGTTCGAGCGTGTGCAAATGGCCGTTGTTCTGTTTGCTCGCAGCGCCAAGCCCGAGTGCCTGCTGTCCCACTGCATCGTGGCGCCCATGCTGGCCCTGGACCCCGCTCTGCCGGCCAACGTCACGCTCAAGGAGCTGCCGTCGCTCTCGCCCGCCTTCTCCGCTGCCAAAGAGCTGCTGCTCCTGAACAAACCCTTCCACCCGTCCACCACCGTCTCCGTGGTCGTCTTCCACTCGCAGGCCGACGGTAAAAAAAAAGCCCCCAAAGCGATCATTCCCACGAGCACCAGCAGGGAGGGCGGGGGAAAAAAGCAAGCGGTGCGATAACTGGAGCCAGTAGGCAAATTCCCACCGAGATAAAGCTTATTTACCTTGCAAAGAAAGTTTGGTCAATTCATTAATACTTAAGCAAATTTGTGGCCAGCTGACACTTTCTTCCACAATATGAGGCATGGAACATAGGCGGTCCTAAATAGAGTCAGTTTGTGTGGAGCACGGTGCAGATGAGGAAACTGCAAATTTGCTTCTAAATTCTGTCGACTCCTGTTTGTGGCCTCTCTTGACAGCTGTGAAGGCCTTTACTGACGTGGCTAAAGAAGATGTGAAGTTCTCCGTGTCCAGATGTTACCTGGTGAGTTTTTCATGTTTGTTGGCGCATGTGTGGCGTTCCGGTCACGTCCCCTGACGCGTGCGTCTATGCGCTCCATCAGACGACGGATAAGGAGGCTCCCGGTCTGCTCCGGATGCAGACGCTCGCCTACATGAGCGGCTTCCCGGCTTCCTTCAAGGAGACGGAGCAGCTGCGGGTCAAGCTGCCGCCTGCCATCACCAACAGGATCAAACAGGTAAAGCTGCCATTCCTGAAGTATTCTTGAGGGCGGTGTTGATTATTGTCTGTCCGTAGATGCTTCTCTGCCACCAGATGTCGCTGTCAGAGCATCTTTTTAAAGCACTGATGACGTTACTGCATCACTGCTGCAACACGATGCATTTGTGTGCACAGATTAGACTTGGATCTTTTTATACATGCGGCTCCTCTAGCCTCATACGTACTCGTTGTGCAGCTCTGCTGTTTCGTCCCTCTGTGTCCAGTGTGGATGGAGGGCCTCTCTGTAGCCGGGCTGAAGGCTGCTTTGTGTACCTAATAATTTTCTGCTGTATATTTTGAGAGGGAGGAATGCCACTAACGAGCACGGATTACTAAATAATCAGAGAAAACAAAAGGGCGCCGCCATAGAGCTGGTCGACCCTGTGGCCCCAGCAGACGCGTGGGATGAGCATTAGTCGCCGTTTGTCCCGTCTGATGATCCGCTCACGTGGCCGAGACAATTAGATGACATCTTTTGTAACTACCCTTGTTAGACAGTATTTAAGAGCCTAAAAAATCACCATCACTACGCCTTCAAAAATGCACCTTGGTTGAACTTTGTGTTGACAGAAATGCAGGTGAGATTTCTCATGTTTTACAAGTTGCTATGACAGATAAAAGTTACAGAAGCAATATTCAGTCGATGAATTAATAAAGCCAAGATAAGAGGAAATGTAAACAGGTAAATATATGCAAAATGCGTCAATCATTGCTGTTGCTAGTTGTGTTCCAGCTCACTGGGGGTTGGGAGCCAGTCGGAGCTGTCTGAAAATAAAAAGGTCAAAATCAGTAAATGTACAAGCGTGTCCAGCAGCTCGGTTCCTCTTCAGCTCTGTGATTAAGTGGCGCATTATGTGAGGACACGTTGGTGCAGAACGCCTGTGACTTCATCTGATATTAAATGTAGGTTAACAGCGTTTCACCCACGTATCCTCCTGGAAACCAGTTGTCCCGTCGTTCCCTGCATTCGCGCCCCGGTCCTCGGCGTCGGGCACAGCGGGTCACGTGATAATAACCGGGGGGGATTCATGCTGTAACTCTAGCGGGCTGCGTGGGGGGTTAACATTAGAACAACTGTCAGGAGTGGCCCCGTGCCAGGCAGCGCAAGGAGGTCACCCAGGCTCTTACATGTACTTCCTCTTCTTCACTGCTCGCCTGCATCACGCCAAGCTGGAGGGGAAACTATGATGTGATGGACAGGGTCCAGGAAGGAAGGTGTTGAATAAGTGTGTGTGTGTGTGTGTGTGTGTGTGTGTGTGTGTGTGTGTGTGTGTGTGTGTGTGTGTGTGTGTGTGTGTGTGTGTGTGTGTGTGTGTGTGTGTGTGTGGGGGGGGGGCGTTTAAGACTGCAGGAATCCTGCCACACTTGCCACCCACACACTGCACAGTGTGGAGTTCAAGGTGTTTCCTGGTGCCGCGGGGCAGTTTCTGTGAAACAGGGATGATGTGCATAGTGTCGCAGCGAACGCCGGGCGCTGAGAGACGCTCGTTATTAATAGCTGTCGTTCGACTGAGCGCCCGGTGCTGAAAGCCGCCCCGCCGCCCCTCGTCATCTGCTCGTGCCGTCGCCTGTCAAGCTGCGGCCGTGCTGTTGTGTACAAGCCCGCTGATGTGTTTGTATTAACGTGTATTTTTATTCGCCCGCGCATCTTGCACGGTGTCTTATCTCCGCCGTGTAGCCAGATTAAAGGTTAATTCATCACATGCAGAGGCTGACGGGCTGTAGCAGAGCCTCGAAACCCAAGAAGGGAGAGTTTGTGCCGAGGGCTGGATGTGGGGGAAGTGTTGCTTTTCTCTCTAAGGTCGCTAGAGAATTAATTTGTGATGTGGTGCTTTATAAATAACAGGAGGTTATGTTGTTAAATGTTAGAATGAATAGGAAGGAAGCAACAATGTGTGAATTGTGTGAGTATTGGATATTTCCGTTAGCATGCATCACATCCCATATGAAAAGGGTAAACGGAAGCAGCCTTGCTCTTCATCCCACTAAAGCGTGGGCCCCGGCGACGTCTCGGCTCAGCTGTCTCACAGAGCTCACTCACCACCAGGTTAATTAGTTTAGACAGAGAGCGGAGTTCGATTTATAGACCAATTACTTATTCTGACAAATGGGCCAGAGCTGTCACAGTTTATACTGCGCTGAGTCTTCTATTCACCTGGGGCATATTAATAACAGTAGCTGCTGCATGAAGGGCGTGGCAGTTAACTGATGAACCCTCCAGTGTGTAAACAGAACCTGAGCGACATGTCCTCCGCTCACGCACGCACGCACGCACGCACGCACGCACGCACGCACGCACGCACGCACGCACGCACGCACACACACACACACAAGCAAAACGCTAGAACTATCGCATTTGTCCTTTTTAATGTAACGGTTTTGTTCTCAGACTGTGCAGCTGTGATACATTACTATGTGAGTGAGAAGTTGGCAAATGTTTGTGACCTTTATTTTTAAGACCTGTGTGCACTAGCGCGTCTTGTCTGTGGCTGTGTAGGCTTACAGTAGCTCGTTAGCAGGTGTGTGCGTGCTAAGGCATAATCAGCGCTGTAAAGAGAGCCATATCAAAGTCGGTTCAGAACGGACGAGCAGAACACGAGCCCGTGTGAGATGTTTGTGCTCGGTGCCAGACGATGGAGCGGAAACTGGCGAGCTCTGCGTTTGAGAGATGAGAGGCGGGACACGTGGTCTGACCGGGCCACACACAAACAGACAGAGTCCTCCGATGCCTCACATAGCAAAGCGAGCCCCATGTGACCGCCCGCGGAGAGGATGACCTCAGAATTTTCCAGACTCTCACCTCGATAACGCCCGGAGGATACCTTCACGCAAGCACCATAGCTGCTTTCACCGGGCATTTATAGCTGGAAGGTCAGGGGTCACCCTTGATGTGTTTTTTCTCATGCCTGTATCGCCATCTTAGAGAAACGTGATGGACGTGAGGCCTGCTCACGCTGAGAGCTGCACGGTTTTAAGGACATTCAAAACGCTTTACTGCTCCTGTCTCCGTTTCTCAGTTCGAGTTGTACTCGGAGGCCAGCATCTCGCTGCTCCAGCTGAAAACCCAGCAGGACTTCGCTGATCTGACGCAGCAGGCCAAAAAGAACCTGACGCTGGATGGGAAGGAGCTCACCATCAGTCCCGCGTACATGTTCTGGGATCTCAGTGCCATATCACAGGTTGGAGCAGTCAACACGCATGTTAGGGCCACACGCAGCTGATCTGATCATCAGCACCAACCGTGTCTCTTCTGTTGCTGCTTTTCAGTCCAAGCGGGATGAAGACGTGTCAGCCAGCAGGTTCGAGGACAACGAGGAGCTCCGCTACTCGCTGCGCTCAGTGGAGAAGCACGCTCCCTGGGTGCGGCACATCTTCGTGGTCACCAACGGGCAGATTCCCTCTTGGCTCAACCTGGACAATCCCAGGGTGACCGTAATCACACATCAGGTGAGGCCTGAAAAGCTTGAATGAGACTGCGCAGGTGTTCCTAATAAAGTGGCCCATGGGTTAATAATAGGTTGATGAAGCCAGCGTTGTCTGCTGACCAGTGTCCTTGCAGCTGCTACAGTGACAGATCCCCTTCTCTTGTAAAAGCAGGATGATGGATGAGGCGGCTAGGCACCACTGTCCCGCTTATTTTTGAAATCCTGCTCATTCTGTGGCCAGACATTGTGCAGATGCTCAGCCAGGCAGCGACTCCACTCTGAGAGCCCAAGGCCCACACGGGCCTCAGGTCGGTCATCAGAGGTGGCGACGGAGAGAAATGCCTTAAGCATTAACGACCTCAAAGTCACCCAGGTCCACACAAAGGCCTTCTCCTGTTTCCTCCTGTCAGGGCTGCTGTGAAAAACAGATTCACTTCCCTGTGTATTAAGGTGTTTTCCTCGACTTGCAGAACATCTTCCTCAACGGCAGCCACCTCCCGACCTTCAGCTCGCCCGCTATAGAGACCCACATCCACCGCATCCCCGGCCTGTCGCAGAAGTTCATCTACCTCAACGATGACGTGATGTTCGGCAAAGACGTCTGGCCGGACGACTTCTACAGCCACTCCAAAGGGCAGAAGGTGGGGCTGCTTCAGTGTGAGCAGGTCGACTGGGCTTCGGGCTGCACAGCGTTAAACCGCGCCTTCCCTCGCTTCCCTGCAGGTGTATCTCACCTGGCCCGTGCCCAACTGTGCAGAGGGCTGCCCCGGGTCCTGGATCAAAGACGGCTACTGCGACAAAGCGTGCAACAACTCTGCGTGTGACTGGGACGGAGGAGACTGTCTGGGTAACGGCAGCTCTGTTCCTCTCCGTACTGTAAGTTGTTCGCCTCAGTCTTCTCAAATAACGTGTCTGTGACCTTCTCTCCAACAGGTGCCGCGGGGAACAGTCGCTTCGGCCTGGGGGGCGGCGGCGGCGGCCAGGGTGGGGCTGGGGGGCAGATGTGGCAGTTCGCGGGCGGCGTCGGAGGCCTCGGTGGGACGTCGTACTGCAACCAAGGCTGTGCCAACTCCTGGCTGGCAGACAAGTTCTGCGACCAGGCCTGCAACGTGGCGTCGTGCGGCTTCGACGTGGGCGACTGTGGCCAAGGTGAGTTAATGCCACGTGGCGGCGTCTTCGCAGGACTCTGTCTCCATCCTCATCCTCGTGTCATATTCATTCTGACAGAGCATTTCGGCGAGCTGCACCGCGTGACCCTGCTGAGGAACCAGAGCCTGTACGTCCTCCCGCTGGGGGAGGTCCGGCCTTATTTCTCCTTCCACCGGCTGGCTCACAGAGCCACGGAGGCCCACGTCAGCGACAACCAGGTGGTCCGTCACACCTCGGTCGCCAACAAGTGGAAAACCATACACCTGCTCCTTTATCCCGGCCACAACGCCACCCAGGTCCAGTACAACGTCACCTTCCAGGGGGCCGACGGCACAAAGTTCGCACTGACCTTCAACGTGGCCGTGGACACCAGAGAGGTTCCCCGCTCCAACGCATCCCAGCCCGCAGGCAAGGACGCTGCCGAGGAGCCGAAGCCCAGCCCGACTCCCGAGGAGGTTTTCCTTTTTTCAGACATTCCCGAAGACAAGCGCAGCCCTAAGATCCGGAAAAGGCAGGACGGGGACCCTCAAGCCGTTGTGGAGGTTCCATCCCTAAATGTGTCCCTTCTACCGGCCGCTGTGCGTAACGAGCTTCGGAAGCTGGAGGAGAAGCTGCTGATCGGTGACATTACGATGAAGGGCTACAACCTCACTAAAGCGGAGCTTCTAAGACCTTACAAGATGCTGGGTGAAAAGCAGCAGCAGCAGCTGGCGGTGGCAGCGCAGCCAGGCAGCGAGGACGTGGCCAAGGAGCGGAGGAAACCATATAAAGACCTGGATGGAGACCAGCCCCAGGCTGAAGAGGTCAGAGGTCAGGGCTCGAAGGGAATATCCAGCAGAGGGGAGCGGCACCAGGAAAAAGCTGCCACCGCTCGTATCCCAGTCCGTATCAGCGATGAGCTTAAAGCCGAGGATGAAGCTGCTCCTCTGAACGCTGCCATCGAGAGGCCCAGAACTGGCAACCTGCAACCAGCTCCCGTGGGGAGGAGGCTGCAGCACTTCGTCTCCTCCGACAGAGGCTTCCTACCGTGGGAGAGGAGGAAGTATTTTCAGGACGTCCTCGAGGTAAGAGGCTGCAACGCCAACGCTAAACGTCTGCTTGTGCATTTTCCTCTCTTCAAGTCTCAACCCGGTTTGCGTTGATGCCACAGGAGGAGGAGCGTCTGCAGAAGGAGCTAACGTACCGGAGCGACGGCGCCGCCACTGGGCGGAGGCTGCACGACACCTTTGCCAACTCCCTGCGCTACGTCAACAAGCTGCTCAACAGCCAGTTCGGCTTCACGTCCCGCAAAGTGCCGGCGCACATGCCGCACATGATCGACCGGCTCATCATGCAGGAGCTGCAGGACACGTAAGCAGCGCACTCACGGATTTCGGATGGATTGGTAGATAGAGTGTAGATGTAAAACGGCCCCGTGCTGTGGGTTTTTTTATTTTTCAGATTTCCTGAGGAGTTTGACAAAACATCGGGCCACCGCGTGCGTCACTCGGAGGACATGCAGTTCGCCTTCTCCTACTTCTACTTCCTGATGAGCGCTCAGCAGCAGCTCAACGTCTCGGAGGTGTTCGACGAGATCGACACAGACCATTCGGGCGTCTTGTCCGACCGCGAGATCCGAACTCTGGCCACGAGGATCCACGACCTGCCTCTCAGCCTCCAGGTGCTTCAAGCCTTGATGTTTGAGCGACATTTGATCGTTGTGTTAATTGTGTGGTTTGCTTTAAGTGTGTGTGTATTTCTTTCTGTTTGGCATCTGCAGGACCTCACAGGCCTAGAGCAGATGCTGATAAACTGTTCCAAGACTCTCCCATCAAACCTGACACAGCTTCACCTGGCGAATCCCACTCAGGAGGCCTACTATGACCCCAGCATGGTGTGGGATCTGGACCGCCAGCTGTATTTTAGTTGTTAGGCTCGTACAGAGCAGAGTGATTTGACTTACGTTCCTATTGTTTCTTTCTAAATCCACAGCCTCCTGTCACAAAAGGCCTCATCCTCCACTGCAAGCCCATCACAGAACGTATTCACAAAGCCTTCAAGGATCAAAACAAGTACAAGTGAGTCCCCCCCCCGCTGGATCCTCCCCTGGGTCCGCTGTTCGGCTGCTAACGCTGCTTCTTTGTTGGGACAGGTTCGAGATCATGGGAGAAGAAGAGATAGCCTTCAAGATGGTGCGAACGAACGTGTCCCACGTGGTCGGCCAGTTAGACGACATCAGGAAGAACCCAAGGTGAGGACCGTCTTCCGTCTCCCTCAGCGACTCTCCTTGGCTGGTGAACCACGCTCACGTCTCGCTTTTTCCACCAAACAGGAAGTTCATCTGTCTGAACGACAACATTGACCACAGCCATAAGGACGCCGCCACAGTGAAGGCCGTGCTCAGAGACTTCTATGAGTCCATGTTCCCGCTGCCGTCGCAGTTCGAGCTGCCTAGAGAGTATCGCAACAGGTTCCTGCACATGGAGGAGCTCCAGGAGTGGTAGGTCAAACCCATCCAGCATCAATACACTCTCCGTGGACGGCACACGAAGCAGCTGTGTGTGTGCGCGTTTGAGCCTTTGTTGCACACGTGCCTTTTTCCCCCTCCAGCTGGACTAAGTTAAGAATCTGTGGCGCTCACCACTCGGGACCAAGTGTTGCCAGTTTGGAAGTGGGAATCCTCTGGAGGCTTCAGAGGGTTTTTGTCCGGGCTCTTACTGCTGTATCCAGCGGGGCTTCCGCTGGAGAATGCCAGGCTTGCGTAGGGGCTGTAAAATTAGCCCGAGCTGCTCCAGATCAGTTGCTGGCTGTAAGATGCTTGAAAGAACATCCTGCGGCTGGAGCTCTTGTCCCGCCCGCTGCCTCTGTGCCGCCTTCATCTTGCGTCTAGGTTAGCGAGGTGACAGGCAGCTGGCGCTGGGGATCTCACCTTGTCACCCTGTTGCCCCGCTGCCCTCTGCATAGCGCATGCTTCCGTCTCGTTACATCAGAAACCTTGCCTTTCCTCCGAGCGAGACGTGCCGCCTCAGGCATCTGCCGCCTACTTTCACAACGCACTCTTTGCTTCCGCTCGTGTGTCCGTTTGTGTTACGTCGTGTGATAAAGTTGTAGTTTCATTTGAGATGAAATATTTTGTTTTCCAGGCGAGTGTATCGGGATAAGCTGAAGTTCTGGACTCACTGCGTCCTGGTGACGCTGGTCGTCTTCACCGTCATGTCCTTCTTTGCCGAACAGGTCAGTGAGTCCGTCTCAGATCACACCAACATTTTATTTACAGTTAAAGACACAGGATATTCACTTAGACAACCCTTGATTAACCCTTGAGCTATGGTTCATTTCTTCACCACTGAAATTCCACTCGGAGGTGCTTCCATCTTATGTGTCCATCCAGTGAGACCAGCTGAGCCTTTACAGAAATAAAAGACCTTATGCACTCCTGTGAAATCAGAAACCTGTCTGTCTTTGTTCAGTCGGATCAGACGCGTCTTGTATCTACTTGAACCTTCTCTGCTGCCAGAAAAGAGGGATTTCAATATCAAACACCAGGAGTAGTTTACTAAACGCTGCTTGTCCCAGGTTTGACATTGAGCTCTTGTGAGGCGTGCCAAAGGTTTCTAGTTTCTCCTCAGCAAACATAAAGAAAGGTCAAATGTTGACATGACCCTAGAAGTATTTCCCCCTGCAGCTGCCCATGGGACCAATGCTACCAGTAAGGAATGTGTCGGACTAGTCCAGTCTCTCTGTCACCATACACAAATGCACTTTGGTGTCACAATAACGTTCCCTGTTAAGTCGTATAAAGGTTTAAATTCTCTTTGCTAATTCCATGTTGCCTTTTTCTCCCAGCTGATTCTGCTCAAGCGAAAGCTGTTCCCCAGACGTAGAGTGAATAGGGACAGCAACCCTGAGCGAGTGTGACAGAGGATGATGATCCCTCCACAGCCCCCGGCCCTTCTGTCTTCCGCCGCGTAAAGGGAACGAAGGGGACTGGGTGGAAACGGGAATCTGAAGGCCCGCGATGCTTGTGTTGCGTCAGAGACTCACCAGACAATGATGAGACAGTTTTGGGGAGACGATGGTCTGGCCTGGCCAGAGAAAGGGAATAACGCCCAGACAGAAGAGGCCTGTAATGCCTCTCTTCCTCCACTGGGGACATCCGAAACCCTTCACACACAGAACACTCCCTTCGCCCTGCACCTCCCTCCCAGGTCCCGTCTTCTCCGCATCGCTGATTAACGGGCTGCTTCACAGCGTTGTGTACACAGGAAGAAGGTTTTGCCATAAAATCTGTTGTTGCTTGAAGTTCGGACGACCAATCGCCTCACTAACAAAGTAATCTGTAACTATACTTATAGCTGATTCATTGTTTGATTGTGTCTGCACGCAAAAATGCCAAATGTTTACTGGTACTGGCTGCTCAGAGGATTTCTACGTTTCTCTGTTTTGGTAAACTGATGGACACAGAATGATCTAGACCTTAATTGATTAATTAAGAAATGCTCAGCAGGTTAATTGATATCTTTTTATAGTTATGCTTGTGTTTTTTTTTTATTTTAAAGAACCCGAGGGGAAAGGTTAGCGTATCTTCATGAGGGGTGATAAATGTAAGCCATCGCTCTTGTGTTGTTTGTAAAAAGAAAAACTTGAAGTGCCTTCTTTCATTCCTGCTTGTTTAAACCTTTCTCTATGTGTGTATATGTGTTCCTGTATTGTATTGGTCATACACACCGTGTCCTGATCATCATGCTTGATGTGGTACAGATGTTCTCATCAGAGCGATACTACAGCTGTATGTGCGTCCCCGTGGGACACGATGGGCTCGCTGCTGTCTGAAATTCAGACCCCCTCAGCATGTGTTCTCTAACTTATTTTCAGTGTGTTCTTGTGACAGTGAGCCAAGTGTTCAATGCTAACTGTAAGCGTTGTGCCACAAAATGCTTCAGATACTGCTCAAACGGGTCATATGTGAGGTCAGAGGGCGACTTTCAAATCACATCGTTTCATTGGGCTGAAGAATAAAAAGTCCTTTGGGTTGTTTTTTTGGTACATCTAGTCAGGTGGTTTAATGAGGAAACATTCACCCTCAATTGAAAAATATAAAGGAGGAGTTCAATAAAGACATGTTTGCTGCCAACTGGGATCTGCAAGTCTGGGTTTTCACTCTGTTGGAACACATACAAACCACAGACTGAAAGACATGAAAAATATTTTCTTTATTACAATATTCTCCACATGTACCTGTTAGTAAAAAGGTGCATTGCTGCGTTAGTGAACTGTGCAACGTAGTGTTGTAATCAATATAAAAAACACTTTAAATTAAGCCAAGTCATAGTTTTGGACATGCTCATTCTTCCGTGTCCATAATCCTGAAGAAGCTGAAAATTAGAAGATGTTTATTTTTATTTTTTAAAACTCCACATCACTACAAACACGTCCCTTTTTGATCCTAGTGAACATGAACTATTCAGTCATAACAACAATCACAATTCCACAAATCATCAAGGACCATATGAATGACTCACCGCTACATAATATGCGTTTGTATGAATGAAGTCAATGTCATGAGTGAAGGATGAACAGTTAAAAAAAAAACTTCCAGTAGCTGTACTCGGTGCAATGCACGAGTGGAAAAACAAATGTACAAAGTCCTTTTAAATATTCACAAGTTAAACTAATTACAACCAAAAATATTTAAGGCGTCTTCAGTTGAAATCTGTACAATCACATATAATTAACGATTAGCCCTTTAGGGAGAAGAACAGAAAGCAGAACAAGTTGGGTGTTAATGCTTCATTAGTCGACGGCGCTAAAGGCTGCAGCTGAGGGACACGGTGGTTTAATGTTGATGTGGGATGAGATGAACATCAAAAAAAAGACAGAACGCTTGACTGGAGTGGTGTTCGTGAGAGAAGCCTTTTACAAAGCCAGTCGCAGTTTTCAGCATTAACACGTCGTTACCCCGTCGCCGAGCTCTCTGACAGCCTGTAAACGTCATTGCACTTATTTTGAGGTTTTCAAGGTTTTGTTCTTAAAAGAAATTTGTATTAATTAATTTTGCATTTTCAAACCCAGATGCACAACCAATTAGATCTCATTAATTTAATAAATACAAAAAAAGAGTAAAAAATTTGAGCGGGCGCTCTGTTCAGCCTGGCCAAGTATTGAAGGTTTGTCATATCTTTCTGAATTTAGTAAACTGGAGACAATCATAATTAATGACTATTAAAGCAGATATAATTTGGTATTTGGCCAAGCTCAACGTACCCATTTTGGTATTTCAGTTAAATTTCGTCTTCTTGAACTGTTTTTGATTTTAGTTTTGGTGTTGTTTTAGTGCGAGGCAATCACTTTGTCAAGGCTGCAGTGGCTCTGGGACGAAGGTCTGACCTCGTCGTTGTCTGCTTCCAGGAGCGGGGAGAGGTCTGTGTCTCCCCCCGCCTCCTCCCGCCGGGCAAGCCGTCAGTCGCGGTGGCTGTCGCCCGGGGGCGTGATGCTGAAGACGCGAATGCGCAGGTGGGAGGCGATCTGGAGGCACACGCCTGTACAGTACCGCGTCAGATCCAGGAGAGAGAGAACCTGTGGAAAAGTCATCACATGCTTCTTTAGTGGCCGTGAACCAGTCCTTTGTGGGTTGGCATGTCATTTGACACTATTTCCTCTAAATGGTCTCAGTATGTGCACATTCCATCAGCCGCCCACACAGGTGCAGCTTCCTGATTAGATCAGTCCAGTGCAGCACGAACCAGGCCTGAAATGACAACTGTGTCAACTGTTCCTGGTGAATTCAGTAGGTTCAGTAACACAGACCCACCCAACCTGAGCCAACGTTTAAGCAGAGTAACTCTAAACACCTGTGAGAGCGTGCATGGACTCCAGAGGTTACAGCACTTACAGATATAGAGAAAAAGAAGTAAGATGCAAATCTGTGTCACAAAGAAAAAAAACTGTGATGAATAAAATTAATTATGTTATGTAACTGTATTAGATTAAGGGTTTTGTTCCTAATCAGCAGGACAGAGCTACTATGAAGAAGGAAACCGTCTACTTTGAAGGTATGTATGTCTGTATTAATTAACTTTAATTTGTAATAACACGTGTCTCGGTCTCGTACTGACCATGGCGATCCAGAGAACTATGTGCTCGTCGATGAAGCTGTTGAAGTACTGGTTGAGGAAGAGGAGGCTGGGGCCTATAAAGGCTGTGTCTGGCAGGTGCAGCTCACTCTTCGTCATGTGCGCTATCTACACAGGAGACAGTGAGAGCATTAACCACGGTTTGCACCGAGTCACGGGATCAGTCGCAGGGTGCGTAGACGTACCACCAGCTTGTTGGAGATCTTGGCGATCACCATGCCGAAGGCGAGCAGGTACAGGCAGGGGTGATGCTCGAACAAGTGGCTTGACGACTTCTTGAAAATGATGAAGGCCAGTGTGAGAACGAGGCCGATGTGCAAACCGGGAGTCAGCACACTGGTGTCCTGAACAGAGGGCACGTCATTAAGGATGCATCATAGTCCATCAACCATACAGGTGTTTAACTGTGCGTGTGGACTTACAGCTACGGTGGAGCCGTTTTTGCCCACACCTCCATTTAAAATGACATAGAAGTAGTTGTAGCAGGAGTAGAGAGCTCCTCCAATGATGCCCAGGATGGGGAAGATGTACATCTTGAGGCCAATGACGGGCAACTGTGGAAACACACCGTAGTCATTTGGTCTGAGGACACGAAGGCCTCGTCCTCGAAGGAAGAAGAAAGGTGCTCGTATGGAAGCTGCAGTCATGCCGAGCGTGATGGGAGGGCGAAGCGGGTGACATTATCAGCTATTGGAGCCAGACCATGTCCGACGGATGACCTGCTGCCATGGCATTAGCTACCCATATTTACCTTCTCACTTCCCTCATGTGTTGTTAAGTGAAGCCTCCAAAGGCAGCACAGAGTAAAAGTAAAGCACATTCTATTTAAAAAAACACTAGTACTAAAAACTAGAGACTGATCAATATAGTGTAAAAACTACACTCAAGGAGAAACCCCACTGTTCCTGTGTGTGTACAGCGTGTGAGAAAGGGATTATTGTCACATACCGTAGCTTGCCAGAGGCTCACGCCGCCAAAAGCCGACATCAGATACATGATCATGATGGCAAACTGCACCTCTGTGACGTCAACCCTGTGAGGAAGGCGACAGGGAGCCGCGTCGTCAGAGAAGAGCAGCGCTGAGGAATAACGCGAGTGTGTGCGTGACTTACAGGCCGAAGCGCAGCGTTCCAGACACGTAGGTCTGCCAGTGGGCACAGAAGAACATGAACATCCCGATGAAGCCGCAGAAGAAGATCCAGTTCGGTAAAGCGCCGATGCCACAGGAAATGCATGTCCCCACAGCAACAAAGACTGAAGGGCAACAAAAACAATGTGACCCTGACATTCTGGTGCTGGGATTTTGTTCCATTTAGACTTGATGTTTGTGTAAGCACCTGTGGAGACGGCGTCACAGCCATGGTCAAAGAGCTCTCCGAGGGGCGAGCTGCTGTTGGTCCTCCGCGCTTGTTTCCCATCAATAGCATCCAGAGACTGATAGATAAAGAGGCCCAGCGCACTCAGGATGAAGGCCCATGCTGGCGCCTTGAGAGAGGAGGAGGAGGACAAAAAGACTATTTATTGCTTCGGTTCTGTTTGTGTGAAAGGCATAAACCTGAAATAAACTGTTTGTTTATCAGTTATTACATCAAATAAAAAGATCCTTCACCCCAACAATTACAGTATCCTTCTTTACTTTTTGGTAGGTTTAGACTGACTGCACAGGACGGCTGACACCAGAGTTGGTTCCTCCAACTAGGATGAAGGTTATGGACCATCTGGACACTTGAGCGAGCCAACGGTGTGTTTACCAATGCAATGTGTGTGTGCTTGTGAGAGAGATAGATTTCCCAGAGAGTTCAAGAATCCCACGCTGTCTACAGTAAATATTCAGAGACCCTGCTGCTTTCCTCTAGAGCAGGGGTCTGCACCCCTGGTCCTCGAGAGCCAGTGTCCTGGTGGTTTTCCAATTCTCCCCGCTGATTACCTTGTTCAGGTGTGTCAGTTAGCTGCTGATTGGATAAACACACCGGGTCAAGGTCAAGATACTGTCTGTCAAAGACCAGGGTTGCAGACTCCTCCTCTAGAGGCCACAGTCAAAGGGTCTGTGCTCTGAGAGTGGATGTTTGCTTTCCTCACTGACTGACTGTAACAGCAGAGGAAAGTGACAGTGACAGCACATTGCACGGACTGTGGACCTGGTTGCAAGGTGTAACGCTGATAAACACACACACACACACACACACACACACACACACACACACTCCTATGGAGGAGATAAGTGGACCATAGGTCGCCTGCCAGCTCAGAGAGATGTTCCAAGGATCAGCCTTGTATTTTAAGCAAAACAGTAGTTGTGTGTCTAGGGCAATTTCACAAAACAACTAGTTCCTTGTTGATTTACTGACTAGTCCGTGTTCATGGTAACTGAGCAAAAGAAGCTGGCTTCTGCGTTGTGTCACCAACCGCGTCCGGGTAAACACGACGTCAAAGCTGACAAGTTTCCAAGTACGCAAAAAGACCACGTGACCCGTCTAGTCCCAGTATAGTCCTCCCATTGAGGGGCGCGATTAAAACTGTCTACTGAAAACACGTTCTGATTAAGGTTCTGCCCTGAATTATCAAGCTTAAAACTGTAATCGGCGTCAGGAGCAACACGCATTAAGGAAGCAGAAATGTGAAAAACACTATTATTGACCTGGGGGCTGGAATGTAAAACGGATTAAAAACGTAGCCTCCAGGGATTAAAATTGTAACTGAATTTGTGGGCTTGCATTGATATGGACTGAGCAGATGTCCTCGTTAATGTAATTAAGCCAACATCTGAATTGAGGATTGGTGCCCGGGGACACGTCATTAGGGTTTGTTCTGTCAACTTCAGCGCTTACTCACCTCCTCTTTGGCCGTGGGACAATAATACACAAGAATCACCGTGGACACTATGTTGACCAGCAGTCCCACTATAGTCAGCGTGTTGGGTGCGACCCATGTCGGGATCTGCTGGACCAGCCAGTTCCAGTAGATCTGGCACGGCGGCTCGAACAGGGACCGACCAGACGCGCTGTACTTGTGCTCCTCCAAGCGCTTGAGTTGTGCGGGTGACAGCGGCTCCGGCCACAGGAAATGTGGCATCGTTCAAACGCCTCCTCACGCGTCGAATTACCGTCAGAAAACGTCCAAATCGCCTCGACTGGTGCCCCGGACAGGCCTAGTTTCTCTCTGTTGACTCCAAGAATTAAGGGCTCATTTGGCATTTATAGCTGACTCGAGGAGGCCATTTCCACAGCGGAACCAAAGAATGTCGATAGCACGTACGTTTCCGATCGAGCCGACAGGAAGTGAGGTACCGGAAGCTAATAATATAACTGTGCACTACGATCCTTACATATTGTATGTAAAATGTAATTACAAAAAACAAATGCCATAGTAAGTGTTTGCCCATTTAAAAAAAATCTAAAAAAAACTCATTTTTTCCTATTTCCTGTTCTAAAAATATATTTTTTAGCGTTAAGTAATTTATAAATTCACTAATAATAATAATAATAATAATAATAATAATAATAATAATAATAATAATAATAATAATAATAATAATAATAATAATAATTGATGATCATCAATAATAATAATCATCAATAATAATAGAATAAAATGAAATGTAATTTTATTTAAAATATCTTTGCCTTTAAAACAGCCATATCTTTTTAAATACTCTTGAAAAGTAAACTATAATTAAATAGGACTGCTTGAAATGATAGAAGCATTTTGACACAGCTTTGGTTTTCCATACGTAACCATAATATTTACAATATTCCTATAAAAATTCAAATATCAGCATGGTTTCTGAGTGTTGGCTTTTCTGCTCTTTGTCTTAGGTAAGAGGTAAAACTTAAAGACAGGAGTAAATCTGAGTATGTTTGGATTTCATCTGTATATTTTTGTAAAGTTTGCATTAATCAGCCACAATATAATTTCTGAATGTACTTTAATTGTAATCCACATGTCTTAATTACAAAGTTAAAGGCTTTCACACATGACTGAGGTTCAATCAAGCCTCAAGTGCAGTGTGAATTCAAAAATCATGTGTCATGCAGAATATGTAATGGACTGTGCATAAACGTCTACATTTTCACAAATAAATAACCACAAAAAAGTGAAATAAACATTCACATTAACATGATTTGTCTTCAAAAGAAGACTCAACATATTCATTTACTGTGTCTAATGTTGCTAAAAGCTTTACTGTCTGTATAAAAATACCTTGATGTCATACAAACACCAAACTATAGTTATACATTCCCCCAAAACACTGCCAACATGCATCTGAGCTGACACGGAGACTTTCAAACGCAACCACGTGACAAAAAAAATGGCTTTTATTTTCTACAGTAACTAGCTCCACACCTGCACACAGCATGCCACACCACAGTACACCCCTCCCCACACCTCTTGATCCATCTTGCTATCCACCTTCAAGCTGCTGACGTCAGCAGCTTAGAAAAGAATATCACTTAAGTGTCTTATTGCACATTTGTTACTTGTCCTGCTCGACAATTTTTGTCTCGTTCATGTACTTGTCAATCAAGTTTAGGGGCACTCCACGCTGCATGAGTTCGAAGAAGCTGAAACCTCCTAGAGGACAAGAGGAAAAAGGCTTTTATAATAGTGTTGGGAGGGAGAAGGAAGAAAAGGAAGGAGACACGCAGAATGCAAAGAGACCAGGAGTTCAGACATAGTCAGAATAACCCAGAGTTAGTTTTATTCACTTGATCCTTTGCACTTTTATTCAACACCAGCCAAGAAAAAAAAAACACATACTGGTATGCATACGTATTTGCTCATAGCATCACACTGCCTCACCATTTGCTGCTCAGGATTTCTCTGCAGGTTAGAAAGTTTGCAAACATCTCTCTTTACTTACCTTTTCTGTGGCTCGAGTTAATGGATAGCTAAGGGAATCTCGGGAAAAGCTGTCATGCAAATCATGTTTTATTAAAGCTCAGTTTCCCTTTTTCGTCCTGCTTTTGTAGAGAAAGACGCTACAGTCCCACGGTGTGAGAAAAGCGAGGTTACGGATGCCGGTTGGAGGATGCATAATGAATGACATAAGCTTCATATGCCAAATCCATATGAAAGCTTACCTTCTATGAGAACATACATTCACAATTCTTGCATTTGGACTGGGGGAGAGAGAAGAGAATAGGGGTTAACAAAATGTTTACATGGAGTTATATGTGTGCATCAGGGAGAACCGCTGAATTATTACTGGGCTCTTATATGAGGAGTTAACTGTGTGGCTTAAAGACGACGCTGGAATCTGTGGAGAACAAGAACATCACAGCTCTGTATGTTATGCCTACTGAGGTGTGACCGTGTGTTTATGAACAGGATGAACTGGATAGGACACAGGTGATAAACCTCTACATGTGGTGAAGATGAAGAAGTGTCACCAGATATTATGTGAACACACATGAACAGATTATTATTATTATGATGCCATTTCTCTTTTTATCAGCTAAGACTTTATTTTTGAATGTTTAAATGGTGCAGCTGGATTTAGTATATTTCTGCTTTTATCTCAGCTACTGGTTACTTAACACGTCAGGACCAAATCCAGATACTTACATGTCGTCGCCTTACGTGTGCTCAGCCCAATAGAAGACTGTGAGACAGCTCAAACACTACAATACGCAGCTGGTTTCCCAAAGTTGTGTTGTTTAAGAATATTATTAGATTATAATTAACTAATTATTAATCCTAAAATAAACCAGTGTTATTTTTCTTTTTTATGCAAATATTCAGTAATCTAAAAAAGAGGTGTGTTGTTATTAACCAACAGATAAATTAAACAAAACTAACGTTGAGAAACCAGATTTGACTGTTGACAGATACTCAGGGAGGTGGCTCCTGTGCCACACTGACCTTTGACCTCCAGCTTGCAGTCCACTTGGGCTTCTCCCAGGTCATTGATGGCCTTGCAGGTGTATAAGCCTCCGTCATAAGGACTGGGCTTCCTGATCTCCAGAGTGCATACTCCCTGGTTGCTGAACATGCGGTAGCGTGGGTCGTCTAAGATGATGATCTTATTCTTCATCCAGACCACTTTGGCCTGCAGTAGATGAATATGGATGTCATAAATATGTCACTCAGATTATCTAAACCACACAGCAGCCACCCACCCTCGGGTTTGCACGGACGCTACAGTTCAGAGTAGTGTTGTAACCGGCAATGGCGAACGTGTTGATGAGCGGCTGCGTGAACTTCGGCGCCTCCTTAAAGTCGCGGTCGTTGTACTCGGGCGTCTTCACCTGCAAGCCTGTGGGGGGAAGGGTAAAGGAACGGGGTTGTGCATGATACTGGCACTGAGCGGTATCATGTGGGGGGCTCCCTATGTGATGAGGGAAAGACAACGTTGGTTTATTTATCATGGTCTCGGACAGTGACACCAGCGTTCAAGGGCCTGTCAGTCATAGACCAACCCACATAGCTTTGAAGGTGAGGGTGGAAAACATCACTGACAGTACCTTTCAGAAAACAGCTGTGGAAATAAACAGGCAGCAAATTATTCGATATGTCTGATGTTTGTTTTCGTTTTGGAAGCATTTTCCCAGTTTACGACAGAGTGACCTCAGACGCTGTCTTGCTACCGCCACTCTACCTTCTTTGACGATCAGGGCGCTCTTCTTGGTTTGAGTGGCAGCTTCACTCAGGCCGCACATATTCTCCGAGAAGATCCTGAAGAAGTACTCGTTGCCGACCACCAGCTCGGTGATGGTGATGCAGGTGCGGTGGTAGTGTTCGATGCATGTGAACCATTCCTGCAAAGTGGAGTCAAGCATGTGGCTGAAGTGTGGACTTTTGCCACATTTGTGTCATTTCAGCCAGTAAACTCTTTTGCTACCATCGTCTTCTTGTCCGCCTTTTGAATGGTGTAGCCTGTTATTGGAGCGTTGCCGTTGTCTTTGGGAGGGGTCCAGACCAGAGCAACGTTTCCTCCCCACACATCTTCAATTGTGACACACTGAGGGGGTCCAGGCAGGTCTAATAGCCAGAGAAGAACCCGCACACTTAATGTAGAGTACCGGTCTTAAAAATCGATAGAAGTCACAGTTTTTATCCCTCTTTATGCCAATATTGATCCATTTACTCACCTACAATCTGTATGTCTATTATTGCTGTGTCCTTATGGTTTTCAACCTGCACTGTCATCTCATACTTCCCAGAGTGGCTGCGTTCGGCCTTACGGATGAAGATGATGCTGTCACAGTCTGTGTTACGGATGCTGACGTGCGAGGGCTCTATGGGTTTGCCCTCCTTCAGCCAGGTGACCTTCGGCCGCGGTTTGCCCTGCAGCGTCGGATGGGTTAGTATTTGGAATAAAGGTGTGGCAGATACTGTAGAAACTGCATTCATGGTGGGCTGATTTACCATGAAAGGCACCACAAGGTTGACTGTTTCTCCAACTCTGCGGGTGTATGTCTGCTTGAGGTGTCGGGGGACGCGGATCTTGGGTGGTTCTGTGGGGAAATGAACCTCAGGTTGTAGGTTTGAGGTAAAGTAAGATTGTAGGTGTTAAGGCTTCACTCACCAATGACTTCTTTGACCAGGATAGAGTGCTGAAGCGTCCGAGGAGCGCTGGCTCCGGCGGCGTTGATGGCCTTGACTCGCACTAAAATCTTGCACCCTGGGCTCAGACCAGTGATCGTGTATTTGGTCTTTTCAGTCAGTTCCTTGTTGGATACCACCCAGTCATTGGCTGCAGAGGAAAAATAATGTTAGGAGGCATAATTGCACCAGCTGGCAACGACAACAGGCCTGTCTGTATGTTTTCTTTGTGCTTGGTCACGGTGAGTTAATGCTGATTCTATCCTGCCCTCAGTCTTCATCTGTCATGAGTTCTTTCTTACTATTTGCATGAACTGATTCGTGGTCTCTCTTACAATGTTTAGGTTGACTCACTTCCTTCGATGCAGTACTCCACCAAGTACCCATCCAGACCAGCAGCTCCGATGGTTTCTGGAGGACGCCATTTCACAGTCACTGTGGTGTCGGTGACGTCGTCCACAACCAGCATGGTGGGTTCGCTGGTGACAGCTGTGTGTGGAGGCGTGTTCCAGTTATTTTTAGCTATTTGATTCACAACAATGCATGTAAAGGAGATGGCAAGGCATCCATAATGGTAAACGAGAAACAAGAGCAGTGGTCCCTCTCTCTGTCTCATTGGCTGCTGTTCTGGCCTTCTATTCTTGTATTCTGAATCACGGTCAACTCCTACTGCACTGCTGACAGACCTGATCTTCTAAACCTCTAATCCGCAGATGATTTGGCAGCCATTATAAGACATAGTTAATAACCCCCTCTAAAGCTGCGGTGCATGGAGTGGAGGTCACAGAATGTTTGGGATGGCGGTCCACGCGGAGGAACAGCTGTGTTGCTGGGGTACCAAGGTCAGATAACACATGCACTGTTCCAGGCCCACTCTTTGAAACTTTCTCCCACTAATATGAAGTACAGTAGTGGTTAGACAAACTGAAGCCTTATGTAAGGGTGTAATACCTCCCTAGAGAGATTATTGGCAGCTGTTCAGTCTGCTAAGTGGATATTCCAGGAGACTACTTACCAAGAGGGGTAAACGCTTTAGACGGTTCACTGGGCTTGGACACACCTATCGCATTGATGGCAAAGATCCTCACTTCATACGGCACACCTTCAATCATCTTCTTGGGCTCGAATGAGGTTTCTTTGATTAGGTCAAAGTTCAGTCTCATCCATCTGGAGCTCTGTTTCTTTTTTCTCTCAATAAAGTAACCTTTGAAGGGGATGAGAAGATCAGTATTGGATCATAATTTTATCCTCTTTCTTGTCTGGATGTACCGGTTAAATATATGACAGACTGCTTTTTTGCTGACGTTTGATCAAAGCTTTACCTAAAATTGGTGAACCTCCATCATATTTCGGAGGTTCCCATGTCATAGAACACCAGTCACCACCCACCACTGGGACTAGAGGAGCGTCTGGAGGATCCGGGATGTCTGCAGATGCCACAAAACCATACTTAGGCTTCAAAAAGCTTCCAGCTCTCCATGTGGTCTGCAGATTCAAATGTTTTGCAATCTCTTACCCACGACCTTGATTTTGATGCTGGCGGAGGCCTCTCCCGCCTCATTCTGCAGGACTATTTTGTAGTTTCCAGAGTCCTCCCTCTCTGTGATCTCAATCGTCAGACTCGTTTGGTCACCGTATGTTTCAGCTCGAACACGGTGGCCTGATTCAAGAATTACCTGAGGCATGATAGTTAATCACAAGCCTGAGATAAAGTCAGCAGACTTTTTTAATTGCTTTAGGTGTAGAGATGTAAATATTTGAAAATGTTTGGGTTGGTATCAAGTGTCTGTGAGAGATGCACTGAGCTCACCCGTTCTCCCTTCATCCACACCACTCGTGGTGCTGGTTCTCCACTAATGGGGATCTCCAAGCGAAGTTTGTTTCCTGCCACCACTGTCATAGTGTTGTCTGGGAGGTTCAAGCTGTCTAAGTGCACCCTAGGCGGGTCTGTCAAGAATAAAACAGACGTTGCACTCAACGGCTGAAACCACGTAGCAACACATGCAAACTGATGAGGAATCATTTCTGTACCAATGATGTGGATTTTGGCTGAGAGACTCTGTGAATATCCCTCAGGTACAAAGGTGTAATCTCCTGCATCATGAAGTGAGCTGGTCTCAATTTCAAGTCTGTGGACTCTGCAAACCAACCAAAAACATCAGTCAGTAGTTGCTTAATGCTGTTTGGGAGTCACGGCGTTAAGACGAGCAGACATACTTGTTTCTGTGTATGATGTTGATGCGGTCGTTGGGCTGGATCAGCTGCCCGTTCCTGTACCACCGGCCTGGGACGTTGCCTGGGAAGATCTCACAGTGCAGTTTGATGGGTTGGCCCAGCATCACCGTCATATCCTGCAGGTCCACGAAAACCTTTAGAGGTTTCACTGAAAGGAAAGTAGAGCATGATAGAGAAAATTAATCTTAAACACTATTTATTCAAGTAATAGAAACTGTTGTGATTCAGGATTCCACATACAGTCAACCTGTACGTGAGCCTCAGACGTGCCGCCAGTGGCCATGATGGAGTACGTTCCCGTATCCTCTCTGGAGGCATCATCAATCACCAAGTAGTGCTTGGTTCCCTCACTCTTAACCCGGTATCTGGAGCGCACGCCTGTTGGGACCTCAACGCCATTTTTCATCCTGCAGGACGAAGGAGCATTGTAAATTCTCTTGCACGTATGTTGATCACATAGCAGCAGTCTTGAGGCCGACACAGTTCTAAGTCTCACCATTTGACTTGAGCCCCTTCCTCTGACACCTCACACTCCAGCTCAATCCTCTCATTCACCGTAGTCTTCACAGGCTCTATACCTTTTATTATCTTAACGGGCAACTCTGCAGGACAGAGCAGCAGGAGGGAACTGATCAGGGCCCAACTGGCATGTAAACAAGTCTGCAGCACATTCATGTACTTCTTGGTAAGTTGAGTTGTGAAAGGTTAATGACGTCACCTTTGACAAACAGCTCAGTGGTGCACTTCTCATCTCCTGCAGCTACAGCGTAGGCTGCATCATCGTTCATGGTGCAGTTGTTAATGACCATAATCCTCTGAGTGCCCTTATGCTCAAAAATATACCTGAACAGGAATTCAACTAGTTAAATCACCGGTAGGAGAAAAACAGTCAGACAGGACAGTTTGGAACGTAAAGATATGAATCTGTGTTGCTTCAAACTGTTAATTTGATTGAAAAAGCAAAATATCACAAAATATAAAATACCGTATGAAAATATTATTAACATGCATCAAATACACCGTATGCAAATCACACAACACAGAGACCGGGTCGCATCAAAACCGACTGGACACATAAACTTACTTCCTTTGACTAAAGGTCACCAGCGGAGCCAGATTGGGGCCGGAGCACAGGGAGCGTACAGGAAGTAATTATGGCAGACAGACAAAGACAGAGAGACATCATGCCTCGAGGGGTACAGAGCATAGTCAGAAACAGTGTTACAACAGAGAACAGGATCAAAGTCATTGGAACAGGACACCGGAACCAGAAAACAGCAATAACCTCCCAGATGGCTTTAACATTGCATGGCTTTGAACGGAGTCTATAAGAGTATTATTTACCGATAAAATGGGGTTGAGTTACAGCCCCCATCCAACCAAACCTAAGAATGGATTTTTTTATCATTTTGAGCCCCTGAAAATATTTGTACTAATCATTTAATGTCATTTCGCATGTCGAGCTTGTTTCCGCGTTTGTACTGTAATTAGGTCCGATGTCGAATCCAAAGCCAGGCTTTGTTAAAGACCTGTGAAGGAGGTACCACCTTTTTCCTGTATGGAGCATGATCCATATGCAGCTGTTAATGACAATTAAAGACAATGATGACATTGTCATGTGTTTACACCCAAATGTGGATCAGAGGCTTTGAATTCCTAACGTGTTTGTGTCAGACTGTGCGGAAGCTGATTAGAGCCACATTAGAGTCGAGGAACAGTTATTTGCGCATTGGTTGTCAATGGTTCACAGCGGAGACGAATCAAGTGGCGGCTAATAAACACAGTGAAGCTGACGATTACACTAGATGTACCGCGTTTCTATGCCACAGTGATGTCCCCACATTGGCTTCTTTACAAAGTGCAGGTTTGAAAGGCACATCCGCTGGCTGATAATCTGTGTCAACCCCCTGACGTTTAGCTACAGGATGCTGCTGGCCTGTTCTAACCGTCTAAAAGAGTGTGAACCATTGGGCTTTTAAGAAACGATAGAGTAAAAACACAATCTCAAAAGCTGGTACAGTGAAGGAAGACCTTGCCACAAATAAAAGGCATTTACCATTTGTATTGCTAAATGCCTTTTATTTGTCCAACCTTGAAGTAAAAAGCCATTACATATACAGTGTGGACTAACACATACTTCGGAGTGGGCCTGATTTCCTGTCCGTTCTTGTACCACTTCAGGTCGACTGTTGGGTCGGCCAGATCAACCACCAGGCGGATCTTCCCACCTTTGTCCACCTGGTAAGCCGGCTCGAGCCTCTTGGCAAATGCTTTGAAACAAGGAAATGCTCATTAGATCAGATGTAGGCTGCTATTCACCCCATGCGCTTTTCTTATCCTGTTCATCAACCTTCACTCTTCTTCTCCTCTTTGGGAATCTTCTTCATCCGTCTCAGCAGACCCCTCAGGTCTGTGATACCGTACATGAAGGCGATCTTCTCGTACTCGTCGGGGCGGGCGTTCTTCAGGATCTCCCACACGTCCACCTCCGGGGTGTCGTCCTGCTGTTTCGGCTCCCTGGCGCCACCGGAAACAGTGGAGGATGTGAGGTGAGGAGTCTTAGGCTGGTGATTGCAACGTGTCCTGAGGAACTGCTTCTTAGAGGCCCTGAGCCTCTGAGACCCTACTTTAGATTAACGCCATCTGATTGGATAAACTTACAAAACATTCCTCAGGACATGTTGCACAAAGAGATGGGCATCAGCTGTCTACCTGTGTGAGGGGTTCGGCTCCGTGGTCACGTGTTAACACCATTTCTAGACTGGGTTACTCACTGCTGAGTCATGGATTTGATTTCATGGCAACCTTGAACCTACAAATATTCAGCTGGCCTGAATATTTGTAGCGTGGGTCTAAGAATGAAGGGATAGTATGGAAGGGGAACTGGAGAACTGGGATTTGGGTTCTTTTAGTTTGAAAGGCTGTTACAAGATTTACAGTAAGATGGGCGTCGTTGCTACTGATGGATTCTAGTTGCACACACAAACAGACACAGACCAACAAAGGAGATATTGTTCTTGCTTTGTTGTAAATGTGTCCTCTGTATTGTTACAAGTGACTCTTGTGTAATAACGGATGCAGCATGCGGGGCACACACATGTATGTGTATGTATATATGTAGATTGTACCGCTCCTGTGAATGAGCCCATCCCTTTGTTCGTTGTTACTGTTAGTGGTCACTTCACAGACGCCCCAACACTGTTAGAGGAGGAATTATGAATTCATTAGAGTTTATATACTCTATCAGGCATTCAGTCTTTCATAGACATTTTTCCCAAATGTCTGAAAGATTTCAGGTCTTTACTTGTATTTCTCAGGCAATTATGAAGAAGGCAGAACTAAACACATTGCTATTTGCTTTACACGTCTAAATAAAACGACAGCGTAGCGATAACACTATTTTACAGCATCACATCTCCGAGGCCCACGAGCACATCATTAATGATCCAAAATGGCGGCCTGTGCTTCATAGCGGGCGTCCTGCTTGCTCCGGCGCGTTTATGACGCAAGGCCCATTTCCATCATTGCTGATTGCCGACAGAGCAGTTAGGAATGCTGCCTTCAAATGAAGTGTTACCGAGCTACAGTAGGCCAACACTCTTGCTCGTCCCATTCCTAGAGCTACGTGTCATGCTGGGAGGTCTACAGGATTACTCACCCGCAGTAAGGTCTAAACATTTTAAAATCTATGGGTTTCCCTCTACTAACCTTTGATTTCTGAATATATAGGGGGAGAAAAGAGACAAGCCCAAAAGAAATGTAAACTTTTGCTGGGGAATAGTTTTTACACTTTATCTGTTTTACACTGATGGAGGTGTCTCCATCTTGTCTAAGGGGGTTAGGGCAGCCCACAGTGTCAGACTTTGACAACCCCTGTTGTTATATAAATATCAGTACAGATGTATTATAACAGATTTGAGAGAAAGAAGAAAGGATGATGTCCAACAAATACACTAAATAAGGGAAAGGCCACTCGGGGGTGGGGGTGCTTCTCACCTATGCTTAAGGAGACCACTAAAGTCAAGCTCCCCTGCATCTTCTTGTCCTTCACTGCTGTTGTTAACAAAGAGAGATTAATAAATATGTAATCACAGAAACTAGAAAACAATGCTACAAGAGCAACACAAAGCAAAGCCCCCACTGTGTGCTTACACCAAACCTCCCTTTTCTGTCTTTTTTGTCGTAAAAGCATGAAATAAGGCGGTTTGTGTATGACACGAGCGCTTCCCCAGGATGCATTGCCACTAATGAGCTGCGCCATCGTGGCAATGCAGCGAACCTGGGAAGCTTTGCATTGCTGTCCACATACATTGTTTGCAGGGAGATTCAAAATGCAAGCGTTGGCCTTTTAGCTGAGATGACTGGTTGATCGTAATTACCTCAAAGGAAGGGTAATGACATGATTACAACCGTCTTCACACCCTGGTGTGTTATAGCACCTTTGCGTCTCTTTCTGTGTTTATGGAGTATTCATGACTTAGTCATTCTCTGACATAAATACCTCAGAACATCCACTGACGAGATGACTGATGACTGACTTATGGCTTGTGACTATTTCAGAGCAGCTACAGTCTAGCGTAGTTCCATCCAGCTTCTCTTACCTTCTCTTAAAAGCCGATCGAATGTCAATATTCTGCGTGCCCTGCTCCGTTTCTGCAATATGGGAAAATCAAGCACGCTAGTGTCTCTGCCGCTGCGGGAAATCAGATTTTAAATCACGTCATGGACGTAACGAACCTTTAACTTCCAAATCGAACGAGCAGCTGTCAAACTTGTCCTTGTAGGTGACTTCGCACCGGTAGTTCCCTGCGTAGTTCTCTTTGGCCTTGATGATGTGCATCTCGAATGTGTGGATCTGTGAGAGGGTGGTGTTACGAACGGTGTAGTCGCACCACTAGCCTGTGTTATATCATACGGGCTCAGTACCTTAGTGGCTCGCTCAAAGGTCTCTTTCAGCTGTAGGTGCTTCCCTGTTTTGCTGGCCAGGTCCATCCATTTCCCTTTGAACCACTTGATAGTGGGTTTACGGAGAAGGTCCTTGGCCTCCACCTTGGCAACAAAAGTGATGTCTCCGCCTTTGGGCACAAAACAACACATGTGAGTAGTTAAAGCCGGGACTGTCGCTTCTTTTATTACCTTTGTTGGCCGTTACTTTTAAATACTGTGCCATGGCTCACCCACAGGGACGCTGGCGCTTTGAGGCTTCTCTATCAGCAGGATGGACAGCGGCGGGTTGTCGATGGGCTTGTCCAGGTCCTCCGGCGCCTGGCCCTCCCCCAGAGACCACACTGGTCGGTTCAGGAGAGACGGTAGCGTTAGACACAGCTCTCGGCCGCCAGCGCGAGGACGACGCGGCGGGGAATCCACGCACCCACCTTTCACTTTTCATCTGAGCGTTTCAGTCTTACCAGAACAGAGTTACAAAGACAGACACTTCCAACAGTCACACCGTATACAGCAGCACAATCTAAGCTCTTTGCCACATGGAAAGCATGAAACCGACGACGGGAAACACAGAAAGGGCCACTGCTTGATTCAACCCGGCTACGGAGGAATATGGAAAATACAGTAATTTCCTTGACACCTGAGGTCCTACCACTTCATTACCTGAGTCTTTTCTCCCCATGGCCGGCACGCTATCATCTAAACAAAGACAGAGACAAGTTTACAGCATATTGTCAGGAATAGTACTGTAAAGTCCACTGAAGCAAGCACACACTCCAACGAGCAGGCAGTGACTCCATGAATGCGTGTAAGACGGTGGTGGAATTAAAATTAAAAGGGGACAAGAAAACCTCAGTCTATCGCTGTGAGTGGCGTCCATTAATGCATTAGCAGGGGTCGTGTTGAGAAATGAGCTTCCACACACACTGAAACGAGCGTCCCCCAACATCCTTCCTGCTTTGTTGTAATTTAACACTGAGGTGGTCAGATACAAGCTGGTGGCGGTGTTTTAATAGAGGGATCTTACTAGGCAGGTCAACTGAGAGTTTCTTGGCTGAACTGGCATCTTCTGTGAAAAAAACACAGTTGTATTTATATTAATTTGAATAATCTCAACTACTTAAAAGTGAATATAGTTTATTCTAGTATATATTACACTTCTGTAATATATCATCTTTGGACATATTTCTTCTAATATTCTGTATTTTGGCAAATTCCCTATTATTCTCATTTCTTTTCTTAGTGGTCAATAATATTGACATTAACACAGGAACTAAACGTATAATAATAACGTATATCCTTTTTGTCATGACCTACAATTTGATTGTTAGCTTTTTGTTAGCGTGATCTGTTTTCCCAGACTTCGTCACATCCACATCTGTATATTAGAGGAATAACTAAACGCGCATGATACTGTGGCCTTTTCCACGTAGCAATCACACAGTTGCAGATTTTTTTGTCCTGCAATGCGGTCGACCTTGCGATATAATCTGACGGTATAACTGCATCTTTACGATGACAAACTCGATTTCATGAAGATACTGTTGCAGCCGTTGGCAACAGGTGCAGTGGACGGCAAGGGCTGTTGAGGTACCAACCTGTCTGGGGTGTTGGGCATGGCTGGGCAGCACCATCATCATCTGCAATAGAGGTGTCAATGACAAACAGACCCACCTATCCAAGTCCATCACTGGCAGGCCAACAAGCCAGGCCATCGGTCGCATGCGAATGGATGAGGCCAAAGCCTTAGATGGCGATGCAGCTCGTGCCCAGTAGAAACGACAACAGTGTGTCTCAGAGATGGGGCAGAGCGACAAACGCTGGTGCTCTTTGGCGCAAGCCTCTCAGAAAACACAAGCTTGGCCAAAATAGAAACCAAAAAAATCAGCCTTGAAGCAGCAGATGCAGCCAAAGTCACGGAGCTGTGGGAACCTGTCTTTTTCCTGAAACCTGCCTTGTCAACAATGAATGTATTGAGAACCGCATCCAAAGGCTCACCTGACTCAAAAGTGGAATCGCCTTCACTTTGCCATCTCACAACTGATTATTAGTCGTTTATTAGTTTACATTGATTGTTCAATCCTCAGATAGAACAACGGCTTAATTTCCTCAAGTCTTATTCATACCATTAAAGCCTAAACTGAAGGATGAATCAATGCATGGCTCAGTCCATTGCATTTGTAGAAACAAAGCAAAGACTCTCAGGTAATCCATATTATGACCTATTAAAACATCTGGAATCTTAGTATATGTGGTATAAACCTTTGCCATGCTGGAACTGAAATTACTGCTAAGACTTGAGGCTTTGCTTGATGTGCTAGAGGGGTAGACACATGCTTGGACTGATTCACTTACCAGGCGGTGGGGTCGGGCACTGGCCCTCAGCAGGCTCGGCTTGTTCTGACACCCCCACCCCACCAGTCGGCCGCCGCTTTGAGCCGTTCCCGTCCTGAGCCCCCACGGCCTGTAACGCGTCAGGCTCTGTGGGCTCGGCCTCCTTCCCATCAGTCTCTAGCGGCTCTTTCCCCTCTGCTTCTGCCTCTGTATAGCAGACAAAGCGCCAGGCTGGAGCAGCAAGCGTCGGGCAGTGTGGCAACGCAACGCTTGGTCAGACGAGGTGTGCATAAATGGCCAATGACCAGATACACGTTACCTTTGGACGAGTGTATGAGGAGCATAGACTGTACCATGATGCCTCGTCTTATAGTTGGAAATGTCTGTGGATTATTTATCTGGTCATTGTGTATTTATACTGTAAAGGTGTCAGGGAGAGATGGATGTACTGACTATTTGAAAAAGTGATGAAATTGTAGAACAATATAAAATAACAAGCTGAAACAAAATTAAGGTTTTAGATCCGAATGTTCTTTTTATTTTTTCTATTTTTCCAATTAGTTTAATAATTTGGTATTGTTATTGTTATGTTCCAGATCCCTGATGCCTTTACTGACCACTTCCTGTGTGATGACTCCGGACGACTATCACGCGGTTCTGAAAACCGAAAACTGCCACAGCATGAGTTAGCGACAGCAGCATGAAGACCAGCGTGTGTGTGAGTGAGGCGTCTCACCTACGGCCAGCGGAGACTCAGGCTTCTCACAGTGAATTAGGCGCAAAGACACCGTGACGACACACACCAAACGTGCACGCGTGATGTGAGTGTGATGTGCAAGGGGTGGAGGACTGTGAGAGGGAAGGGGCGCTACCCACCTGGGGGTGGGGAGACCTCCAGGGAAATCTCAGGTAGAGACGGGGCAACACTTTCTGAGCGTGTGACAAATACAGTCGTGGATGGAACAGCTGCTTTCCATAAGCACAAAGCTTCAGCATCTACAGTGGCTCCGTGTCACATTCAGGCAACCACTTACTCACACACACACACACACACAGAAACGCCGACACCCACTCACCTGCCTGAAAGTACGCACACACACCTCACAGTATCAGAGAAAGTCACAAACAAGCTCTCAGCTTTAGGTAATGAAACACTACACTGAAAATGACTTCATGAAAATATAGGTAGGATTTACATTACAGTGACTAATCCGAGTGATGGGGCGCAGGGGTCCCACTTCGTCTCGACGGGTCTTAAAACACTAGGGATCACGGTGGGGGGCGTTAATCTCGTCTGGCATTCTTACCTAACTAAGAAACGATTTATCTGAGCGGGAACGCGTTTAGCCGTCTCTCGGGCCGCGTCGGGGCCCCGAGACGCTGCAGCTCCAAGGTCAAAGCCCAGCGCCGGCAGAGAGCCACGCAAAATGGGTGACGGCGGCGTGCAGCTGAATCAACAGGAGGGGATCAGCTGGAGGGGAGGGGGGAATGTCAGAGATGCTGACGGCTTGATGGCGGCCTGCAGTTCAGCGCCGCGGCTCGTTGTGACGTAACCTTTGCTCTAATTCCTAAGTTTAAGCGCTTGCCCCGCTTTCACTCCTAGGACCACTGATACTGGCGATCGCCCGCCGCTGTCCACTCACCTTCCGGCTGGCCGTTTGGCATCTCGTCTGCGGAGAGAAAAACAAGAGACGTCAGTGTCCACTCAGGCCTGTGTGTGCGTCTGTTTGTGTACATTGATCCTTTTCTTGATGTTATTATTCTCAGGTAAGCCACATCAGCTTTGCACTTAGACCCCCTGCAGTCTTAACTGATTACAATCAAGCCCCATCAGGCTCTGTTTGCTTGCCCTCTGCCTTGTTTGGACTAATCTAGGGAGGCCGCAGCCAAAAAACAATGCGTTTGCGACATTCAAAAGACTTAATGGTGCCTATCGAACCCGAACCAAGACCGTTTGAAGCCCGTTCTGCCACATTTGGAGCAGCGTGAAAATCCAAAACACCAGCACATTCACACGACCCTCATTTAAAGGAAAGTCTCTTTTCTCCCTTAACATCCTCGGACACGTCTCCGCCTGTAATCAAGCGCTCCTCGTCAGAATTAGCCGCTCTCCAACCTCACTTGAAAACAATGTGTCGCTGGCCGCCGAGCCACAATCCTGCAGGGTCACATCATGCACGCGTGGGCCTCGCTCGCGCTCCGTCTCATCGCCGCTGAGATAATGAGAGCGGAGAAAGGTTTTTGTTTCACCGCTGAGAACTCCCAGTACAGCTGAGAGGGCTGCAGGTATTTTCAGCTGTTGCCCTCGCTGGCGTGTGGACAGAAGGGCTCATAGAGGCTCTGAGCGAGCCAAACTGCCAGGAGAGGCTTTTGTCTAATGTAGAGCTTTATTAGAGGAGTAAAGACAAATCTGAGCCCAGTTTGGAGTCTTTATTTTACTTTGACCCCTTGTTTTAGCCGTTCTGGCCACCCTATGATAAGAAACCTTTGCAACGTGTGAGACTGGCTGAAGATTAGACCTAAACTTGGGTGGCAATTAGCTGCTGACAGGGTTTTTCCTTTATTCTACCCTGGGAATGATTGATGGGGGGGGGCTCTGCATTAAATATCATGAGGTGAAGAAGAACAGTGCTTTAAGGCGTCTGGGGCCAGAGGATTGATGGGTGGCTGATCCTCCCTAGACAGTGAGATGTCTGTTTTGGTGGGCAGGAGGAGGGGTTGGGCGCCAGTGGAGGGAGATGGCAGGGAACAAGGGATGGGGATTAAATGTGCGCTCATTCTGAACTATTCCAGGGACAAGAATCTCGGTCCCTGGAGATCCACCGGTCCATCATCTTCGGTTGGGACTTTTTAAAGGCTTGGAGGCGGTGGGACTAAAACAACAGCGCTGGCCACGTCCCCTTCAGCTGTTGGAACTCATTTAAAGAACAATACTTTTCTCCACTCATTTATCTGTAGCTCTCGGCGAGTCAGCTATTTATGGGTGGTGTTTGCATCCGACTGGCATCGCCCGCATCTATTTTCCTACAGCTTCGTCTCTGAGGGGATCAGGGATGTTTATGGCAGAGGAGGATCACTGCTGGGTCAGCGCCGCCGTGCACACACGCCTTCAAGCAAATCAAGTCCTTATGTTGGATTCGGACCCCGTCTGATTGGGTAAATGTCTTCAAGCACTTATTGAGTTTATTTGCCATTAAAGGCCAAACAAAACATGGACATGTCTGTGATGATGACAGGCTCTGAAACAGCTGAGCTAATGGGGGTGGGGGTAGAACCTAATGTCAGACATTAAAGAGGAATGTTGATGTAACCGATGGTGAGGGTAGGTGATGGGTTAATGTTCAATGTAGTGGATTGTGGACTTGCATTATTTTTTGGGGGCAGGTGCAAGAGTTCGAATTGTCTATTTTTGACCGGCCCCTATTAATCAGCAACAACACAAATCCATTCAGCTCATGATTCAGCCCCATGCAGCCCAACCCAAATCACATTATCCCTCACGGGTCTTTGCTCGCCACTCATCAACATTCCTCCGCCGCGCTTCATCATCCTATCTCTCTCCAGCCGGCTCACACAAGACAATCCTGCACGACACAATAGTGTCTGTTCATAAAACCTCAAATCTCCTCCACCCCTCCCCGGGGATGGGAGCGACGCATGCATCAGTAATACAACACCATGCTCAAAGTCACTTTCAGGATTCCAAGCAACGAGCAGGCCAGCCGGCCATAAAGTGATGGAGGTCCCTGCAGCTAACTTTAAACCAGCTCTGCTCCCCGAGTCAGAGACCATAATCAGCAAATGTTACAATCACCACAATGCAGCTTTTAGCCATTCACAGTCAACTTTGGGCTACTTTAGTTCCACTGTCATTTTTTTTAGGCTGTTGCATCTCCTCTTTTCTGTAGGAACTCCTACCTTTCTTTGTGGGCTCTGGCATCTTGAGCCGTGTCCCAATAAAAGTGCAGAGGAGTAAAAAAAAAGTGCAGGTGGGTACAGTGGAAATTCTGTAAAGTCAGGGAGGCTCCAGAAATCCAAGAAAGAAGCAGACAAAAAACCTCTGGGACCCCTCGGACCAGAGTGATGGGAGATGAGGAGGGCGCAGGGATACGGGGTACAATCTGACTGGGGGAGGAGAGGAGGACCAGTGACAGATCCAGGAGGGACTGGCTTTCAGGCCTTATATAGCGAGGTGTCACGCTCCTCCTCTGCACACTGTACATCAACATCTGCCTTACACCTTCTGGAGCATCACAGGCTCCTGACACCAGCTACTGTGCCAGAGAAATGGTCCCACTTCCTCAAGACATGATGCAGGACAGGAGCCATCATGAGAATGAAAGCGCTCCGTCCCCATGACTTCCCTCCCCGCAGAAGTGGATAAAGAGCAGAAAGTGGGAAATCGGGATGTGAGATATGAACAGCAAAGGTGGCATCGTCATCATCACAGGTCCGAGGGTGATGTGATCGTCTGTTTTGGTCTAAAAGATGTTGGATTTGTTATAGAAATAAGATTTGACATGACACGCGGCGACCAGATATCATTTTAATCCGATAGGAATGCCGTCCAAGAACAGTGTTCCCGACCTGGCAAATAAATAGTGGAGAGATGCCTGGGCAGTGGTTACACGGCCTATTCTTAGAAAGCTGTCATAAACCTTGACATTTGACATGTATATCTGACATGAAACGAGGGTTTGATTGTGAACGATGCCACTATTGTGGCTGCTTCAGTCCTAATTAATCTTCGGAGCGATAAATAAAGCGTAGTCTCAGAGAAGGTCAGGAAGATTAAACACCAAGGCCGGCGGCTGCTGGGCGCACGGGCAGCGACGGCCTCGGAGCTTTAATACCTCTGAAGCTGAGCGGCACCGAGCGCCCGCAGCAGCGGCAGCGACGTGCTGCTCGTTTATGTCATCGGAGGCCACGTTGAGAGTTCACCGCGCAGCACGCGGCCTTTCTTGGTAACACACACCTAGAGCTCGTTTAGCCCATTTATAACACAGGGCGGGCTCCAACAATAAGTACCGGGCTTAGGGACGTGTCATGTGGGCCCACTACAAAGAACTCTAAACCATTTGGTATTGCCTGGGATGACTGAGCGCTCACATCACAGAGGAGATTTAGACCTGAGGTCACAGCACAGAGAGAAACCGGAGCAAACGTGGACTACACTGACCCCCGATGGTTGGAGTCAGCCAGCAGCAACTAGCAGACTGGGGAGAGCCAGCGTTTTAGTCCTGACAGAACTGTTGACAGGACACCTACTGTGCTTTTAGCATTAATATAACCAGTGTTTTAAGCTGTACTTGAAAAATATCTTTATTTAGCATGATATTTACACCAGAGAATGGAGAGTATGAGCAGCTCGTCACAATAATAATGGAAGAGCTGCCGTGCACGCGTAGAGTTTTCAGTCCTAGGTGGGTTTCCTCTGCAGCAGCGTCAGGGTGTCTCGGCTGAACTGGTAGGTGAGCTTCTTCTTCACCTTGAAGATCTCTCCAGAGCGGGCGTAGTTCCTCAGGGCCCGGGACATCTTCTGGTAGGTCATGGGCCTCTTGTTGCCCTTCCTCTTCCCCCACAGCGCCGCCACCTGGTCCTTGTTCCTGGAGGAGAAGCGGAAGACGCCGGCGGCCGCCGGCACCCAGGCCACGCAGTGCGCCATGGTGGGGTCCTCCAGCATCTCGAACAGGAAGTGGAAGAGGCGCACCTTTCTACCTGCAGGCAGAGGAGGGACACTGTGAGGCCAAGGCTTCACAGGGACGTGGTGGATGTTCGTGCGGCGCTAGAGTTTAGCGCCGTTCATGCTAGTTACAGTTAATGGTTTCCTTAATTGCAGCAATTCCCAGAAAAGCGTGGCAATTGTGGGATGAGGGGCTGACGCTGTGAGGCCTGCGGTTATCTGATAGATATGTAAAAATCGGAGCCATGCACAGCTCCATTGTGTGTTACAGTAAAGGGAAGGTCTCTTATTTGCTCTCTCGGTATTGTTTCCCTCAGGCTACCTTGCGACCGGCAATAACAGTATCTAGTGACCAGAAAAAGCAGAACTCACCACCCCCCGCCGCTGTGGCCTGGTGTTGGCTCGATTGTCTCGCTGATACAGCGTTTGGCAGCGCCTCGCGCTCAGGCGATGCTGCTGCTGGTGCTGGTGCTGGTGCTGGTGCTGGTGCTGGTGCTGGTGCTGGTGCTGGTGCTGGTGCTGCTGGTGCTGGTGCTGCTGCTGCTGCTGGGCTTTGGCTGGGCGCTGGCCCATCGTGTTCCGGAAAGGGTGCAAGTTCGGCTGTGATGACCTTTGAAAAGGATGGATGCGATTAAAGCGTGTCAGAGGAAAGTCATGGGCCGTAATGTGGTGAGATGCGCTGAAGCTGACCGGCGGCTCGAGCGCAGCGCCGTCCCCTGGTGGGCTCCCGTCGGCCACACCTGCACCCTTGTCACCTGCAAAGAAGCTCACCTCTGACTCCTGCAAGTCTCTTAGGCTTGATCACATAAGCTGGGGATCACTTACCATTAGCTCCAGCGTTCTGTCTGTAGTACTCCTCCAGAAACTCCAGGATCACCTCCAGGTCTGATTGAGTCTCCTGAAAAGAATCATGATGAAGATCAATTGCTGAAAAGGAGCTTTTAAAGATGCCTAAGAACAGTGATGGCTTTACCATCGTGGGTGATGTTCACATAACTGACTTAGAGGCTCTCATGGCCCCAGGCTCTTATTATACCCCCCACAGGAGCCGGGTGTCTTGCATGAAACACGGCGATTTCTGCTCATGTGCTCACAGGAACAATGGCCAGCATCCCACAAAGCCCCAGCACCAGTCAGCCCACTAACAAAGCCTCCCAGCGCTGACCACATCCTCCCCGCTGAGGCAGATAAGGCCTGGTCTGGAGGCAGCCTCCACGCCGTTCTCTCTTTTCAGGAAAAACACACTCGCTGCACACACTTTTTTCTCACAGGATGTGTCTTAGTTTTAGATTTTGCCGTGCGCCTGTTGTAATATTTCAGCGCGGCGGTGCCGGTGCCAAATCTTTCAACGCAGCTTTTGCATTTTTTTGCATGTGTTAATGCCACTGTTTACTTTGTTGGTGAGTCCATGAAGGCAAAAACGTGAGACAGTAGACAAAGTAAATGTTGAAATGAAAAAGGACAAGTGGAAAACAACTTTAATATTATAAGACAATAAATACGATAAGTACACAAACATGACATGTACCCAAAATGTACATGTCAGGACACATGACAGGAGGGCTTATTTCTGGTTATTTGTTTTAACATGAGGATCCATAAAAAAAAAAGTTGCATATTTACATTATTATTATGATCAGGCTCTTACTGTAACAGTTAAGTATATTACAATGCAAATTACACAGTGAATCAGCAACATTACATAAATGTTTTACATCATCAAACAAAGGCCACAAATACATGAACTGAGAAATGTTTCCATTATTGTGATAGAAACCTTCTCCAACACATTTACTTTTTTTAAAGTGGTCAATGCTAGAGGCGTGTTTAAATAAAAATCTATGCCATGCACTAACAAAAACCCTTAGGTGGTGCTTTTTAAGTATGAGTTGTGCTGACATGTTCATCATTTTCCTTTTTTTTCCCCCGGCTGCAGCCACCTGCACGCTTAAACCTCAGTTTATTACGTCTAATTAGTGTACATGGTGAAACAGATGCTGCATTGGCTGCAAGGCAAATACGCTGCTTACTGTAAAAATTAAATGAATGCCAAATCTTACTCATCCAGTGATTCTTGATTCACTGATAAATTGCTTTTGACTATTTACAGGACAGATCTGAGAACGAGTCCCACTGTGAGATTTCATGACAGCCGTCGAGGCTTAACAGATCTGAAGAAGTCCTCCGTGTCCCGCTCACAGCTTGCTCGAGGAGTGCGAGGTGAAGCTGGAGGCCAGGTCATAGTCCTCCTGCAGCTGGTAGTGCGTGTACCAGCTGTGCCAATCTCCAGCCGCCGCCACCGCGGCTGCGTAGTGGCTCTGCTCGGCGGCGCTGTGCTGCTGGCTGCGGACCTCCTCCCCGGCACCGGCCCGGCACGGCAGGTGCGGGGGGGCCTGCGCCGAGCCGAGCCGGTGCAGGATGTCTGGGTTGAACTGGTAGGTGAGCTTGCGGCGCACCTTGATGATCTCGCCGGTGCGGCTGTAGTTCCTCAGGGCCCTTGCCATCTTCTGGTAGGTCATGGTCTTGCGGTTGCCCTTGCGCTGGCCCCAGCACTCGGCCAGCTTCTCCTTGTTCTTGGAGATGAAGTGGAAGGTGCCGCTGACGCTGTCCGTCCACTGGATGGAGTCGCCCATGCTGGGGTCATTCAGAGCTTCGTGGAGGTATTCATAGAGCCTGAGCTTCTTACGACCTGTTGAAGGAAACAAATGGGTCGTTAGTACAGTTAAGAAAATAAAAGGCATGTCTGAATTACAAGTGTCACTGTTTACCTTTACTGCTTCTCTGAGGCGGTAGGATCGAGAAGATATTGGGGGAGTCAGTTGATCCGGGGTGAGAGAGGGAGACATCCGGCATCACCTGGGGCCAGGGCTGCTGCTACAACACGGATAGTTTAGTCAGTGTACCTGTAACACGCACACAATCCTTTACGGTCTGTGTAGAACTCACAGCGGTGTCGCTCCAGTCATACACAGCCGCCGGTACATCGGCTGGAGGCGTGATGAGGCAGTAGTGCCTGGGATACTGGAGAGGCTGCTGCTGGGAGCCCAGAGTTTCATAATATGCATATTCTAAAAAAATAAAAAATAAGACGATGCATCACTTTTTAAAGTTTTGAAAGTCCTTGCAGTGAGCTGCAAATGCTGCTGTACCTGAGTAATAGGAATTGCTGGAATGCTGCTCAATCACATCGATTGCATCCTGGAAGTGTTGGTTGATGTCGCTGTCCAAGGACGTCTTAAAGAGTAGACAAATAGGTTTTAGATTTCACCAGGAAACAATGCATTCTTACCCGTTTATGTGTAGAAACAAGCATCATGATGCTAAATGAGACACCGTCTGTGAAGCAGCATCCTTGCAACTCACCATCTTGACTTTTCGTCGCTTACAGTCGTTCAGTGCTAAAGGTGAGAGCTGCCACGCGAGTGCAGGTGTGCGACGTTGGGGCAGGTACATATATATATGCACCGTGCAGATGTCCGGTACCTGTTCACTAGCGAGCCAGGTCACACTTCTTCTTTTTTTGGACGATGAGATACGCATCTGATCATCACACTTTCTCTCAGAGTGATCCACACAATCTGGGCAGAACAAACCTCTTTTGTTGCCTGCCCCCCCCCCCCAAAATCCCTGACCTCAGGATTTGCATAGCGATATGGATCTTACTTACACATTTACAATCTTTGCTTTTCAGTAATCCACTTTTCTGTAAATTAAAATTTAAGCCTATAGGAGTGCTGGAAATTGTCCTCTGTTTGTTTTTCTGTGAACTGTACAATATTTGCATGAAAGGCTTCTGTGATATGAGCCATTGTCTGGGCTTTGATAACCAACACAAACAACTGGTGACCACTAATTTGAAGGCATGCTAATCATCAGTCACTTGTCAATGTTTATATATATTCTGCTTAGATGATTTACATGTGGTTATAATTAGGGTGTCATGTATTTTATTGCTAATAGGAGTAAACAACAACAAACAATTTGGGCAAGTTGAATAAGTTTGCTTGTTACTTTTCATGCTTTTCTCCTCTAGGATGAGGATCAGCTCTGTTCTTTAGTTCTGACTATTTGAGTTTTGCAATTGAGCACAATGCTGTAAAGCTGCGTTGCCTGTAAAGGTTAATAGTTAATAGCTCTGTCACACTCAGCTTGTTTTCCTAACAAAGCCACCCCCCCCTGTTCAAATAAACACAAGCTTTTTGAGAAGTTCATTTATCTCAGGTGTGCAGTTTTAAATATCAACTGCCTCGTGCCTGAAGTTCCCCTTTCAGCTGTGTGCTGGCACTGAGGCCTCGGCTGCACAGAGATGCACAACAAGGCAAACGTTGCGCTCTGATGCGTCAAGTTGACCCCAGTTTGATTAGATGTTAACTCATATGAGCATCATTAATTTATATGATTAACTTATTAACCTGTGTTCTTGTTTTTTCTGCAGCGGTGTCACGGTGAATGGCCATAATTCAGTGTGTGTGTGTGTGTGTGTGTGTGTGTGTGTGTGTGTGTGTTTCCTGCCTGTGCTGCACACTGATAAAAACAAAGAACCACAAACCTTGTCCTGTGTCCCGTCCGTCTTTCCCTGTTTCCATTCAGGGGGAACCTCCATAAATTAGAGACCGCAACCTGTCGGGCGGAGACGCGACTGACGCTGACAGATGTGCGCTGCTGTTGGCTCCATGTGGGGTGATGATGGCTTCATCTGTTAAGTCAACAAAGATGCTTTTTGTTTCATGGTGGTGTTAGAGTCTTTCTGTTTTGTTCTGTTTTATTTTTTGTCCTGTTGATTCATTTCTTTCTGGTCCATGTGAACTTTTTAAACTGTTCAGCTGCGTGTTTTTCTACTTTAGCGTTCTGTGGTCCTGCTCTGTTCTACTGTTCTACTGGGTTCTCTAATAATTACTTTTAAACTGCCATTCAATTACGATCTGCAACTTATCAGTGTGATTTTATGCTCTGTTTTGATGTTTTCTGATAAAGATTATGTTCACTTCTATTTCACAATTTTTTTCTGAGCTATGTTTTCCTTATTTTTGTTATTTTATTTTCTCTACACTTTCAGTTGTTTTTTGTTCAAATTGAAAATCAACTCAATTCATTCAATACATTAATTAAAGCTTTACTGTCTAACTGCCTCGGAGCTTCTGCTCAGTTTGTTTTGGTGAAGTTATGAAGCTATTGTCATATATTGTATATTAACACAACTGCTTTAATGCATTACAGTTTTTAGCTTTGTGGTTTATTTTGGTTGTTTTCACATCCTGTGTCACATCTATCGTTAATTTTTTTTGATAAATGTCAGCTGGTTTAAGGTTTTCACATATTTGTGCTGAAGCAGGAGAACAGGAGCCAAAAAAGACAAACTGAAAGAAAGCAGCATTTATAGGTGTGTGTTTTCAGCAGGTACGCTGCAGCTTAATCTGAGCAGACAAAGAAGCACTTTCCTTCCTCTTCTCACTATAATAGCTGCGTGCATGTTGGCACCAATGTAGGAAGGACAGGCTAACCGCAGCACAGGCAGCGCCATTGTTCTGTTATATTTACTGGCACTTGATGAAAATCAAGAAGTGTCAAAGCCACTGATGTGAGATTCATCTGTCGTGCTGAACGCTGGAGCGACCGCAGAGTGTAATCACCTGTGCTGAGCGAGAGATCAGATAAGCGGCGATAGGCCAAGATGGGTCGCCGCATTTCTGCACCAATAACCACACACACTCATTCCAAAATAGATATCAACCAACAGCTATTCAGGTTTTATCACCTCATGCACAACACTATTATTGTTACTATTATTTTGCATTGAAAATATAAATAAGTATTTTTTGCAGGCACAGTTGGCGTTCATACATACTTTTCTTGTCATCTACATTTAAATAAAAACATCCAAGGTTTTATTGAATTTTTCCTTTAAATCGTTGTGGCTCAATCTTTGTT
Source organism: Betta splendens (assembly GCF_900634795.4). Classification (NCBI taxonomy): domain Eukaryota; kingdom Metazoa; phylum Chordata; class Actinopteri; order Anabantiformes; family Osphronemidae; genus Betta; species Betta splendens. Next base: position 10,252,411 of record NC_040889.2, read on the forward strand.
TCTGTTTTCTCTGCTTGTTAAAACCAAAAATTGTAATTTCGCCAACTGACCAGCAGGAGGCAGAACATTACAAAGAGCCATATCCAAGTCCAAATCTTTGCTTTTAACATGTATTACACACACTGTGCAATACATGTGTTCACTGTGGCCATTGTGCCATGTTAAGCTGCTGCTGACTTATTTTGTCTTTGCTGGTTGTTGGTGGAGGTCCACCTCCACCAGCTAAAGCTAAAAGGAGGGTGAACACTGTGCTAGTAGCCACACACACATTTTTCAGTTAGTGATAATTTTGCTTTATTTCTGCTGGTGCTATTTTGTCATCTGATCTTTCTGGGTGTCTAATTTATTGTTCATGTTGATTTTATAGTGAAAAAAGCAATGAAACAGAAGCAGCACCGTTTTTTTTTTCAATTTACAGTTTTCATTTCATGATTTAGCAGTTTTGGTTTAAAGCCTACATTAAAGCCGTGAGCTGAGGTAGGAAACGAATCAGATTAATGTGCAATAGTAACTGCATGAGAGTCAAAAGAGCAAATCCTATATTCACAGATCTAAGCGGAAGATTTCATCTGGAATAAATTTGAAATCACAAAAGACGAGAGGATGAGCCGATGACTGATTGGAGAAGAGGCGCCTACTTCCTGCAGTAGGCCACAGCCCCGTACGCCACCACTCCAACAACAGCCACCAGCAGGGCTCCTCCACACAGCAGCTCCGTGGAGCCCAGAGGCCTCTCCTTCCCCGATGCGGCTTCACTGGCTTTAACTGAATGTTCCTCCACATCGGAGAGAGGGACCTGTGAAAAATGTAGTTGCTCAAGGCTTTCACTGACAGGTTCTGCTGCCATGGGTGTGAGGATGGATGGAGGGAGGAGCCCCTGAGCGGGATAAAGCTCCTCCACTTCAGACTCTGTGGTGGAGGGGACTGGGGTGGATGTGGTGGAGGGGGGGTCCAGTTTGACGACAGGCAGAGGAGGTAAGCTCATCGCAGGAACTGACCGCCTGAACTCTGTAGGCACCAGGAAAGGCTCCTCCTCCATGTCTGGGTCCTGGAAGTCCTCTTCCTCCTCCTCCTCCTCCTCCTCTTCCCTGAGCTCCACCAGCTCCCTCTCCCCACCCAACACACTCAGCACGCTCGTCTGCAGCTCCTCGTCCTCCTCCTCTTCCTCTGCTCTCCCAACGTTCCCCTCCTCATCCAGCATCTCCACCTCCTCCTGCTCCAGGTGGACCATGTCAGAGTTGGAGGAGTGGTTCTCCTCGCTGGCCACGGCCGCCTCGTTGCTGCTGTCCAGGCTTTTGGTGTCCTCTGGGTCCAGGTCGCCCATTGTGGACCAGGACTCTGCCAGCAGGCTCTCGCTCTGCCATGGTCCTGGACTCTCTCCCTGGGTCAGAAGCAGAGTAGCAGGGCTGGGGCTATTGGACCTGGCCTCCCTACCTCCTCCATCCCCCCTGCTGGATTCGACTGGGGCCTTTCCCTCCAGAATGAAGCCTGGCTGCTGTAACAATAAACATCACACATGTATTATGAGATCAAATCTTTAAAATCAGTTTTCTGCAATACGGCTTCAATCCTCCTGCTTTTAGTATTGATTCCTTGTCATGTGAGGCTGACTAGAAGAAGCCACTCACTGGCTGCTATCTTTAGCTTTGTCCTGCATTTATTACTATGTTTAGGCACTGTATACGTCTCCATGTGTCCCTCAGTAGTAGAAGCTATTTCAGTCCCAGGAGTGGAAACATGAAATGGAAGTGACGCATTATTTCCTCAGTTTGTTTCTCGTTCTCACCAGCAGCACGGTACAGTCAGCCTTGGTCTCTGGGTACGATTCACATGTGGATGTGAATCTGCCTGAATCGAGTCGCTCTCCGCGTGACCTCGTTCACCCTCTCGTGCAGCGTTTCAGCTTTGATTGCTCCAAGCATTCCCCCCATGCCGGCCCCAGAATAGATCCTCTCTGTCTGTGATTTCTCTGGTTCCCACCGTCTCTGCAGGGAGCTAGCTTTTGTTCTCATCGAAATATAAATGAATATGGATAAAAATAACCTTCTTGCTTGTTGCTCTTAAATGTCATTTTGGATCCATTACACTCTGTTACTTTGACGTATCGCTCCACCTGCGCCACAAGCAGCCGACCGGCTCGGAGCCTCCCAGACGTCACTGACTTGACCAACCAGCTGCCTGGGCTGTGTTCCCTGTGGGTCCACACAGTTTTCCATCCCTCTGGCGCGGCTGCATTAAACATTAAACAGCACCAACCACACACACACACACACACACACACACGCACACACGCACTCACGCACACACACACACACAGAGCGAGGCTTGTTCCCCGTCTAAGAATCCAATCAACTGTTTCTGCTCTGTGACCTTCCTTTACTTGCTGACCTACTTGAGTAATTGGATTCCTGTTGATCCTATTCCAGCAATATCACCACGACGTATAAGACCAGTGAGATACGCTGCAGACTACTATATGTGTGCTACTGTGACACAGTGAATTTACAAAAGGTCAGCTGTCAATGTCACAGCAGGCCTGGCATTATTTACACTGACAACACTCTTGTGTTTGGTGAGTTTTTGCCCTTCGCCACATGAAAGTAACCCTCAGGGACTCATCTTGTGCTCAAGTGTTTACAGAGGACACAACTTATACATTTTGCACTCACAGGCCTCATTTTAAACTCTTGCAGCATTTTACAAACTCCAGACTTTTTTTTTGGTAAATCTGCAAAAACCAGCTAGCGGCGACGTGAATGAAAAGCATCCCAGCGTACTGTACCTGAGTCCCTGTGTCGCGAGGTTGAGTGGGTTTGTCGACGAGAGGCAGATGCTGGAAATCAAAGTGAGACCTGGGTTCAGACACGAAGCCAGAAAACGGATATGCAGGCAGACATGCTGCAGCTGGCAGGGCTGTAACAAGATGGACAGGCTGTACAAAAGTCTCTCCTCTCGCTCTCGCTCACCCCACCTCCAAAATAATGACATAACACTTGGCTGGAGAGGGGTCAGTGGTGACTTTGCTCTCAGTTCAGTGGGAAAAAAGTGAACAAATTAAAAATCAACTCGATAGGAGCAGAATCTGTTTACGGTCCCGCACGGGTCAACAGGCGCATGTTTCATTCTCATCAAACCCAGGTAAACAGTGTGTTTCATGTTTCAACAGGATTATCCCAGCGTGCACAGCAGGAGCTGGTGGCATTCAGTGGAAAATGCAGGTTACGCAGGGAGAAGAGCTATTTCTAAAACTTTCCAACTTCTAGTTCCCTCTGCTGGTAACGCTGGAGAAGTGTTTGCACCAGGCCTCTCAATAAACTAAGAACCAGAATAAGACTCAGCTAACAGTGATTTTTTATATTATTAATGACTCCTTCTAAGGGTTTTAGATCATTTGTAATGCCTTAATACATTTTGACTTCCGACCATCACTTAGGTTTTACTAAGGTGTTAAATATTAAATTTAGTTTTTAAGTGCAGTGACTTGGTCAAACTGACTCATAAAGAACAGTGATACATACACAAGCCTAGCACAGTGTGACACTTAGTCGCACTGTAACCATAGTCACATCATATTGTACACACTTGCTCAGTACCAGCATGTTGCCTTCATGTTGTGTACATATACACAGTTTCTAATGCAAACACTGTATTTGCTCAGTTCCTGAAAAACATCAAATCTTTTTGTGACTGTTGTGGATCAACCATGAAGAGGACAAGAGGTGTAGATGCACGGACTCTGTCAACCTGCATTAACAGCAGGATTTTATTTCAAATTAAACAGTTTAGTTCCACACATATGATGTATAATAAAACCTGGTCAAAAAATGGATAGGTACAATGGTTTGTTCAAACAGAGCAAACGAAATCACGTTTAACGTTTAATACTTGTAAATTAATCTTTAAACCAAATGAACAAACATGATTTCATGGCTGTTTTTATAAATAGATGGAAGTGAAGCTTAGAAAAACCTAGCGAACTAATGAATGAAAGGCTCAATTTAAATGGCGATCTTTCCGCTTTTATTTTGGAACGAACGCGTGTCTTCTTTGGACCCGATTGGCTGCTCACCGGAAGTAAACATCATGTGACATTGAAAATCAGCTGATCTTCCGTGGACATCTTCGCGAGTCACGACTGCGGCGATTAATTCAAACCTCTTCCTCTCTGCTTTTCGGGTGAATATCGCCGATTTTAAATCTCACAGTGGGAGATTAAAATCACGTTTTAGACAGTGGCGCCCGATTTTGCGCCCTACTTGTGTTCCATTTACCATCTTTATGCATTTCCTCTGTCAGGCCCGGTCGGATCTGTGACAGCTGCAACCATGGCGCTCAGCGATGCCGACGTACAGAAGCAGGTAACGACGCGTTTTCACCTTCAAAGCGAAACTATTGCAAGCTTTCTCCAGATCTACTGTGAAACACACGCTGCTGACAGCATTTACACAGCACCAAGACGCGTTCGCTGCTCTGCTGTTTGAACTGGAGGTGTCCGTTTGTCGACGAGAATGTCATTGAGAGAGCTGTAGTGGGCTAACGTGGACGTATCTGCTGGATTAGAAGGCTGTTTGATGCTATGATATGAACACACAAAAGCTTTTTATAGTCGATGCTGTTTGGAGGTTATGGCTGCGCTATGAAGGGTCATATTTCCAAATGATCACATGATGAACACATGCCAGGGCCCGATGAGGAACTGGGCTAATCTGGACGCTCGGTCAACGGGAAATCTGTGCAAACACTGCAAAGGAAAGCCGTTGAATATATTGTACGTGGTGATGAAGTGGTAAAACCAAATAGACACACATTCCTCCGTGTAGTGGTAGATACAGGCAGGTCTCTTCACAGCGGGCTGACAAAGAGTCGTGCTGTAGCTTCACACCTCTCAGTGCTGAACGTTTAAATATCCCCATAGTAAATAACTGTATGGTTGCTTGATCAGTCTAATTACTGGAATAAATATTCTTTATGTTTAGAAAATGGAATATAGTATTTTCACTTGCGTGTGTCAACATAAGAAGTTTGTAACTGTATCTTTACCTTTTGAACATATATTACATGATTAGAGCTAAATTATGAGATGAATAAAAGACAAGCAGCACAAGCTGGGATTTAACAGGACATGTTGTGTTGGAATGTAAATTCTATGGTTTTAAAGACAGTCCCCCATCGTTTGTTTTGTGTTAACAGATCAAGCACATGATGGCCTTCATCGAGCAAGAGGCCAATGAGAAGGCGGAAGAAATCGATGCGAAGGTATAAACACCTGCACAAATCACGAATCATTGAGCTATAGAGCATCTTTGTTTTAACTAATGTCACATTTCTGTCTTTATCTACTAACAGGACATTTGATCTTCAGATGTCGTCAGATTTGTTTCCATTTGACTCAAACTCTGACATAAAAACTTTAAACATTTATCCAGATGAACCCTTTTTTTCTAGATTTTCTGAAATGATTTGTATCAGACTGAGGAACTGAAACTGTTACAGTAGTTTCTTGCTGCAATTTCGGATTTTTATGTTCCCAATAAATAACGTTTAATATACAAAGACAAGGTAACGAATGAAATAGTAGTACCACAAATGATGACATTAGGAGTAAAGTTCTTTTAAGGGTTAGCACAGAAGAGTAATCATACACAAAGTATATACTGTACATGTCATACAAAATAGTGAAGTGAGCTCTTGTTGCCACAAGAGGGCGTCAACGCAACAGCAAAGGCAAGCAGTATTAAAAATCTTGGGCATGTTAATGATTTTACCTAAAGTGATGAACAGTACAGTAGTTATGTTTAATTTCTCTTTTAACTACAGCACTAGAGCAGGTTATTGTGTACTTCATTGGACCATACAGATCTATGATGGTTTTCTCTAAGCTCGAACTGTAAAATGCTGTTGTACCTGGAGGGTTTCTGCCTCATCTCAGTGACCTGTGCCTCCTCCTGCAGGCAGAGGAGGAGTTCAACATCGAGAAGGGCCGTCTGGTCCAAACTCAGAGGCTGAAGATAATGGAGTACTACGAGAAGAAAGAGAAGCAGATCGAGCAGCAGAAGAAAATGTGAGTCATGACAACACATCAAGTCCTCGCTTCCTTAATCTCGTTTCATTAAAAAACCAAAAAAAACATCTGTGCGTGTGACACACTTTTGCTATAATAGCGTTAAGCATCTTTGTCCCACTCTGACCTGAGCCAAAACCCTTTCCACGGTTCACACACAAACACATCCCAAATGGGCCTCATGTGTGATATTTGTCTAATCGACAGACAAATGTCCAACCTGATGAACCAGGCCAGACTGAAGGTATTAAAGGCCCGTGACGATATGATCTCGGTAAGACATCATTCTGCCATCATGTCCTCACCCTCATGTGCCTTGGAAAGATGATCTGGTGTTTGCGTAAACATTAGAGGTTGTGTGTCCTCTCAGGAAATGTTGAATGAGGCTCGCCAGCGGCTCGCTAACGTCGCCAAGGACCCGGCGAGGTACACGTCTCTGCTGGATGGATTGATCTTACAGGTTAGTGTAAATGCAACACCAGGCCAGAGTAGTAAATACTTATCAGACATCACACACCCTTTTTTTTAATATAATCCATTGTCACAAACTGCTTTATAATATGAAACCTCACTTCCCTGAAAAGGTTTTGCCAGTCTGGTTGTTTGTTATTTTTCTAATGCATTTTTCTAATGCTCCCTTAGGGATTCTATCAGATGCTGGAGCCCAAACTGACCATTCGCTGTCGTAAGCAAGATGTGCAGTTGGTACAAGTGAGTATGTTTTCAATAGTTTGAGTCACCGTTCTGAGTTGAACCCATCATGACTGTTGGTTTGTTTGCGTAGGCGTCCATCATGAAGAATATCCCCATATATAAAGCATCTGTGAAGAACAACCTGGAGGCTCGCATCGACCAGGACAACTTCCTCTCCCCAGACATGTGAGCGGACAGGAATTAGCATCCGATGTCGAATTTACTGGGCTTCGTAGAGTCAGTGTGTGAACCACAACTTAGCTGTCCTGCTTCCATACAGGAAAAAGCCAGTAAATACTGGGCTGGTTGTTGATCCATGAATATAATGTGACTGTCATTTGTTTTCTTCAGCTCGGGAGGGATAGAGATCTATAACGGTGACGGGAAGATCAAGGTGTCCAACACCTTGGAGAGCCGACTGGACCTCATGGCTCAGCAGGTAGGAAACGGGCCGGACTTCAACCTGTGCATTTGTTATCGTATTTACTTACTGACTGCCCATCCACTTTTAAAAGGGTTTGATATATGAGCCGTTTTTTATGTTCATTCTAACTTTAACACAAGTAACACACAACAACCATGGTCAAACAAACCATCATTTAACAACATTTAGATCCTTGATCTAATACAGACTGAAATTAAATTTCCTTTCAATAAAACTGCACAATTTCATTACTGTAGCTCCTTCCTTTAAAACTCCTTTGATCTCTTCATTCTTGGTCTCATTGTTTCTTGACACAGCATTGAAAACTTCTCATTGCCCGTAAATTCCGTTTAAAGCCTCTTGCTGACTTTCTGCCTTACATGAACCGTCTGTGTTTGCAGATGATGCCAGAGATCCGAGTGGCTCTCTTCGGTGCCAACCCTAACCGCAAGTTTATGGATTAGGAAGTCGTATTAGAGAACAACTCTGTACCTTTTTATTTTTATTGAAAGACGTCATTCCTCTGCCTGTGAAACGAAAACCTCCATTTCAGCAGTGCTGCGTTGTTTTGTGTGATGTATTGCTGTATCTTTGTGTGGCTGGTTGGTTCTGCTGCTCCTCTGAGGGTCTCAGGACTCGGTGGTTGGCTGGACGCCGGACCGGTCGTCCTTTAACCGGGTCAGACTTTGTGACAAACGCAGCGTCTGTGTTGCCGTCTCCCCAGGTCCATTAGCCTTTACCCCACATTAGCGGTTGCATGGGGTATTGTGCTGCTAATACGTGTCTGCTCCAACCAATCATCTCAAAACAAAGCTGAGAACCGTTCACGACCTTGCAGTTAATTTCTTGTTACATCGACTGTGTGTTGTTCTTAAGTCATGCAGTGAAGGATGGCTGATATCATTCCAGAGGCTCCCATTATATGTATATGAGGTTTCCAGATTAAATTATGTGTGTGTGGTTGTTTGTTTCATCTTTTATGATTGTGTCTCAAACTGAAAATGTTATATTGTGGAAATGTAATACAATAAAATCATAAGTCTCTCCACTGCGTCTGCAGTTCTTCATTCGTACACTGCGTGTTTTACTTAAAACACAACACTGGCCATTCATGCTTCATTCATTAGTTTATCACATGGTGCTGGTCAGGCAAAAAAATTGTCCAGTTACCCAGAGACTCGGGGTCTTTTGCTGACATGCAGAGCTGAGTGAGGAGCTGGTGGAAAAACAAGCGGAGCCTCTGGAATACGCCGAGAACTGTCAACGAACACAAGCAGCATCTTCCTGTACGTGAGCATTTCTGAATTTAAAGCTTGTTCCTATTTGTCTATAACGTGTGATAGGATCATTTCCTGGTTTAGAGCTGATTCACAAAATACAGTAGTTGCTCATGAATGGACACTGTCATGACTAGGAAGCACGTTTTTGTACTGTAGTTATGTTTGTTGAAATTACTAATGATGCTGTTAAAACCAAGTGAACCTTCTATTTTATATCATTCAGTGCTTATTCTTGTATTCCATAGCACTAAGTCAAGCAGCCCTTCTTTGTTCTAGGAGGACAGCGCCCCCCGGTGGCACACAGGGACATGGTGTCCGTCTGCCAGGCCGTGCTCACCTCTGTGCTCCTTGTGTCCTGGGTGAAGATGACGAACTTGATGCCCGATCCGAGTCGGAGAGACCTGCTGATGCGGCAGGAAGTGTCCAGACGGACCGGGGGCCGAGTGGCGCTGACGGCGGCCGAGCAGAGGCTGGACGCTCGGCTGCATCGGCTGAAGGAGCAGGAGATGTCCGCGGCCCAGTTCCCACCTGCTCTCCACTTCTTTAAGGCAAAGCCTCTCATCCAGAGGAGCTCCATCTTCAAGCTGCTGCAGAAGATGCCCAAAGGTGCAGCAGCGGCCGGGATGGTGTCCTGCGAGGCCTGGACCTGCTCCAGCACTAACGTCCTGCTGTTGCCCGCAGGTGCGGCCCTGCACATCCACAGCTCCTCCCTGGTGGGAGTGGACTGGCTGGTGGAGAACGTCACCTACAGGCCTCACTGCTACGTCTGCTTCACCTGGGACAACTCGGTCCGCTTCGTGTTCTCGAGTCGCCATCCTTTCCCACGGTGGGACTGCTTCTACTGGCAGCTGCTGGAGACTTTGAGGGCCAAACTGAAGGACTCCGCAGGCTTTGATAACAGGTTGGGTAAGAAGCCGTCTGCCGTCACTGCAGCGGTAGAGCCTGACCCATAATGCACTGCCTCTCAGTTTGAAGCAGCACCTGACGCTGGTCACAGAGGATCCGGATGGTGCGTACCCCAGCCAGGATGCCGTGTGGGAGAAGTTTGAGAAGGCCTTCATAGCGGCTGCCGGGCTGATCACTCACGCTCCTGTGCTGAGGGACTACTACTACAAAGGCCTGGAGGAGCTCCACCACGACAACGTCATGTACCTGGAGCTTCGCAGTGGCCTCTCAAGGGTTCGTCTGCACCCCATGCTTTCACTCCTAACGCAGCAGATGGAGCTGACGTTCCTTTTTCTGGTGTGCGTTGCAGACATATGAGCTTGATGGAACCATTCACGATAAGGCCTGGACTCTGAAAACCTTCCAGGAAGTCACAAAGAAATTCACAGCGGATCATCCAGACTTCCTCGGCGCCCGGGTCATAGTTTCAGTCCACAGGTACTTTAACTATAGAATGAACTTCAGTTCCAGTAGTAATGACTTAAGTAAATGACTTTTCATCTCTGCTCTTTTTCAGGGCTCTGTCTGTGTCAGAGGTCAAGGCGGCTGTAAAAGAAGCTATTCAGCTGCAGAAGGAGTTCCCAGACGTTGTTGCGGGGTTTGACTTGGTGAGGGTGGATCCGTCACACTCAGCCTTTTAGCAAACGCTAAATAATAAGCACTGGCGTGGGAATGGCTTTGCCTCTTGGATTATGGGTTGCAGGTTGGCAGGGAGGACAGTGGGAGGACCCTCTGGTACTTCAGGGAAGCACTTTCTCTGCCGGCGGAGCTCGGGGCCACTCTGCCGTACTTCTTTCACGCCGGGGAGACAGGTGGGCAGGTCGTGTGGAGGTTTTAGAGACAAAGCGCCTGAATGATATAAAACGTATTTGTAATCTAGATACTGAAGGTACAGATGTTGATCAGAACATTCTTGATGCGCTTCTGTTCAACACCACCCGCATCGGGCACGGCTATGCCCTGGCGCACCACCCGCTCGCCAAAGAGCTTTCCAGGGAAAGCAGCGTGGCTGTAGAGCTGTGCCCCATCTCAAACCAGGTCAGGTTTTGGGTCTTCACTCGAACGGCTGCAGAAATGTGCCACAGCTCCTTGGAGATCAGCATTCGTGTCTTGTGTTTGACCTTAAGGTGTTGAAGCTGGTATCGGACCTTCGGAACCACCCTGCGGCTGTGCTGATGTCTGAGGGTCACCCGATGGTGATCAGCTCGGACGACCCGTCTCTGTTCGGCACCACGGGCCTCTCTTACGACTTCTATCAAGCTTTTGTGGGCATTGGAGGGTTAAAGTCGAACCTGGGCACTTTGAAAGAACTGGCCGTCAACTCAATCAGGTCAGAACCTGCAGATTTATTAAGCATCTCAGTGTAATCTTAACTAACGGGAAAGATTCAAACATGCAGAAAGCTATGGTTTGTAAATATTGTACAAACATTTATCCAGATGTGTGAAAACCTACGATAGCATTTAAAATGACAGTGAAGCCTTTTTGTGCCTGCAGCTACAGCTCGCTACCAGCTCATCTGAAGAACCGGGCTCAGGTCATGTGGCAGAACAAGTGGGACACCTTCATAGCTGACAATGCATGACGGCCAAAACACAAGCACCTCTTCTGACTCGCATCATCTGGGTGACCAGGCAAAAAGCTTCTTTAGTAGTTAGTAACTAGAGTTTAACGCGTGAGCTTATATTAAGAGTTTTCCAAAAAAAACACAACAATTGTGCAGGAATAAATAAAACCTCTCTGTGATCCACGTCGCTGCTTTGCTTATGCTTCATCTGGTTCTTGGACTTATTCCAGGTCCGTGACTACAGTTTCTGAACCCATACTGCTCCTTCCTGCACCACAGTCTCTGAGCTGTTTTTGATGAGGTTCTGTATGTTCCAGCTCTGGCCACTGCATTGCTGAACCACCAGTGTGTGAGAACCGTCTTTACCATCTGCGATTTCCAAACATCTCTTCGTCTCTCTGTTCTGGATCGGCCCGTTCTGGAAATTACAACAACATTTTATGACTACCTCATGCTCACACGTCCAACCTGGAGCCTGGTCGAATTCAAGTGTTGACCTGTTCAAAATCCCACAGCATGTGGAGCTTTTCCTGCTGAGCCACATTGCAGTCGTACAGGCCCGGGTGGCCGGTGCTGGTCTCCACCAGGCAGCGGTTGCTGTTGTACTTGTGGGATTTGATCCCACCGATGTAGAGTTGTCCATCACTTCTGTAATGACAGTGCTGCAACGCAGGACAGCTAATTATCTGTAATGCCTTCAGTAACGATGCCTGAACTCGGTCTGAACATACCTGAGTGCTGATGTAGTGGCAGCCATAAAGAATGGGCGTGTTCCCAGGCACCTTGCCCTGGTCAAGGCAGAGGTCAGGCTTCAGGTCATTTACAAGCTGAAGTCAAAAGGAAAGTGATCAACTTGTGGGCCATGGGATCATAAAGGGTTAATACCAAACCAAAGATCAATGCACATGATAGTGACTCACTGCTCCGTATCCAATCAGGTCGTCCAGCGGGTCCAGTAAAGGATAAATATTATCCAGATACCACTTGAAGGGTTTGCATTTGAGCCTCTTTCTGAGCGCCTTCCTCTCGGACAAGTCCCCAATGTCGATCCCGTGGGTCTGTGGGAAACACACTGAGGGAAATTACAAGCGTGTTTGCATTAAAGGACCAGAGGAGTGTCGGCTGTTACCTGTAGCGGCAGATTCCAGGCTATGTTGACATTATGTTTGTATTCATCCATCCACACCTCGGCCACCCGCAGCGCGTTACGCTTTAACATTGGCATCAGGTCTGGGAGGTACGGCTTGAATGCTCGTTCAATGTGGGCGATTTTAGAGCAGGGTATCACCTCTATGCTTCCTCCACACAGCCACACCTGGCAACATAAAGCAGTCACATCTATAAATAGACCCATTAGCAGGTCTCAGATGAGACTGCTTCACATTTATACTGTATGTGGCCAGATTCATCGACTACTTATTTTGAGCCCACGTTAAACTCTCACCCTTATGCTGAGCTCCACATTTTCACCTCCGTATATTTTCATTCCTCCATCAAGGCTTCCGATCTCTCCAAAGAACTTGCGATCAGCTACGAGGATCCCCATAATGGAGGGACTTCTGGTGTTAACGAAATATGTTCAGGGTCGATTCTAATCAAATTTGGTCAAACAACAACAGCTTCTATCAAATAGAGCCTTACTTGCCAGGCTGGGTCTCGTCATTCAAAGCGTACCACTCAGGTCTGAAGAAGTCATACATGCACCACAGAGCCCAGTCGAAGCCGTCAGCCATTGCATGGTACGTAGTCACAGCTAGGTCATTGTAATTGACTTTGTCAAACACTGGGCTCAGGATCACGGTGCGGTCCTCTTTGATCCGAGCCAACAATGGTTCTGCCCTGGACACACAGTCACGGTTTACCGTCATAGAGCAGACAGAGACATCTCACCAGGCTCGTTATCAGGAACCCACCACTGCACATGAACCTCTATGTGCGCATCCAAGATGGCGACCACGTCCCCCTCAGCAACCTTCCACCCCGAAAGCCTGGCCTGAGTGAGACCCAGCTGCTCAGAGTGCCGGATTCTCTTGACCAGACCCGGAATCTCCTTGTGGATCAGGGTGATGTAGTTATCCAGTGCTTCCATTAAGTCCTCTGCAGAAAGTCAGGATTTCAAGTCCACAACAGTCTTTAAAGCTAAAAGATGCCACTGTGTTCGCCGTCAACGGCTGGACCTACTGTTGCTGCTGTGGTCGTCCACCAGTATGATTTCCTTCAGCAGCTGAGCCGGCGTCTTGTCGATGATGCTGCGTATGGCTCTTTTGAGGACGGACAGCGCCTCATCCAGGTAGATCAACACAACGCTGATGGTCGGAAGGTCGTCTGGGTACTTCCTCTCAGCACAACTGGAAGAGAAAAGGTGATTTCTGTGATTTACTTGGTGTATGTGAATAAGATGTTGATTACCTGGAGGTTTTGGTTCCCACAGGTCACCTGGGGGGCCTGGTGTCGGGGATCTCCCTGTTGAGGGGCAGCCTGTCGCTGAGGAAGGCGTTGTAGCCGTATCTCCTGAACAGCTTCTCTGCCTCCTCCTGCTCCTCCTCTGACAGCTCCCCACCCCACTTCTGGAACAGGAATGAGTTTGGGTACAGCTTCTTCACCGCTCTCCCCTCTTCTACCACATCTGCTTCCTTCTGTGCTGCTGGCTTCTTCTTTCCGAGCTGATTCATCAGATTGACTGTGGACAAGCAGCAGTATTTGTTTTAGCCGTCATCCAACAGTTACAATCTGAAGGATTCAGTCTTTATTTCAATCAGTTGTGCTTCAAACTCTCTCATGTGGGAAACTAAGCTAAGACATTTAAATAGAGATGTTTTACAATAGTCATGACATGATTGTGTGACAGATAGAAGCAAAATATTAGAATTATGGAAACCTTCGATGTTGTTTGAGTACTTTCTAAAGCATTAGAACAAAGTCTTGTGACTCCATTCATAGAGAACAGTGTGATATTATGGATAACGCTAGTTATCTTGCCAGTACTAAAAACTACATCCACAGAAAATTCATGATTAATTATCATATCTACAGCTTCATATCTTTAAACAACCTGACTTATGCTACATAATGTGAAAATTGCAACCAGACTTGGACTCACGCAGCCGTTTGATGTCTGCCTCCATGTTTTCCATCCTCCTGAACATTCCCTGGTCAATGATGGAATCATTATGCTGGGCCCTCTGGAGTCTGTCTGAGTGAACGTGCACCTCTTTCTTCATGAAGCCAAGGTTTAACCAGATAAATGCCACCATAAAGGCCACAAGTAATCCCTTGATCCAGCCAGATCTCATCCTGATGATCATCCTGAGTACATGTTCTGTTTGCTTGCTTTAAGCTGAAATGGGAGCATGAATGTTTCTTTTATCAAAGTGCTCTCCCTCCCCTTTCACTCTTCCTACGCCCTCTACACATATAGATAGTAACACACCTTGGCTGCATTACTTGATGTCCTGAAGTTTACACAATATTAAGAAATGGGTTCAGTGCTGCGACTCACTCTGCTGTCTAGTAAAACTAGTAAAATGTACATGTATACTGTACACTAGGAAATAGTGCTTTAGTTTAATGAATGTGATATAAAATCATGCAGGCAACACATTACCATCTCATTACCAGCTCATCCTGTAAAATGAGAAAGCCTTAAGGATATATCTTCAAATCTCCACTTGGCGAGAAAGAGAGCTGTAGAAATAGACAGAGACATAACTGACCACTACAAGTGGAGTACTTGGAAGTATCACTATTAAACTAAATACTACTACTACTAAATGTAGTACTTAAGTATACTCATATGCACTAGGAAATGGTTGAATGTGATATAAATTCCAAATGATTACCCCACTAAACATGGTCTTTAATATACCAAATGCAAGAAAATAAATAGTAAAAGTGCTTTAGTACAAACCTACCATGATTTAAGACTTTGACTCCCAAAGGTCCAAACATTTAGTTTTAAAGCTCTGTGATTATGCATCAAGTTTGAATTTTATCCAACACATTCAAAGAGTCTATGTAACTTAATATTTTTAAACCTTTGAATGTGTAAGTTCTACAGCATCGTGCAACACCACAATACATTGTTCTGAAGCTTAAAGCCTCAGGGCATGTTTTTGTAATTTGTAATTAGATCTTCAAAAAATGTGTGTTTACTCATTAGTCTTGGTCTAACAGAACTAGCACCTAGTAAAAGTATTTTACTCTTGAAATCTCTTTAATGGAATTACTGAACTCACTGTACAATTAGTGATGTTTAAATTTTATTTTATATTTATGTACACACTACACAAAACGTTCAGTTAGTAAGTGAAATCACACTAACCAATTAAAAATAAAAGCAATGTCCATACTGATCACAACCTGTAAAAATATAATAATTAAGTAATATGACAAAGTGACAAATTCAAGGTGTAGCACAAGACCAAAGCTGAAAACATTAGTTGAATATATATATTCATTCACATGACTGAACATGTATTGTATCACAGGACAGGAAATATTTACACAGTCTTAAAAAATACTATGTTGAAGCTAAATGGCCTAAATGGGTGTGGACAATTTAGTGTTTAGTAAGTCAGTCAGTGAATTACAACACTTGGATGAAGAGGTTTAACTCGAACAAGACGGGACAGTCCGAGCCGCAGACCCTGACCTGGAGACTTCACTGGATTCTGGCACGAGGTGGGACTTTTACCAATTTGACCTGGAAATCAGAAATCAGAAAAGCTTTATTGCCAGGTCCTGTAGAATGCACTTTACAGAATGAGGAGTTTGACTTTGTGTTGGCAGGTGGTGCATTTCAGCATTAAAAAAAAGGTACAGTACAGACAGTACAACATACAAGTTGGGAAGAAGCTGTTTTTGTGGCGTGAGGTCCTGGTCCTGATGGACCGGAGTCTCTTGCTAAGGCAGAGGGGCTGAAAGTGTTCAGGTCCTGGGTGAGAGGGGTCGGCCACAATCCTGGCTTCCCGTGTCCGGGTCCTGGAGATATGCAGCTCGTGGAGAGATGGGAGGTGGCAGACGATCACGTTCTCCGCAGAGTGTATGACACGCTGCAGCTTGGCTTTGTCTCTGGACGCAGGAAACCAACCTGTGATGGAGGATGTGAGGATGGATTCAATGATGGCAGTGTAGAAGATCACCAACATCTTCGCAGGAAGGTGGAACTTCTTCAGCTGCCTCAGGAAGTACATCCTCTGCTGAGCCTTCTTCGTGATGGAGCTGATGTTCTGCTCCCACTTGGTGCCCAGGAAGTGGAAGGACTCCATAGAGGTCACTGGGGTGTCACAGAGGATGACATGGGGGAGGGGGTGGGTCCTTCCTGAAGTCCACTGTCATCTCCACTGTCTTCAGAACATTGAGCTCCAGGTTGTTAGCGCTCCACCATGACACCAGACTGGCTATCTCACTCCTGTAGGCTGACTCATCTCAATCAGAGATAAGACCAATGACAGTGGTGTCGTTAGCAAATTTCAGGAGTTTGACCGACTGGTGTCCAGGCGTGCAGCCGTTTGTGTACAGGGAGAATAACAGGGGTGAAAGGACACAGCCCTGGAGGGATCCGGTGCTGATAGTCCAGGAATCAGAGACAAGCTTCCCCAGCCTCACATACTGCTGTCTGTGTGTAAGGAAGAATGTGATCCATCTGCAGCTGGAGTAAGGCACATTTAGCTGGGAGAGTTTGTCATGGTGCAGGGACATGGAACTATTGCGTTGAAGGCAAAGCTGGGTTCTACAAAACAGTATTCTGGCTTAGGAGAGTCCAGATGCTGAAGAATGAAGTGGAGGGCAATGTTTACAGCATTGCCAACAGATCTGTTGGCCCTGTAGGTGAACTGCATGGGGTCCAGAAGGGGGTCTGTGATGTCTTTGAGGTAGGAGAGGACGAGGAGCTCAAAGGACTTTATGACTACAGAGGTCAGGGCCACAGGTCTGTAGTCATTGAGTCCTGTGACTCTTGGGGACAAGGATGATGACTGAGGATTTGAAGCAGGCTGGCATATGACATGTCTCCAGTGAGGTGTTGAAAATGTCTGTCAGCCATTTAAAGAGTTTGTTCACACAAGAAAGCAGCATTATAACTGTTTGTGACACATTTCATCATCATCAATTTCATCATCACGACAGTGGGCCTGGAGTAGCATTGTATAAAACATCTTTTACAGGGTGCCATAATTTGCACCAATTCTCAATTCTCATAGAACAATGACGGTTAATTCTGTACCTGGCGGGTTCCATTTTGGCAATCTACCCCCTGCTGGGCTCAGAGGCACTGTGGATTTGGATACTGGGGCAGTAGAGGATGAAGCAGGTCTTTTCGGTGCACATTTAGCTGCTGGAGGACTTCTTACTGGTGTGGAAGCTACATGGACAAAGTAGTTCTCAGATTACCAACCACACAAAAGGGAAGCACAAAGATGCTGCAACGTTTAATCTTTATGAACCAACCTGCTGACTGGGATTTAGCCTTTGATGATTTCTTTTCTTTTTTAGAAACAGGAGGCTGTTTGATCTTTTCATTCTTCTTAACTTTCCCCTTTTTAGTTTTGCTGACTTTCTTCACAGTGAATTCCTCTTCCTCGCTCTCATCAGGTTCAGTGAAATCACTTTCTGATTCTGGAGAAGCATTAATGTTATTTTACTGACACACATGACACAATTGCTAAACAGCTACTGAAGGAGGAATGCACCAATAACAACCTGGTGTCAGTTTAGGTTGATAGTCCTCATCTTCTTCAACCTTTTTTATCTGTTCTTCCACTGAATCAGTAGCAGGATTTCTCTTTCCAGAAGGGGATGACTTTTTTACCGATGTGATTTCATTCAGACCTGGGGGGAGGGGAGCTACTTTACAATGTTTGTCAAACAGCATAGTTTGTAGGTACGTGGTAAATTTAGTTTTATATTTGTAATAGGTGAAACATTATTAAGTCTGTAGTCAAAAATGTGATTTATGTATTCAACAACTGAATGTTAGTGTAGTCAGTGATTGTTGATTGTTTTGGCTTTATGTAGATGTAGTGTTTGTGTATGATGCGCAGGGTTTTATAGGGTTAAATGTTAAATAAGACTTACCTAAACTCGAACTGTCCACACTGCAGTTAGACAGGTATGTTGAAGATGAATCTGTACTTTCATCTACTGGAAGCTGAATCTTGACATCTTCTTGACAGATTTAACAGATAAGCAGGGTAAAATTTCTAACATACACATAAAAAAATGTACAATTAATATGTACATTTCTGATATCGTAGTCTACCTTTACTGACAGAACACTGGTCCTGGATTCCATCAGCATTATTGAGTAAGGAAAGCGTAATCGCTGCCTCTAGATCTCGGTTATGCAAATTCTCATCTAATGGTTTTCTGTGAAAACAAGATTTGTGAAAGCTGTATGCATATTACAAGGTGCAATAACTAGTTATTAAGTGAAAATGGGACAAGACACTCATCTTATTAGATCATTATCATCCCACACACAAACTGTTTAGGTTGCTCCCTTCTGGCAGGCGCCACAGAACTATAGCCACCAGAACCACCTGACAGTCAGCTTCTTCCCCCAGGCTGTGTCTGAACTGAACTCACCACTCACATAGAGCAAGGACTCATTGAAATATGTGTGCTACAATTTTTATGCAAACAATTTATGTAAATAATTGTATTTAACATGTAATTCAATATGTACTATATATGTCAATATGTAACGCCAGAACGTATCCAATTCCTTGTTTGTCCTGTGCAAACATAGCCCAAAAAACTGATACTGATTACATGTTTCTCTTTTGTAGTCATTTTAGTGTTACTAGTTCATTGTCATCTCATATGATCTGTAAATTATACCCACTCGGTTTGTAGCAAAAAAGTGAGGAGCGATGCTACAACTACAGTAAATAGTTGAACATGACAGACACATTAATCTCTACTGGTGCTGTCATGTGTGACTTTTTTATAGAAAAGGAACAATCTTTGTCCAGTTCTACATGAGTGATCAGCTTGACGGAAATATACAATATCAGTACAGCACAAAAAAACCCTTGCAGCCTAATTCAAACAGTCACACCCTATCCAAGTGATGGCAAATATGACTTTGACAATTCATCTTACCTTTTTTGGCTCAGTGTGGACTGAGAGTTTGTCTCCTGACTGGAGGACTTCCTTGATAATTTCTTGGAGTCCTGTTGTTTTACATCCTCCTTTGCTTTTTTACTGGGTGGAGCAAAATCCTCATCTATGACAGCAAATAGACAGAAAGAAGACATATGTTCGTGGTGACATTCTATGATGATGTGGAGCTTCCCATCCTCCCCACCATGCAGTCTGACTTGTAATGGACGAGCTTTTAACTCACCGTCATCAGAATTCTTAGTTTCACAGTAATTCACAATTTTCGATCTCCTGTGGGTCAACAAAGTGGAAGTTCTCGTTAATTGATGCGGAGCGTTTTATAGGTGAATTACGACCAAACAACGAGTTGACTAACCTTGACGGCCGATCCATTGCTTGTAACTGCTTTAAATTGTAAAAGTTAATGGAGAAAAATGCTAAATAAAAAAAACATTAACCGCCCTGGACGTTTGCTAGCTGTTAACGTACGCGTTTACTAACCGGAAAAGTTAACCTAAATTCAGTTAATTCACGTGTCTGTCCGTTAAAACATAATCAGGTAGGCCGTTCAGTTACTTTATTTATATTACTCTTGTTACAGATGCGTCGACTCGAGCGTTTTCCCACTTTAAACCAACCCGCCCGAACAGACGGGAAGTGGCGTTGTGTTGACTAATTTCTTCTTCGTGGCTTGTAATGGAGGTTACAACCAGTATAAAAGGACCGTGAGCGCCGCCTTCTGATTTGACATGGGATGAGAGCTTCTTGTTGGCTCGTCTTACGTCATGGTTGTTTCTTCGTCCCTTTGACGTGTTTGTTCCCATAATTTCTGCAGTGCATCTTTATTTGGGTCAGAGAAATCCTTTTGACCTCATTACGGAACAGCAGGTGTTAAATAATGAAACAAAGAACTTAAAAAGATAAACAATGAGTAACGTTGTCACTCTTGTAAGTCGTTATGCTCTGTGTTATTGAAATAACAATGTAATATTTGAAGCAACGTTTTAGTTTAAGGATCTGGGTCTAGGCTGATGTAATGGCGCATAGCGTCCAGCAGGGGGCACCGCTTGCTTTGACGTTAACGTGTGATTTAGCGCTGTCACCCTGGAGGCGACACAGACTGAAAAAGCTTTGGACATCTTGAGTCAGCGTTTCTGTGAGCATTAAACCTCTTTATTTAGCAACCAGACAGAAATAAAACCAGCATCTCATACGAATCCTTAATTCTTCAGGCTTATTTAAGTGTTTTGGCAGATGACAGCTGAACCTGGAGGTCTTTGCTTTTTTGTTGCATCTTTTATGTCTCTATCAGCTGATTCATAGCTCAAACCCCAGTTGGCCTTTGTAATCGCTGATGCAGCAGCTAGTGATGCCACCAAGAAGCTAAAAGGGGTCATGTTAATGTCGCAGCACACTCCTGCCAACTGTCACATCTCCATCGCCTCCTCAATCCTCCTCTTCATCGTCTTTCTCTCTCCCCCTCTCTCACGTCTGACGCATAGATTGGACTCCTAGCGAAGCATCTGATATTCTTGACTTTTTGAAATCTAGATTCTGCACATGAGCTGACCTTAATGAGTCAGAGTCAGGGCCGTGGGTCCTGTTTGACTCTAGGCCTCTCAGCCGAGCAATAGGCTTTAACAGTACTGTTGTTGTAGTTTTGTCCTTTTAGCAGATATTAATATGCTTTGTTGACTGTCTTTGGTTAGTGTGGCTGAAACAATTAAAGTAACTGGAATTTCAGATTGTTAGTTAGATCAGATTGTTAGTCTGTTTGGCTGATTCACCACATAGTGACCTGTGAGGTAATCATCCCATCGCGTTGACAGCTAAACATTCAGTGTTGTGGATGTTCAATGTTCTGCTGAGAAGCCTTGAGTTGTGCTCATGTATGTGTATTATTAGGCTCGTGGCCTGTGCTGTACCTCAGTCTGTACACTAGCAACAAAGTGAGGCCTAAAGTTTATTTTTTATGTCACTTGAAGCCACGTTGTCTCAGATTTATCCTTCCCCTCGGGGCTCAAAGGTTTGATTTATGAGCAGGACCAGAGTCCGGCTTCTCCTGCATAAAACACTCGCACTGGAATTTTAATAGCTTTGGGGACATTGCCTGCTGTTTTACTGAGCCCTTATCTTGACCTTAACCTGTGTTAACACACATGCTAGCTCATGCTTAGATCAGAAGCTAGTCCCTGTCCTGTCCTCAGGCAGCCACTCAAAGCGCCACCTTTCCCCCGTGCCTGCTTGCATCGCTCCATCCTCCCTGATTGGCAGCCTTGGCTGCTGCAAAGTGCACCCAAGCCAGCGCACGGTGGCTGATAGAGATCTGAATAAATTCCCGCTGGGGCTGCTTCATGCCTTTTAAGGTGGTCTTTTCCCCGAGAGGGTGCGGAGGTAGTGGGTGTGTGTGTGTGTGTGTGTGTGTGTGTGTGTGTGTGTGTGTGTGTGTGTGTGTGTGTGTGTGAGGCGAGAGAGCAGGGCATGTGCAGGTTGGGCTGAGCCTAATAGCTGGTAACACAGGAAGCAAAAGATTTCACAAGAGGATTGTACTTGCGGCCAGACAGACCGACACACTCCTCCCACCTCAGAGGGTAGTCCTGCAAACCTCAAAGAGGCGAACACAGCTCCCTGATGTGTGCACAGGTCGCCGGTGGCGTGCACTTTGACCCCAGGCTTTGAGGAAGAGGAGGCATGAGGAAGAACCACAGCGCTATCCCACTCATCTACGTGACAGAGGTAGCGTTTTTTAATGTCTCTCACTGTGGCTGATTTATTTTGATTTGTCAGGGTGAACGAGGTCGGCTGCTTGGTCGCACGTCGACAGCGCAGCTCCTCTCACACATGAACAGCTGCCTATTATCACCCGTTTGTCACTTTACTCTTGAGACGTGCCTGTTTCACTTCAGCAGGCCACAGATTTGCCTTCCCAACGTCGAGCCTTAGAAAACAGAATCTATCTACAGCTTCGTACTGTTCGCGAGAAATAATGGAGGAAGTTTCTTATCAGCGGAGGGAAAGGCCGGACAAGTTTCACCTTGTTTCATTCCTCCAGTGCAGCATGTGATCGGCCTCAAGAGCCGGGCAGAAAATGCACGGAATGTGTACAGCAAACCAGAGCAGAGCTCTTTCATTTTAAAAGAGTCTTTCCTCCTCTCCGGTACTTTCCTCTGTTCTGCTGCTGAGCGCTCGGGCATGAGGTCGTGTGTGTGTTGCTCCTGTCTGTATCCGGCCATCACGCCCTCCGCCGCTCCATCAGAGCGACAGGTTTGTGTGTGTGCGCTGGCTGAAAGAGAAGCATCCTCTGGACCGTCTTTGTGCCTCGGCCTGCTCTCATTGTGCTGACGCGGTGCTCTTTTGTCTGCGTTAGCTGCCTCCGTCTGGTGCTATATGTGCAACAGAATGCAGTGAGAACGTTATGTAAGTCTATAAGTGTAATGGGGCTCTTCCTGTGAGGCCAACAGTCCAGAAACAAGGAAGTGGTAGAAAGAAGAAGCAGCAAGATGTTGCTTTTTTTAGTGTTTAGCTTTGCAGAAAAGCATCTATAATAAGACATGATGAAGGTTTAAAGCTGCAGCGCACTCCATGACAACGTAAACATAATTAAACATGAGAGAATCATGAAAAGTGATTAAACTATATTTACAGATATTTACTGATGCTGAGCATCTTATATTTCCCACCTGTGTCCCAGCATGGAGGAGTAGGTCTGCTGTGTTACGCTGCTGAACCAGTGCTGCACACACTGGGGTCAAACAGCCTCTGGAGGCAAATGAAATTTGTACTAGGCATAAAACGCAGCGTCCACATTACCAGTGTGTCTCTGGAAAATATAAGCTGATTATGTGTAGACACATCATCACTTGTCACATCTCGCTCACTTCCAGATACTTGAGTGTGAGTGAGTGTGTTAACTCAGGTTCTGAAGACAAACGCAGGACTCAAATAACCGCCAGTGCCCCTGGAGCCTTGCAGCTGATTTACTGTGGGGAATCACCAGCAGTAAACTCAGCTACAAACTACTACTAAAGCCTATTGGGATTATGTCCGTCCAACAGACTTTTCTGGCTCTTACTGTAGTTTCAACCCTGCAGTATCTCTAACATCTTTGCCCCGTGGCCAAGTAAAGTGAAGTGAAGAAAAACTGGCTGCAGTTATAATAATACTCATAGTTTGTCAAATGCAAACCACTCCACAATGTTGCTCAGGCTTTTACATTTTAGGGACTTTTAGACTATGAAATGAGCATAAATTGTATCATTTGTACATGATTGAAACAGTAGCTTTGATAAATAGTTACTGATGTCATAGAACATGATGGTGTTGTTCCGTAGCATCTCTTCAACCCTCACAAATCAATCAAGATCAAGCGGAGCCGTGTGTGTGTGTGTGTGTGTGTGTGTGTGTGTGTGTGTGTCTGCAGGTGCTCAGTTCTCTGATGATGATAATTGCGGTGATGACAACTGTTCAGACTGCTTCTGCAGACCACGTGCTCTTACACATACACACTCATACACCATTCATTCATGTCTGTTACAGATGCATTGCTCAATTTGTCACCATGGCAACAACAGCTGATGTTAGCAGCCACATCTGTCCTGGTTATGCCACACCAAACCATGCACATTCATTTATTCGTATTTGTCAGGAGCCTCATTAACAGCTATTTCTACCATCTACTGAAGATGCTCAGATGTCTCGTCCACATTGTAACGAGGTGTTTCAGCTCAGTGGAGGGACATTATGTGCGTCTGCTGTTGTCCTATTATTTCATTGCTGGCAGCCACAGGTGGAGCTGTGCCACGTGACCAATGTTAACCCAGATATGAATGAAATTATTTACAATTGGTTTGTCTGGTTAAATCAAAATTAAGGGGAGTGTGTGTATCAGTGTGTGTAGGTTTACCCTCATTAACATATAACCTTGTCTGTGTCTGTAGCTTGGAGCTAGCTGCTCTAAAGGGGAGAAACCGGCTTTGTACCATAAACAGGGGTTTCTGTCATCATGTGTTTTCTCGGTGTTTTCCCTAAAACAACGTGAGGTCGCCTCGTTCCTTTGTCCCGCCTTCAGGAAGTTTATGACGTGACGTCTATGTTTTAAAGGTGCCCGCATTGCATTGGGGTAAAACCCGTATGTGAAGCGTGAAGAAGATAAACAGGTTCCCAGTGTTGACTGGTTTTTACAAGATAAGCTGGTTTCTATTGAGTTAACTGTACCAGATTTCTCAGAACTCTTTAACTGGAGTCGGTGTTAAGCTGAAGCTGCCTGTCTTCATGGTTTCCTCTGCCCTACAATCATAGGTTTGGACCAACCTGGCTCCGTCCTCCTGCATGTTGGCCTGCTGGCCTTCCTGACCCCCGGCTTTAATGGCACACCTCGGCATCTTTCACTTTAAACCTCTCTTTACGCCCACGTGGCTCAGCAGGTGCTTTTTATTCTAGGAAACAAACTTCAAGCTCTCCTCAAAGCACTCAGGCGAAGACAAAGGGGCTGAAATGTCAAACGCTGGGACGGGGTGATGAGGGAGGGCAGAGATAACACATGAAAGCGCCCCCTCCTCCTCGCTGCCTCCGCACACTTTGAAAGTGTGACCCCTCAGATATTTGTCAAACGGCCTCTGGTCTATGTGTTTGCTCCAAGAGGCCGCTCTGTGTGAAAGCATTCACACCTTCCGGCGGCCGGCGCCGCTCGTGTGGCTGTGGGGCTGCAGAACTGTGGTTGGATTAAACTTATCGGTGGCTCTGTGCTGATGTCATCTGACTATAAAATACAACATAGTTTTGCATAACGTCGTTTCCATTTACATAACTATTGTACAGCCAAAGCTGCAGCAGCCTTCCTGGAGCCGTGGCCGTATTATTAACCTTGACATTACTGCATCTTATCTGCTGCAGAGCTTCAGCTCCAGCCAGCTCGCGTTTACTGCCTGAGCGCCGTGAAACCGCCAAACACTTTCCACTCCCACCCGGCTCATTCAAACGACCCGCCGGGACAAAAGCCTCGGCTGGAAAGCCGGGGACCGCGGTCCTCCCTGAAGAGATGCTTTTGTGAAGGCATAAAAGATGCTGAGGGGCGTGACGAGGAGGCTGTTGATGTGTTTGAGGGCTGCTTCTGAGCCACGGTTTGAAAAAGACATGCAAAATCTTACTGAGTTTTCTTATTACGGCTGATCGACCTGCCACTGGAGCGGGTTTGATAATACTGTAACGCATCAGACGTCTGAGTCTCTGCTGTTTACTTCTGCCTGGTGATATATGCGGATGCTCAGACTTATTAGTCACTGTCCCCTTTGCCAGGCTGCAGTTACAGCTCCTACTTTCCCTCCTCTGTCACGATTTGTTTGTGTCTGTGGACAATTAAGGATAATTTCTCGTTCCCCACTGAGGCTAATGGGGCTTATAAGCATTAATAGCAAAAGGTGAAAGGAACATTTATGTAGTTTGAACCACTCGGCTGACACAAATGTTATTATTTCAGATCCTGGGCTGAGAGGCTTCCTGGGTGTGAAATGTTAGACAGCCACAAGTTAAAGAAAGGGAGGGACGCTGGCGAGAGAGATAAAAGCTTTGTGAAAGGTAAAGGTAAGGAAATGATCATCTCAGAGGGACACGCGTAATAAAGGAAAATGTAATTGCTGGCACCAAAGCGTCAACTTCATAATAAAGAAGTGGGGCAGGCTGACAGATTTAAAAGGCAGCGAGTGTGATCCGAGGACACGGCGGCATAGAATGGTGAGGGAGGGGGTGAAGGTGTGTGTGTGTGGGAGGGGGGGGTTGTGAGTTGGATCGGGCTTGTGAAATCCAAAAATACGCCATAACTTCACTGCTCCAATTACTGAGCTCAAAGTATGTGCTTGCGTGGCAGCAGCCTCTGTTCAATAGATTCCGTCTGAACCGATTTGACTTTCATGACACAAGGGATGAAAGCTGGGTTATGCTAACAGATCCGCACAGCAGGGGGTCGCAGCGTTGGTTCATCATATTCCCAAGTGTAAATACTGATGATGGCTGAATGAATTTATAATCCAAAAAATATGTCAGATCTCTTCTAGGCTTGATCTCATCTCCACAACAGGTGACACGATCTGTATTGTAGTGTCTTAACAGGGAGCAAAAGGAATGAGGAAGCAAAGAGACATTTCTTTTCAGAGAGATATGTCTGATATCTGTGAGCTCTGGAGAGTTTCCCTTCCTGTCTGACACAGCAGCAGCGGGGTCGCATTAGGATGCTGCGCTTCAGTTTGCTCTCGGTTTCTCTCAGCGTCTTTCAGCTTCTCATTCTCTCTTAAACGCATGTTGGAGGGACGAATGGGAACTGATAGCAGACTGACGTCAGCTTTACTGGCATGGAAGTGACGAGGGGCTTGTGGTGACGTGGCACACACCTAATACATGAAACCTTAAAAATTTGTCACAAGTGAGTGTTCTGATTAATCAAAGAAAGTCAAACTGGACCCCTTCATCTGTACCTGATCCCCAGCGAAGCCTTCCAGCCCGCGTCACCCAAACATTCCAGGAATTAAAAAAAACCTTCCTGAATTGTTCCGGAGCATCATCAGCACATCCTGGCGTTTCGCGCTCACCCAAACAATCCAGAGCCGCACCCAGATGTTCTGGACCAGTGTTCTGGAAGCCTTGCGTGTCACAGAGTTCAGAGTGATGTCACAGCTGACGCTGAGACAGGAAGTGGGTTGGGAAGTCAGTAAGGAACACAAACATTACCAGTGGGAGAAGGGAACAATGGGGAACATTGAGTTTAGCGGTGATACTCTACATGTTTACACATGTTGATGCTTATATGCAGCAGATAAAACTAATTGGCTACATCTCTGTATTTTGGGGATAATTGGATTTTGAACTCCACTTACTATTTCAGGCAGCCACAATTGTCCCTAACTGCTCCTCTGTTGTTGTTTTCCAGTTTCACAGCCTCACGAGACTCCTGCAGCGCTACAGCTCCCATTAGAGATGCGCTCTTAATGGCTAAATTTGTTTTGGTGAGCCCACAGCTAATGCCCACCTCTGAACCAAATCAATGCTAATGTACCAATCTGGACCTAATTAAATGTCACATTTGACTGTCCTCCGCTCCTCTCCCCATGCTGCAGCTTTCGTTGCTACGCATGAACGTGGATCTGATTAATCAATACCCAGGGGGAAGTGGACTGGAAGTGTATTAGGCTGTCGCAGAGACTGTTGTGGATCGGGGGATAAAAACAGTTTGGATGGGGTTCAGGTTTCAGCATCGACGTTCCTGCTCTGCCGGCAGCCTCGGTGCCAGGTGCTGTTGTCTGCTCCGCAGGCTGAATCACGGAGCGGCCAAGTGTCCAACCTGTTGGCACAAACTTGTCCCAGTGATTAACACTCGGCTGAGTCACTCGCTGTCTGCTCAAAGTGGGCTTCAGGTCGAAAGAGAGTATTAGACCGACGGAGGGGAGCGTGTCACAGCAGCGATGATCAGCAGACTTGCATAGTGAGGATGAATTCTTAATGTGTGTTTGGACAATAAACCAGGAGCAGGCCCAGATCATATGACAGGGTCACCAACCGTACTAATTGGTTCCTTCATCAGCAGGGCCACTGTGGATCTGCTGGGCCTTTAAATCATTCATAACCCGAGGCCCAGACCTTCAGCAGTAACTCATAAGTCAGCTATCTGATCATCATGGCGTCTTTGTGTTTTAGCTGTTCTAAGCACAACGTGTGTGCGACAGCGCAGGGGAGAGAAACTCTGTAGCTTAAAGCAGCCAAATAAAAAACCTGAAGCTTAGACGGACAGCTATTAAAAAAACACTGTGAACACTGGCTAATGAACAATGATCGAGTATAAACATTATAATTTGTATTTGCTTATTGTTATTTATTGTAAAACAGTAGTGAATATCATTAACAGGGTACTTCGTTACATGCAACTGAAAGTTGCATGTGCTTCATGTGTGCGACTTTTATTTGCACCTGTCCTTGAGTTTGTAATTAGTTGCAATACATTAGATAGTAAATAGTAGATAGTAGATAGTAAACTACAAACACTAGTAGTACTATTGTACTACTACTACTGAGTAACTGTGTTTTCTACACGTACTGTATTTGTGGGAACAACCAGCTGTTTAACGTTGTGGTCCGCTTATGAATTAATTCATGCGGGTGTATTAGATATCCCCCACAGCCCCTCCCTCTGTGTAACGCGGCGGGCGGGGCGTGCTCGCACACAATCCTAGCGTTGCTCGCGGGGTTTAGGAGGATTACAGCGGCGGGCAGGTTGGAGGAAGGAACGGCACCGCTGCCGCCGTCCGTCCGTCCGTTTGTTTGTTTTCGGTGGGCGCCGCGATGGCAAGCGTTGCCCCGACGATGCCAGCCGACGA
Source organism: Betta splendens (assembly GCF_900634795.4). Lineage (NCBI taxonomy): Eukaryota > Metazoa > Chordata > Actinopteri > Anabantiformes > Osphronemidae > Betta > Betta splendens. Next base: position 10,280,843 of record NC_040889.2, read on the forward strand.
CGGCCGTCGCTAGTTGCGCTCGCGCACAGCAACGCGGGGGGATCCGGTGCGAGTCCCGGGATTATGTGCGGAGCTGGTGGCGCTGCTGTGGAGAAAAGTTTATCAGAAGTAGGGACGCGCTGACACCAGCGGCGCTAAAATGGTAACTATACGTTTTCTTCCAAGTTAAGCTAGCGAACATTAGCTAGCTAACTAACACAAGCCTCGTGTTTATAAGACTCATTTAAACGTTGGTGTCATTTAAAGCCCAGATCTGGTGCCAGCGGAGTTGGAGGCTGCTGAACACGAGTTGCCCGCATCCCTAAGTTGAAATGCCTTTAAATGTGAGCTAATCTGAGCTAGCCTCCTGTCATCACACAACAAAACGCACTTCGGAGAAAACCGTCCGCTTTTCCAAGAAGTGTAGAGTATTCTGGGCCACTGCAAAACATCTGTCGCGCCGATTCCCAGCGACGAGCCGCGACAGGTTTGTTTTCGCCTGATGGCGAGAATTAGTCAGTCAATTCACGAGCAATTGGTGCTTTGATAGACGGAAAATGTGCAACAGATCGACACTACACACCCACGAAGAAGCTGTGGAGGATTCCTGCCATCACGTCATTATTCGGTGTGTAGAACTGCGCTCGTGTGCGTTAAATTGGCAGATTTCTAAACGGGGTTTGGCGCAGATCGATGGGGTTTCATCCAGACCCAGACAGGCAGTGGAGGGTTTTAACCATCAGGGCGTCGTTGCAGACGCCTGACCCGGAGGTGGAGCAGGTTTGTCCAGTGTGTGTGTGTGTGTGCAAGTCTTTCATCCTTGGGATGTGTTTTACTGGTGCATCCCACAAATGCAGCCACAGGTAGTAGTTCATGCGTTTCCATTTAATTCACAGATCTGTGTCCCTTTAATTGCTTTAAGACTGCACGTTTCTCATTCAGGCTGATTTAATTAGAATATAATCGTTATAAGAGCCACTCCGACAGCTACAATCCTTGGAGAGGAGGCGCTTTTCTGCCAGCTGACACCCACATACACAACTGTGAACCGTGTCTCTGTGATGTATTGTCCTGCTATCAGTTGGCTCATTAGTCCACCAACGTGCTCTACACCCCACAACGCGCATGGAGACGTTCCTTACGACTCCTTCGAGACCGGAGGCAGAGCGCTTGTCCTCGGCTCCTGTGCTCGTGGGGAGAGTTGGAGGAGTCTTGGCTGAGCGTCTTTCACACCTGGGAGCTGCTCGGTGTAAACAGATTACTGCTGAGCAGCTCTGTTGTTGCGGGATGTGCTGCCTTGCCCAAGGGCACCTCTGTTGCAACTGCTGTGGTAGACTTAAACATCAGTCACTCGTTTTCCTCAAGCTTATTTAGCAGTGAAACGTTGGGAGATGGGAGGAACATGAACTAAAAAATAACTGTAATATAATTTGTATTATTATTGTGTTACAACTATTTGATTATTTCTTACTTTACAACATGGACAGACAGAAAATTAGATCTTGCTTAAGGACATGTTAATGCTAATTTGAAGGCCAATAATTTAAAGCTCTGAACTGAGAATTGAAAAAATTTGCATTTAGGAACTTGGGATTCAGGGAACTTTAAAACAGGCCCTTTTGGGTGTACAACAATTAGTTGGAATATAATGTGTATGTCTTGTTGCAGTTGCCTCTGAAGGACTCGCATTAACAGATTCCTGCGTCTCCTATGTGACTGTGTGACTGCTCCTCTCAGTTTCCACAGACACGCAGAGCTTGATGAAAAGCGACGGCACCTGAATATCAGAGGAAATTGAGTTGTTCAGCCAGGTACGACCGTAGCAGAGTTGGGTTATTGAAATCACTGTGGATGGCTCTTAAAGGTCACTTTGCTCCTGTGTGTTTACATGACAGAGCGTGTGTTTCCAGCGGTTATTGTATCGCGCAGGGCTCAGCATCACTTTCATAGAGGACGACTTCCTCCTCTCCGAGCTTTTGTTGGTGTTGTTTAATCTTCAGCAGAAGGACGGGGGGGTGTTCCCCTCTGCTCCTGACACTGTTCCCCCTGGAGAACAGTGCACATTTGACTTCCTTAGATTCATGACATGAAAGCGGAGATTGCTTTTCCTGGAATCTAATTCCACTTTCTTGGCGCCTTACAGCTGGAATGTGCTTGTTTTGTAAATGGTCTGTTTGCATTCAGTTGGATAGATGGAAATATGTTTTTCTTACTATTTTTATACCATGTTTAAATTATTTATGTCCCCTTCGATTCAGAAAAAAGCCACTGAAAATCTTGCAGTTCCTCTATTTCATTATTTCTTAGTGGGTACAACCTGCTGTCGTACTGGCACAGATAATTGGATATTTCTGACCTGAAGTAGCAGATGGAATGTAATCATTACTGGAGTTGCTTGTGTTTGCTGTCAGCCAGGTCAACTCAGGTTTGTTATTGTGATATTAAAGATTTTTATGGTCGTGCCATCACGGTGGGTCACGTTTTACTGGCATGTTGGCATGCTGACATGCTGCTTTGTCTGCTTTTCCAGCTGATGTCTACTTTGCCCTGCCCCACAAAAAAAAATGTTTCCAGCATGTTGTTTGTTTAATTAAACAAGAAAGACTTTTATTTTGCTGCTGACAAACAGGTGAGTTCAGGACATTTTATTCCACTTATTAAAACAACTCAACCTTAATGTGGATAAAACAAATCTGACCTAGATTCCGTTTTGATATAGATGCTACAGGAATTCATCCCTAATTTTATGGCTCAAACAGACAAGCACGCAGAGGAAACACCACAAATCACAGCGACGAGCCGAGACGCAGCCATTGTTTGTCCATTGAGTAGGAACAAAGCAGGAGGAGTGAATGTTGTTGAATGGGCGCTGACTGATGGTCGTCACCTTCCGCTCGCTTCATCGGTTATTACGACGAGGTGCGAGGCCGGCCTTACTCATCCGCGTCTGTTGTCACGGCAACTGGTGGAATCCATTTCCCCATCTCTCTCTCTCTCTCTCTCTCTCTCTCTCGCTCTCTCGTTCTCTTTCTCTCACCATGCCCTGATAATAGATGGGCCTTAAACTTATTTAAATGAACATAAGAGCAGGAAGCACCAGAGGGAATCTGCGATCTGTAAATGACTGAGATGTTTCACGTATAGGTACATAGGTTTATCTGCCTGCTCCTGTCACTCTCTGTGCTCTTGGTTTAGGGATTGAGTGGGCTAAGCTGACGGTGAATAGACACACCAGCAGTGATGTCGGGTGTTTGAGTAACATGGTGTGGATTAACCCTGCACACAAATGCTGTGCCCATCAAAGAGATCCTGTGTTAGGAATAACACACGCGCACACACACACACACACACACACACGCACACACATACTCTCACTGCTTCCCCCTAGTCATGTCACATAAAGCTGATTCATTGTGATTATCGCACACTATGAGCTGATGTATTCGGATTTGAGGTTTAGTTCGAAATTTGATTTCAGCCATTGGATTGATTTGGGTGTTGCTTCTCGTTTTTCACACCTTTTGGTCTCTGAACACCTCACAAATGTCAGAAAATAAAAACAGTACAAACTACAAGTGGTCAAGGCTTCTAAAATAATAAAACCAGTATTTTTAAAATGTCCTTTTAGGAACTTAGAAAAAAAACATCTTGGCTTTTCTGCTTAAAAATACCTGAAATGTTTCGATCATTAAACTGTCAGAATACTCTTTTGCCGTTTTAATAGCGTCTTTGTGAACAGTTGGAGCAGTGGGTGCAGACTTGCCCATCCCAGCGCATAGTGATGCTTGTTTTTAGCCGTAAACACACACTTTGAGCTGTTTCTAACATGCTGTGTTGTGACTGAACTGTCGAGTGGCATGAAAAAGTAATCAGCCTTAATGACGGTGCGTCACTGACTTAAAAGCACTTTATCTTTAAGGAAACACATGCGTTGCTGCCAGCCTCTAGGTGCCACTCAATTTCTGCATTAAGTTAAAATATTAAAGGTATGAAGCCTTTACTACTGCAGCAGCTTTGGCACACTGGGTTTCCATCGGTTCGACAGCAGCACCTCTGCATCCTCCAAAGCCAGGAAACAGTACAGTAGATCCTGTTCTCATCGTCTGTTGGATGCTGTACTTAAAGAAGCACATAAAGAGCTTGTCTCCAGGACTGCAGGCTCGCTCTCTCGCTTTACATCAGGTGTCGGGTGTTCGCTGAGGAATCTCCGTCATGTACACGGATAAAAGAGACATTATGAGTTCAGCTTTGCTTTGGGTTTTGTTTAAATGTTCGCATGAAGCTGTGAAATTCCCCACGGATGTATTCATCAGTTTGGTAGAAAAGTGTGGGTTGAACTCGGCTCCGGCTGACTCAGAGGTTGTTGTAGAAATGCCACATCAATACATGGAGATAGAGATGTTCTCTCTGAGGCCACAGGATCCTCTCTGACCTTGTTTGAATGCTCCAATTTATTTATTTTTTTTAAGCCATATTCCAGACGGTCCACCTGTGGAGTCCGACCTCTCTCCTTCCCCTCGCTTTATTTCTCTCTGCCACTTGCTATCGCCGTCACTTCCTCCTCTTTGCCCTTTAAATCTCTCCTCTTGCCTTTTTCTCAAGAGCTGCCTGTACCCTGACCCTGCTGCTTTTGTTCAGGCCTGTCGGGTTACTCGGAAAGCAGAGATTAAAATCTCAGATTATAAGAAGAGAGATCAGGAGGGATTACGGCGTTTTGTCTTGCGAACACGCTCTGAACAGTTGGTATGATTCCGACGGGGGCTGGGTTGTCTTTCACTGCCCAAATAGTAAATCGGTTGCCAGCTCTTTATCGACTCTTAACTCCATGTCCATCCACAACTCTTTCTCGCTGTAGTGTGATTTATTGATTTACTCTCCTGCCTCGTGTCTCTGTGGTGTAGCTGTGTATTAGACTAAATCATCCACGTCATCTGTGATTGCAGGTTTATGTCATTTCTGGACCTAAACGAGTCATTTAAATGCGGGAAATGAAATATCCATATCAGAATCAGTGCAGTCATTAATTTAGTGGCATTAGTTTAATTTACCAAGATGAGGCCAGATTATTTAAGGCTTGGCAGCTGTACACTGTGTTTAACGCTGTGCATCATCCGGCCTGAGCTCGAACCAATCATGTGTACTGTTCAGCTTCAAGTTGCTTTCAAGTGCGTAGCTGGTGTTGCGAAAAGCTGTTGTCGCCTCTTGTGCATCTCATTCCGTTGGAGAGGGGAGTGGAAACAACCTGTGCGTCAGGGATCTCTAGAGATGGTGCAGCGGGGGAATTTTTGGAAGTGCAAAAAAGCAGGTGGAGCTGGTCGTCGGCTGCGTGGACGGGGGCTGGAGTCTGGTGTCGTCCGCCCCTCCGCTCCAGGCCGAACCTGGGCTGATGGATGGACCCGCTGAACGGTGCCCGGAGGATGAATGCTAATGAGGCTGCTGATGAACTGACTAGTGACACCGGCAGGTCTAACTGTTGACTTAGGCGCCGAACTATTACATCATCAACTTGATGGATTGGTAAATAAGTCAGTCTGACACTTGGGCAATTTTCCAATTTGTCCCAACCCTTATATTGATGTTTGTTGTCAAATACCAGTGATGAGAATAATAAGAGGAAAAAGTGTTGAGAACAGAGTTCTTTAGTTTATCGTTCCCCATAGTGTTTGTTTGGTCAAATGCTTTCCAGCCATCTGCAGCATTCTGATGTAAGCGTGGAGCTTAAAGCAGCGCTGCCTTCAGAGCTTCTAGTTTTCCTGTGCAGCCTCACTTCAGTTTACTCACATGTACGAGAACAGCCTGGTATTGTGTGACTAGATCATTATCCTCTCACAATCTAGCCATCGCCTCTCTGGGAACATCTCAGAATGGTTAGTTTATATTTAGCTGGAAAAGTGAATAAAGGAGAGCGGAGTATCTGAGTGGGCGTCCGAGTCAGTCTGTCATGCCCCCCTCCCCCAGACTTCCATCTGTGGGCTGTTAATGAGGCTCTGGGGTGTTTTCCAGGGCCGTGTCACTTCAACACTGTCACACTCTCATGCGACTTAGGCTGAGAAACTACAGAGCTCTCCCTCAAATCCGATTGCCTCTCACATCTTATCTCAGGACGTAGAAGTTGCATCTAAAGTGTCGAGTGCGAACTTAAAACTCGGTGTAACTCCTGGTGGCTGCTGACATTTAAGCTTCGCTCACTTCACTCACCAGCTCCATTCTCAGGATTCCACGCAGGTTAACCCACCTGCGAAAGCTCCGGAGGCCGTCATATCAGCTGTGATCCAGCTGATTTGACCTGACGTTCTCTTTAAGGCGTTGCTGTCGCTTCGTCACACATTCCCACAAATAACCTGGACGTGTCCTGTTCTGCCCGGCGCAGGCTCAGTATCAGGGCGTGTGCAGCCCACAGCAGGTCCAGGCTTGGATACAGTAATCAGGCATACACTGTTGACTTGCATTCAGCCCCTCCTTAGGCCGGGCCTCGGAGCAGGTGTGAGCGTCACTGCAGAGAGAGAGAGAGAGAGAGAGACACACACACACACACACACACACACACACACACACAGAGGGATTTTTTGAGTCTCCGCGTTGGTCTGCGGCGTCTCCAGGTGTTCTATTGTGCAGCAGAGTGTTTATTCGTTCATCAATGTAAATTTACTGTCGCCCACTGGCAGAAATGTTGAGCATTTCCCCTGAAATGCATGAAGAGGATTTACAGCATCAGCACTGACTCAGACGTGTGTTGTTTTTCAGATCTTCTGTAGGAGTGAAACTGAACAAGCGGTGATTTAATTTTTTTTGTCTTTAGTAATTATGAAAGTAAGATGAAGTAGATCCGGTTTTAGCCATATGCCAGACAGGAAAATCATCATGTGTCTTGTTTTTTAGCAGGGCCGGTTTTGTTGCTGTTGTTTTCCATCTGCTCTCTGCCTGTTTTGCTTTCCATTCAATCTCTGGTTGAGTCTCTGTTCCTGTCGGCCTCGTCCTCCCCACAAGAGCCTCCTCTCTCTGTCTGGTCACGCTTGATTGCCAGTCAGGTTGGGTGGGGGGGTTCCAGGGCTCTCCAGTCCAACCTAAATGAACCAAGTGTCTCTTGTCACTTGAAAAAGATTATTTTTAGGCCATCACTAAATTGAAACTTCTGTGAACTGAATGAGAAGTAGGAGCAGAATATCCTGCTCCCAAAGCAAAGCTTTCATTTCCATCCTCTTATTCATCCATTTTTCCTATTTTCCATATTTAAATGAGCTGTAACTATGCCATTTACTGAACGTACTGTGTTGCACATTAACTATCGCGGCCGTGTGGTTAAAACAGAAACTACAGGATTCACTGTAACATTAACCACGTAAACCAGCAGCAGGGAACAGTCTGTGCTGAAACGTGTTCGGTGAAACTCTCATTAGAGCCGTCAACGCGTCTGCTGATGTATTGGCCTGTTGGAGCTGTAAGACCTGAATCTCAGGGAATTTAATGAGATGGATCGAAATAAAAAAATGTCTTTAATGTGGTAGTGAGTTTTTTTTTCTTTCAGAAAACCATTTCTCTCAAAAACGATCACAGTCAAGACAACATTCTCCTTCTGAAGGTCTCGGGTCCCCGAGTACTTCACAAATACCGAGCTGCAGCTCTGCCTGTGCAGGCAGTTAGGCCTAAATTCTCCATTTAGTGTCAGGGCCATTATGTGCTTTTGTTGTCCCCTGTTGATCGTATTCTCTCTGTACAAGTACGTTGTGTTCCTTCTTGAAACATTGTAAATGCTGTTTGGTTTTCTCCTGGACCTGAGGCTTTAAACAGAGTTTGGGATTATTTCAAATTAGCATTAACCGTCCCAGATTCCCGTCGTCTTTGCTGGCGCTCTCAGCGTCTCCTCCGCTAAATCGCTTGATCTGGATTGTTCCAATCCCATTATTTGGTTCCCAGCACTCAAACACACACCGGGTTCCATCAGCCCGTGTTCTGCTTCAGGCAGCATGTGGCTCCATGCTGAGCTGGAGCTGACACATACATGACTAATGCACTATTATCACTTACTCTCAGCATTTTGAGCTCCCGTTTGGAACCACAAAGACCAGTTCAAATCAAAACTTCCCCATATTGTGCTTTTTATTCAATATTTTCTCTCTGATTCAAATAAAAAACTAAATGCATATTTATTTGATTACTTGATGAATTATTTGTTTGTATCTTAAGAGGAGGCTCGTAATTATGTTTTATTGGCACATTGATAAACCAGCTGTGATAAACAGCCGTGACTTTCTGTGAGGCTGAAACATGACATGAACTACAGTTAGCAGAGCAGGAACAGCCTCAGGCTGATAGATTGATGGTGCGGATCTATTAGTTCTTTCATCAGCAGCAGAATCATCTCATTGGCTTTGACTCAATCGCTGAACTTCACTTATGTGTTTTGGCATTTAATGAAACACAGCTGATTGGATTTCTGATTTGTCTTTACCCCATGCTGGTGTTGATGGTAAGTCAGGAATGAATGAATATACCGACTCCGCTGGAGGCAGGAAAAGACCAGGTGTGTTTGTGTAGACTAGACTTGTGAGGCCAGTGCTGTTTTTACATACGGGTCTGTCCATGAGAAAGTTGAAAGCCAATGCAAATCACATAGCAGCGTGTCGGCCTCCTCTTACAGCCGGTTTCCTCTTTCCTTTGTAGCAGGTTTGGACTGTGCCGTGCTGAATTTGAGCCCAGGACGCTGCAGATGGTCCGTAAATGTGAATTAAACATCTAAGTCGGCACAGTGTTCTGCTTTTGTTGTTTCTAGTGCGTCTGCTGTGGAAAATCAAATTTAGAGCGGTGGTGCTGCAAGTTTCCCAGCCAGCAGCAGTGTCCTGTAAACACACCCGCTGGCTCCGTTCATACATTTTTTATTTTTTAGTGCGGTTTCAGACATGTGAATATTTGCTGTGTTTCCCAGTGGACGCGTAGCTGCCGTGTTTTGGCTGTGTGTCCACCCATGTGTGAAATCCTCTAAAAGGCCACAGTGCACGTCCGGGTCACGGATCGGATCCGTGCTCTGTGTCACAGGCGTGTTATTAATTCCCCACTCTCTCCCAGAGCCCCTGTCCACTACGTGTGCAGACTGCAGAGCGTGAGGCGCCACCGGCCGCGTGTTTACACGCTGCAAATGAGCAGGCGAACGACAGCGTCATCTGGGCATCAATGGGAAACGGGGTCATTTAAGGACGGTGGTTGTCAGAGTGGGAGCTGCCATTGGCAAATCATCAGACTGATTCAGCTGATAATGACTTCATCTGCTTAAATCATTACTTTTACTGGGAGGATCACCAGCAGCTGGATAAACCTGGAACTATTTATTTTCTCAAGGTTGAACTTAGAGGAAAAATGGACAAACAAATATTCATTATGTGTAACACGGGTTTGTTTTGGCTGCTCGGTCAGTTTCAGAACAGTGGATGAATTAGTGTGCGTTGTACTGTAGAGCCATGACGACGGTGTCATGTGATGAAAGACAGAGCTCCAGAAGCCTGGCTTCAGGACATGTCAGCAGATCAGCTGTGTGTGTGTGTGTGTGTGTGTGTGTGTGTGTGTGTGTGTGTGTGTGTGTGTGTGTGTGTGTGTCCGTCCATTGCTGCCGTGGCAACTACATTTACCACATACTAATATTTTAGGTTGGTCTTACATAAGCGTCTTTGTTGAGAGGGGGGCTTGTTTGTTTGGAGCCCAGCGCTCGACCACTGTGTTCTCCATGAATCACAAGCTGAATCCCTTCAGACTGCACCACTGGTTCCATCATTTCATCATCTTATTTTTCTTTTAGCGCCCTGCTTCTGGTTCTGCTCTGTTGCCTTTTGGTGAACAGACGGAGATGAAACGTGGAAGATGAAAGACACGAGCATCAGCTTGACCTCATATTTTCTACCTTTCTGATATTCTACATGCAGCAGTTTTTTTTCTTTCAGGACGCTGACGTCTGTGTCTCTGCACAACGTTTTTCTTTGAAGTTTTTCAATGAGGCGTTCTTCAGTTTTACACCTCTCACATACAACTCTGCATAGCAGCGAGTGCTTCGGCGGAGGGCAGAGTCCACCCACCACTTTTGTCCAGGCTGAAATTATTCAACAAATGTTGCAATGCCAAGAAATATCTGCGGTGCCCTCTGACTTTGTCTCCATTGACACCATCAGGCTGCGGTTCATCCAACTGATCGGCTGATTTGCATTCTGTTGGGAAGAACTCTGATGATCCTTCAAGTTTGAAATAAAATAGTTCTTTTTATTCACTTGTTTCTGCTTTGAGCTGTGTTGTAAAGACTCCAGGCTGCGGTAACATCCGACCCAGTAACACCTGAACACTTCATTCACCATCTGTTCTGTGTCTGTGCAGGCAGAACGCAGCGATGTCAACGTCCTCAGCATCCCGGTGCCCATGCGCCGCGGTGGCTCAGAGTCCAACCTGGACGTGGTGGACGGCGCGGGGCACGAAGGAGTGGGTCTGGATTTCACCAAGGGAGCGCTGGGCATCGACAGCCTGCAGCAAAAGATCCTCAAGGTCAGAGCAACCAGTTCCTCATCTGCAGCCTCTATGTTGATTGGCCGGGTTTGACCTGAAGCGCAGCGTGTGCCATAGTTCTGTATTCAAAAAGCAGGTGTCCTGCGTTCTCCTTTCAGGTGACGGAGCAGATCAAGGTGGAGCAGACGGCTCGGGACCAGAACGTGGCCGAATACCTGAAGCTGGTGAACAACGCCGACAAGCAGCAGGTGTCGCGGATACGCCAGGTCTTCGAGAAGAAGAACCAGAAGTCGGCCCAGAGCATCGCGCGGCTGCAGAGGAAGCTGGAGCAGTACCACCGCCGCGTGAAGGAGAGCGAGACCAACGGGAAGCACAGCCACAAGGACGGGAGCGGCAGGGAGTCCGGCACCCACAGCAAGGAGGGCAGCCTGCGGGACGTCAGCGCCAGCGGAGCCGGGCGGCACCCGGCGCTGGACAAAGTGAAGACCATCGGGCCCGGCGTGTCGCTCTCGCCACCGTTCTTCTTCAACAAGTCGCGGGAGTTCGCCAACCTCATCAGGAACAAGTTCGGCAGCGCCGACAACATCGCCCACCTGAAGAGCTCCATGGAGGCGGGCTCGGGGCTGCACGTGGAGGGCGGCGCCAGGGGCCTGAGCGGCAGCGCCACCACGGTGTCCAAAACCTCCAAGTACCACAGTGACGACGAGTGCTCCACGGGGACATCTGCGTCCGCTGACTCTAACGGGAACCCAGCCGGGGGCTCGGGCTTGGAGTCCGGATGTGCAGGGCGATCTGAGTCCAGTAGCCGGCTGGGGGAGGTGCTGGACATGGTGCGGGAGATCAGAGAAGCACAGGCTCAGCTGGCTGAAGACATGGACTCCATGAGCACACAGTTCAAACGGGACTACAGCTACTTCACACAGGTGATCCAGGAGGAGCGGTACAGGTGAGCGGTCCATCAGAACCTTCCCCTCTCTGTTCTGGGCATGCAAAAAAACACAATCAGACTTGTGGTGGCTGTAATAAAAGTAATATTGCAGCTGTCTCTCTGTTCTAAACCTAATCCACTAATCCTCCCCTAACGGGGAACGTTTGCTTTAAACAGCAGCTGTTGAACTTAGCAGCTTTTGACAGTTTCATGGTCTCATTATTATTATGATCTCTGATCATCTAAAAATAGCTATTAGCTTACACAAACCTCCTTACTGTTGCTAAGTCAACCAAGGGCAAATGCTTTCAGCAGCATTGTTGCAGAGGTAGTTAAACTGCTGTACTGTTACTCGCCCACACACACACACACACACACACACACACACACACACACACACACACACACACACACACACACACACACACACACCACAATGCTTCGTTTCTTTCTTTCTCTGCCTCCACCTACTCTGAATGCTTGTGTGTGTGTGTGTGTGTGTGTGTGTGTGTGTGTGTGTGTGTGTGTGTGTGTGTGTGTGTGTGTGTGTGTGTGTGTGTGTGTGTCTGTCAGGTGTGAGCGGCTTGAGGACCAGTTAAACGACCTTACAGACCTCCACCAGCATGAGACCAGTAATCTGAAGCAGGAGCTGGCCAGTATAGAGGAGAAGGTGGCTTACCAGGCCTACGAGAGGGCCAGGGATATACAGGTAGAGTATACTGTCTATATATACACACATTTAAATGATACATATACAGGGCCTCTATTTTCATCACAGCTTTTGCTAGTTGTTGTTGTCAGTCAAAGCATAAAACATCAGGTCAATTCAGCACATTCAGATTTAGGAAACACTTTCTTACCTTAACCTTGCTCTTCCTTCAAAATGATCTGAATAATAGAAACTATGTGTGTTTTGTGTGCAGGAGGCCCTCGAGTCGTGCCAGACTCGAGTGTCAAAACTGGAGCTCCAGCAGCAGCAGCAGCAGACGGTTCAGCTGGAAAACACCGACGCCAAAGTCCTCCTGGGGAAGTGCATCAACATCATGCTGGCCATCGTCACCGTGATCCTGGTGTGCGTCTCCACGGCGGCCAAGTTCACCGCGCCGCTGCTGCGCAGCCGCCTCCACGTGGCGCTCACCTGCGTCGGCGTGTCCGTGCTGGCGCTGCTGTGGAAGAACTGGGAACACTTGCAGTGCGCTTTGGAGCGGTTGCTCCTCCCTCACTGAGACCAGCAGATTAACTACACATGAAAAGATCCAAAACCTGGGACCAGGTCTCCACACAAACTGGTTTACATGTAGCCTTACACCTGCCCTGCTTCCCTGGGGAGTTTGGGCTTTGCAGAGACTTGATTTAGGACTCTTCTTCTTTGCATGTCTAAATGGGGTTCACATAAATCTACAAAGGAGCCGGGAGCCTTACCCAGAATGCATCTGCACAGTAACAACCCAGGTGTAAGCTGGAATAACTGAAATAAGCAACAGATCCTGAAGGTGCAATGGTAACAGTGAGTTACTACAGTCTGAACTGTGGGAGATCAGATTCCAGTCTCATTGTTTCGTCAGGAGCTTCTAACACTACAATCTAAATATAAGTGAGGGGGGCTTTACTGTGGTGTTGAAATACAGTGATTTTTTTCCTGTCCTTAAAGGGAAGCATCATGAAACCAACACCTGTAATGTCTGTGCGCCTGCTGATCAGCTTTGAACCTGCACAGCTCTTTTCCTTATGCATCAGCCAGCTGTGCTCGAGGAGCTTGAGTTTGATCTGTGCGTCAATGCATCATTGTTCTGTGTGTAGATGATGTTTTCAGTGTCTTGTTTAAAAGTATGTTTTTATAAGCTGTGTGTTTAACCTGTTAAACGTGTTTGTGCACCATAAAGGAATAGTTCAACATTTTGGGACGGGACGCTAGAGGCCTTAGAATGGCTCCAGCCTGGCTGGGTCTGCAATTCACTGGAGAACATCACACTCTCGTCAAACAGGACAGGAACAGCTGATGGCAATAGCCCTCTGAGTCCCTTTGATGTTCATCGATCGGAGTGACAAAAAGATGAGGTGAATGTCAGCTTTAGTAGCTCGGTAGCTTTCTTCATCATAGCCGTCCAAATCTATTAAACGTTGTCCATAGGTGGAGCCACTATTTCCAGTCTTTGTGCTGAGCTAAGTCGACTGCCTCCTAAATGCTGAACTGTTCCCTCGAAGGGAAGCTTAAAAACTGCCTGGGGTCACATCCACTTTGCACTTCATGTACTGTAAAATCTGCTTCATGTTGTTTAAGTAGCAGGTCGTTTATGTGCTTTTACCTCGGCTATAGAAACAACCAGCTGGTGTGTGAACTGTGAGGGAGGACTGACCTGAGATCTGCTTTAAGTGCACAAACTAACCCAGCACTCGTACCTGTAGAGAGAAGAAGAGCAGAGATTAAAGATGCTGACTTTATTCACTGGCCTTTTAATGAGGCGAACAGAACAAATGACTCTCAACCGGTCTGTCTGTGTGATGCTGCGGTGCGTTCAAGTCCGGGGGGAATAACATCGAAGCCCTGAGCAAACCAGTCCCACCTGCGGAAGCTCGCTTTGCTCCATGAGTGATGACTGCCGTGCTTTTTAAAAGTTCCCCTGAGCCTTTTTAAAATACGACTTCTACAGCTGGGAAGTGATTCATTTAAAAAAAACTAGCACAAAATGTGTGTATTGTATTGACTTGGAGGATGAAGATTGTTCACTTGAAATAATGTTTGTTTTTGTCCTAAAAGACTGAGTCAACAGGAGGTATTGAACCCTGTTCCTGAGCAGCATTTACCTCAAGGCGTGGTGATATTGACGTTCCAGCGTCAACATTGGATGTGTGGACTGGACAGAGGGAACTAAACGATGTAGCTCCCTAACTGTATCACTGTGATGAAATGGGACTCATGCCTTTCTTAATGCAGCTTATTTCTCTGTTTTCTGTTTGTTTCCCTTCAAAAGCCAAATATGGACTTCTCAGTAACATGGTAGTTACTGTTTATTCCCCCTATGATTTCCAAATCAACTCAATCACTGTCTGTCACTCTGCCTGCTAACCTGGTGGAGAGACCTCCACCCTCCCTCCAGAGTTGAACTTCACATCATTATGTATATTTCCAATTCTGTCTAGTCTGTGTGCATTAGTTCAGGTTATGGGTTTTCCCGTAACAAGGCTTTTTGTTTTTGCTTTTTCAGATGAGAAAATAAACTTGTTTTTCTAGGACTGCTGTTGATTCTGCTCTTTCCTCATCCATAATGCATCAGACAGACTGTGTGATTTAAAGACAGCACAGATCTCTCTGTAAAGATCAAACCACTCTGCAAACATCATAAGGATTTCTTATGTAAAATGGCAAACACCGCCGGCTGTGCAGTCGTGGAGGAGGAACATGCCCTTCAGGGGAACAATAGCATAATTAAAAAAAGACTGTTGCCACTAAAAGTACGAAAGCACAATTCAGTGTAAATGCACTCCATGAGCAGAGTAACCTGCAACCGTCAAGATCTCAAAGATGATCAACCAAACGTTGTTGTTTAGTACCAAATGGCAGTGAGTTAAAGTCATTGAAGTTTGACTGAAGACATCCCTGTGTGTGTTCAGGGCCTCTCTTTTAAAAGAATGCATTGTGTTTGTTATTTTAAAATAAAATGATCAACTAATGAGCTGCCTGTGGGCAGTTATCTTTTTTATGTATTATTCCCTCACTCTCACTCTCCCTGCAGGGCTCAATAATATTCTTTTTATCTCCTTAAAGAAAATAAAAGAATGAGATGGTTTAGTTAAATATAATATCTGTATATTTTAGAAAATTCAATGTGTTATTAACTCGTGTTTTCTGTGCATGTTTTGCTGTACTATCAGTCTCACTGAAATACACACTGAGTTGACTAAGGAAGAGGTGTCAGGCCTCTTCTTTAGATTTACTCTTCAGCTGCTTTTGGCTCAGGAGCAATAAGTGAATATTTCCAGGCCTAAGGAACACGAGCAACAGATGCTCCAGACTGATGCCTGAGAATGGTCCTAAGCTTATCTCTCCACGTTCTACATGCTCTACCAGTGAATCTGTCAGCACTAGCTGTCCTTTAGTCTTCTAGACATTCTCCACAGTTCCTCCGTTGGACCTGAGACCTCACTGACCGAGTCCACATTCCAGCTGTTTTGTGACTCATGAATCTTTGATCCAATTTTGCAGGTTCATTATTCACGTTGTGCTTTGCTGCTCGTCTTCAGCCTGCACGCTGCTCTGCCTCTGCCAGGGTTTATTCCCCTCAGGGAGGCATGAGTCACCCGGACACAGCCAGGTAGGGTTCAGACACAGCAGTGAAGAGACTGACCCCAGGCTGTCAGGTATGAGCAATGCAACCATCCGAGTAAATCTAGTTATTACTGTCTATGTTTAAAGAGAAAACTAGAACTATTGCAGGGCTGATACATGCTCCCTGAGTACAATTACTATTTTGACTTTTTATTTTTACATTTTTTTATACTGTTTGTACTGTTTTCGTTTCCCACAGTTACTTTATACATATTAACAATTAAAATATAATTATATATAATCATATAATATTTTAATTAATTTCTACAAAGGATTTTTCTTAGTTTGCAGAGATACAGAATACAATAGAAATGATCATGTAGGCTTTTGCATTCACTACCTGTTTGTACATAACCTTGCTCAATAATACACACACAATAATAACGTAATAATAAAGACGGTTGCAGGTAATCATCCGCACCACTCTGTGGCGCTGTTGAGCTCCCTTTGTGTTTTGGCGCAAACCGGAAGTCGTCATAACTGTCCAGTTAGAAAAAGTTTGTTGTTTCTGCGGATGGCGCTCAAGACCCTCACAGCGTGTTGTCTTGTGTGTACTTTAGATATTGTCCAGCTGGGATGAGGTTTACGCGTTAACATTGTAGTAGGTGGGTTTAATTTAGTTACGTCACGCGGATTGTTTTGATAGTTACGTTAGCTAAGCTGTTAGCTTCTTAGGCTAACAACATTAAGCGCTGTTTACATCGGCGTGTGCGTGGAGACTTAGTAAATAAATTCATCTTAAGGCTTTTATCAAGTTTTTTATTGTCTATTTAAGAACGTATACATTAAATGGATGAGCACAAGGAGAACCTTCATGCCAAGGACGTCAACGTGAACATGTCCAGTACAACAGAAGACGAGAAGGTTGGTGTTTTGTAATTGTGTTTAAATTAATTTTATAAAACGAGAGATCATTGCTTATAGTACAGCTTGTGAGCCGAACTGTTTACCGTGCCTTCAGTCCACCACTGACCGACGTCACTCTTCCTCAGGCTAAGTCTAACAACAGGCTTTGTCCTGCTGGAGAATGTCCTGCTGAGGATTCTGCGTCTCAGTCAAACAGCGACTTCAGTCACCCCGTGTACAAAGAGATCGCCTTGGCTAATGGACACATCAACCGCATGACGAAAGATGAGCTTCGTGACAAGTTAGCGGAGCTTAAACTTGACACAAGGTACTGTATGAGTCATAGTATTTCCTCATTTCAAACGCTGTTGGCATGTGTTTTTAATCCTACACTTTACTTTCTGTCACTTTATGTGAAGGGGTGTGAAGGATGTCATGAAGAAGAGATTGAAAAGCCACTATAAGAAGCAGAAGCTGTTGCAGTCTGCAGCAGAGGGAGGACCCACAGACACCTACTATGACTATATCTGCGTTGTGGACTTTGAAGCAACGTGTGAGGAGGATAACCCTTCAGGCTTCCTGCACGAAATCATAGAGTTCCCCATGGTTCTCATCAGCACGCACACTTTAGAAATTGTAAGTTGAATTTTTAATGAAGGCAAAAAGATTCTGTTGCTAATGTGGAGAACATGCATCCCTGCTGAAGTGTAACCATGTGTTTTATATTTATTCTTTAGGTGGACACTTTTCGGGAATATGTAAAACCAGAGTTGAACCCACAGCTTTCAGACTTTTGTGTGAATTTAACAGGAATAAAACAGGTGAGTGAGACTCAGACTTTTTTGGCATCACGATAATGTAATAAGCTGTTAATACATTAATTATATTGTTTTGTTGAGCAGAAAATGGTTGATGAAGCAGATCCATTCCCAGAGGTCCTACAGAAAGTTGTAGCTTGGCTTCAGGAAAGGGAACTTGGAACAAAATACAAATATGCCTTTTTGACGGACGGGTAGGACATTTAAATGCAACCCAGCTTCAAATGTTCACATTTACTTGATTCAACTCGCAAATGACTCAGCATCTTGTTTTACGTGTTCTCTAAGGGCCTGGGATATGAGCAAGTTCCTAAAAATCCAGTGTCGCATAAGTCGAATCAGATATCCTCACTTTGCCAAAAAGTGGATAAACATACGAAAATCGTATGGGAACTTCTATAAGGTACATTTTTAACTAGTTTTACCAAGTTCAATGTTATGTGGAAACAAATGCATGTTTTTTACAAGAATAAGTTAAAATAATGACCTGGAGGAAACAGTTTAACATATTAGTCTTAAAGCATTAGTATAAACTGCTTTTTTAAACAATGACATTAAAACTGAAATTGCATCTTTATTTATATGAACAGTTCTAGATAATCAATAGACTCTAATGTTGTATCTTTGCAGCCATTTCAGAAACTCCTCTTCACCAGCTTTTGATTTTCCTTCCTTCAGGTCCCTCGTGCACAGACGAAGCTCAGCACCATGCTGGAGAAGCTGGGTCTACAGTACGAAGGTCGGCCTCACTCTGGCCTGGATGATTCACGCAACATTGCCAGAATAGCTCTCCGCATGCTGCAGGATGGCTGCCAGCTGCGGGTCAATGAACGAATGCATGGCGGCCAGCTGCTCCCGGTTCCCAGCTCAGGCCCTTTGGAAGGAGCAGCAGCGCCACATAACCCCTCCAGCAGAGACTAGACCCACTATCTGACACTGTCTTAACTCTTTAACCAGAATTAAAAAAAAAACAACACAGTTCTAATGAAAAGTTGTTAAAAACTATTTTTAAGAACTTGCTGATGTTTATTTGGGTTGAGAACTAGTAAAAGGAAACAGTATTTTGATTTAACATTGTTCAAGGTTATAAATCCATATCTATATGTTACTATCTGGACACAAGCCTTATATTTCACAAGTTGTGAAAAATGGATCAATCCAGTGAAGGAGTAATTTTTCAATAACCTCAGTGTGTTAAACCTGCTTCAGTGTGGTTTGTCAAGTTGCCAGCTTGCGAAAAACTGCTTAAAAGTCTTTCTGTTCCTTAATGATTCCATGTCTAGCTCAATATTGCTCTCGTATTATCTGAAACCTACACAAACTGCTGCTGCTCTACATGATTATCTTATAACATCAGTGTTGATGGTTTGGAAACAGTTCTGTCGCCTTTTGTTTCATCTCGGATTCAGAGATTTCCATGAAATAACATCATAAACGTACAAGAAAAGAACAGGTCCAGGTCCTGGGATTGTCCTCTTCATGAGTATAATTTTATTTCACAGAGCTTGATCTATTTTAATGGGAATAAATATTTGTCAAAAGTACAAAACAATTTCTGTTCAAAACCAGTTTATAACCTTTTCTATATAGGCACTTGAATGTTAAGTGTACTATTCATTAATGTGTTTAATTCTTTGTCCACACTGTTAATATCTGATCTTATTCTACAGAACATACAAAACGTTCATGTTTAATGTTTAGTCATATGTATAAATACACACACGTTGTAGCTTATACAGCCACAGTATTTTATATTTTCCACATTTTTGGTTGCTAGCACTGAGGTCACAGTGGCCCTTTCTCTTTTGTGTATGACCTGTAAAATGATCTTGGCATCATAAAACAGAACATGGTGAGCTGAACATAACTATAACTACACTCAGGACCATTTGGAGAAAGTATTTTCGAATGCTTTCCAGACATAGGCACCACTGCCATCACTGGCAGGTGCTGTACAGTAACACTTTGTAGCTTATCTCGTCCAGAATCTGACGGGCGATTTTTTCCAGCTCAGCCAGTTCTGCAGCTTTGGACTCCAGGATGAGCTGGTTGGCCTCGTACGATTTCTCCAGCTCTGAAGGCAAAAAACAGCAGGGCGTTATGGTTTAAGTGGCCTGAGTGGACATTACTATTCCATCAGTTCTATAGGGTTACCTCCGAGTCTCTGTAGTTTCCTACTGCTTTGATCAAGCAGCTCTATGGCCTCTTGCTGCAGTTCGGTAGCTTTTCTCGTCGCCTGCAGCACAGCCTCCCCTTTATCCACCATCAGGTCCTCCACCTGCTCGAATTTGTCTTTCACCTTTTCCTCAAACTCCTACACAAGCAAGAGCAGATGTTACAGGGACAGAGCAGTCCTCATTACCTACAGTCATACGGCGGCTAATTGTAATTGCGCAGATGTTGGTGTAGCACCTGCTGGGCCTTTTCTGCATCCACTTGGGCCTTCTCTGTGATCCGCTCAACCCTATCTACAGTCTGGTCCATTTCCAGCCTGTTTTGTCTTAGAAGGCCAATCTCCCTCTCCAGCTGCACCAGACGACCCGTAGTGTTGCCCAGCCGGAGCTCTGACTTAGCCGTCTCTGTGTCCACCTGACACGCACACATTGAAGCTGATGGTATCAGAAGGCTGGTTTCCATTGCAACCATGTATATTGCAACAACAATAAATGGCTAACAAATAGTAAAGCCAGGGATAGCAGCCCTGGTGGTGTCAGCATCCACCTTAGAATGATCACTGAGGTCAAACTCACAGATTCCACGAGGTCCATGGTTCCTTTGGTGTTGTTTTGGGCCAGCTGGATGGCCTCCTTGACAATGTTCTGAGCCCGCACAGTCTCATCTAGGGCTGCCATCACTGTCTCTGCGGCAACCTTCTTGTTGGACGCCTGCTCACTGGCAAACACGCAAATAGTTAGTAGCTTGGTTTAGTTTCAGCATAGCATTACTTAAATGAAGGTGTCTTTAAGGATTAAGATTGACCCTCTGTGGGATTGATTAATTGTGTATTTCTTAATTCGGCCACTGGGTGGTGCCATATGGTCAGGAAAGGTGCAAGTGAGGCAAATAAGGATGGCAAATGATTGTTCCTGTTTGGCCCACGCTGAAATTTTAGGCATGGATTTCACAGCATTGGTAGTGAATAACGCAGAACAGTAAAAGAGCTGCTTATGAGCTGCTGTGCTTCTTCACTTCTTGGCAAAAGGATGCAGAACATGTAAGGCGAGAGATTCTGGATGTCTGCCTAGTTCCACGTTCTGCAGCCAGCGTGCTGTATTACCTGGCGGTCTTGGCCTGCCTCAGCAGCGCCTCGGCAGCCTGGATGTCCTGAGCGCTCTGGCTCAGGATCGTCTCCACGCTGGTCAGCGTGCCGACCTTCTCCCTGATCTCCTTCGTCAGCTCCTGCAGCTTCTCTGACGAGGTGGGCATCTCCAGGGCCAGCACCTCGTTGGCCACCGCCTCGATCACGGACATGTTTGCCTTCTCGTCTGCATCACCAGAAGTGATGTGTTTGCAGATGATGTATTTTTTTTAACTTCTATGCACTAAAAAACAATTTTAGTTGGACTCACTTGTCAGAAGGTCTCGTATGTCTTGGATGAGGTTGCGAAGCTGGTCGTTGCTCTGCTCCACCCGCTCCTTGCTGCGGTTGGATTTCTTCAGCACCTCCAGAGCATTGGCCTTGGCCTCGTTCGCTCGCACGCTGGCGTCCCAGACCTGAGCAGAAACAAACTCTGTGACCTTGT
Source organism: Betta splendens (assembly GCF_900634795.4). Classification (NCBI taxonomy): domain Eukaryota; kingdom Metazoa; phylum Chordata; class Actinopteri; order Anabantiformes; family Osphronemidae; genus Betta; species Betta splendens. The sequence continues at coordinate 10,301,963 of NC_040889.2, forward strand.
GTGCACAGATCCGATCAGATGTGCAGAGATATTCGACAGCAGATGCAATGAAAGGAACAGGCCTCACCATCCGAGAGAGCTTGTCCACCTCCTGCATGGCTGCTTGGATCTCCTGGTCCAGGTTCTTGGCAGATTTCAGCGCACTCTGGGAGGTTGTATGAAGACCTTTACATCCCTCCCCTCCGCAGTGAGCTGCTCCATCATGGCCGACGCAGCCCAATCCGCCGCAGGGGGAGGCGGAGCAGGCGTCACCTTCAGCCGCACCTCCGCACGTCTGCAGAATGATGATCAGATTTAAGACGAGAGGTGTCAGAGTTCGGTGGCTTTCAGCAGCATCTACACGCTGTTTCCCACCTTCTCGCTGAGCGGTGACAGGTCAAACTTCTCCAGCTCGTTGGACAGCTTTTCCAGCTTCTGTTCGTTCCTCTGGTGCCTGCGGTCGAACTCCTTCTGACCGCTGCTCAGTCGGTCCTCTGTCTCTTTGCGTGTGGCGGCCGACTGCTTCACCGTGTTTGTGGGGTCGCTGGTGGAGGCGTTGGCGCGGGCCTCCGCCATCCGGGACTGCTCGTGCGCATCCCTGATGCTGTCCATGGCACCTGGGAACACACGACCTGTCACGGTTTCTGTCAGGGTGCGGAGCGGAAACGTCAAAACGGAGGTTTCTCACCCTGGATGTTGGCGTTTTTGATGTTGGACACCAGCTGCGTCAGATCCTGGACCCTCAGCTCCAGCTGTTTGGCCTCGTCCGTCAGCGCGTCCAGACCGGAGCTGGTGGCATTGGAGTCAGCGTGGAGCCGGTCCAGCGTCTCCCTCGTCGTGTTTACCTCTCCGTTGAGGTAGGACATCAAGCCGCTGAGGACAGAACACAGCGATGAGCTCGGGCACAAAGAGGTCACTTCACGCCTGCGTCTTCATCTGTCGGTGCGTTTACATAATCTGCTGCATCAGCTCCTGGATCTGCTCCAGCTTCGCTGCCGCGGGGTCGCTCTCCACGATGTCTCTGACGGCCTTGGCGTTCCTCTCCAGGCTGCTGATCAGCTCTCTGTAAGGCGCCGTCACCCCGCTGGTCTGGAGCTCCGTAACCTGGGCCTCCAGGCGCCGGGTCTGGTTGACCAGCTCGCCGACGACGCTGTCCCAGCCGGCGAAGCACTGGTGGCAGCGCTCGCAGGCCGGGAACTTGCCCACGTAGCCTCTGGCACACTTGTCGCAGCGCGCGCCGGAAACGCCCTCCACGCAGGCGCACTGGCCTGTGGCACGGTGGCACTGCCCGCTGGAGATTCCCCGAGGGTCGCAATCACAAGCTGGAAACCCAGAAATTAAGTGAGAAAACAAATCTCAGCTTCCAAAACAATAAACCTTCAGCTGCTGTGGTTTCATCATCAGCGCTGACGGATCTGAGGAGGTTTCCCATGAACTGGTGCATTATATCATCAGTGCAGATAGGAAGAGGGGTCCAGCTGGTTCAGCAGCCTCAGAGCCCTCCGGGACAGGGAGCGAGTCCTCAGGGTGTTGGCCCATGACATAGATGGGATGCTGTGAGTTCCAGAGAACATCTGGTTCTCATGAGCAACGCAGTGGTCGCTTCTCTGTCCCCCTCCCCTGGACACGCCTCCTCCTCCTCAACTGGGAAGCGAGTCTACGTCCCGGGTGACACACTGGGATTCTTTGTTGGCTTGTCGGACCTACCGTGACATTTGACTTCTGGATCCCCCCAGAACAGCTCTTTGCACTCCCGGCATGTCCTGCCACCAAAGCCAGGTTTGCATATGCACTGTCCAGAAACCTACAGCATTGATACAAAAAGCAAGAGGATTAATTTAGTCCTTTTTGAACCCTTGTATTTCATGGCCTTTGTGAAGCATGCTGACACAATGGAGCTTTGTAGTTTGACAAAAGTTCTCCTCTTAGAGCGATGTGTATCCAGTTATTCCATTCTGAGACTTCCTTCCTCTGGACTCCAGCCAGGAAACACAGAAACCAAAATGTTTGCGAGCCCGAGTGTCTGTACACTATCCTGTTCCGCATCCACACGAGCAGACTCGAATGTTTAAGTAACTGGAGCTGCTTCCAAACAGACGAGCTGCTTCCAAACAGCTGGAGACTATATATCAGAATTGGTCACACAAACACAGGCCTCCGTGATTAACGGGTCACGGTGATTAAATGTCGTCCTGCTGCTGCTCCTCTCAGCGAGGATGTTTAGAAACGCCCTTCACATTGTATAAAAAGCATTTGGTAGCGAGCAGAGACGAGACTTTGTGGTGGAGCTCTGGAATTCACTGCTGTGATGCCATTGCAGGAAGTGAGATAATGGTCTGAACGTGCATCTGTCCTGTCATAGTCTCCATCTGTGTCTGACTCACTTCGTTACAGGAGGATCTGGAGGAGTGGACGGGGTCGCAGTCGCACCGCTGGCAGCCCGTCCCGCTGCTAATGTTCCAGGTGTCTGCGGCACAGCGGTCACAGGTCTGACCCACGACATTGGGCTGGCAGGGACACTGGCCCGTGTTCTGGTCACACTGGCACTCATCAGCGGATGAACAGGCCTGAGGTACCGTGCCCTCGGAGTGACACATACACCCTGTGGAGAGCAGCGAAGGTCAAGCTACTATATCCTAATGTCAGTATTCTAAACCCAGATTGAGCAGCTGGACTCACTCCTGCAGCTCTGGGAGGCTGCGTTGCCGTAGTAACCCGGTTTGCAGTGCTGGCACCGGTACCCGTCCGTGTGGTACAGGCACCGGAGACAGACGCCGGTCTGGGCGTCGCAGGACCCGGGGTCATGCATGTCGATGTTGTTGTTACACTGGCAGGGCACGCAGCTCCCGCCAGGCACCAGAGGGTTCCCGAAGTAGCCCGGAGCGCACTCGTCACACCTGGAGCCTGGAGAACGGGAAGCAAGTCAGCAGGTAGAACGGACCTCCGAGCGTAAACACACATTAGTGCTCCCTCACAAGCTCAGCGGGCTAATTACAGAGGGGCTGGGGTGTGTGTGTGTGTGTGTGTGTGTGTGTGTGTGTGTGTGTGTGTGTGTGTGTATGTGTGTGTGTGTGTGTGTGTGTGTGTGTGTGTGCCAATGAAGACGTGATGACACTTTGCACTTGAACTGCTCACATCAAAACATCTCATGCTCACATCATCATCATCATCATCATCATCATCATCATCATCATCATCATCATCATCATCATCATCATCATGCTCACCTTTGTAGCCAGGGCTGCACACACACACCAGCTGGCTGGTATCAGCCAGAAGGTAACAGCTGTCGGCGAACTGCCTTCCGCTGCGGGGCCCGTCGGGGCACATGCAGGGCCGACACTGGCCTCCGGAGCCCAGCGCTGGGTCGCCGTGGTAACCACTCAAACACCTGGAAACAGACAAGGCAAGCGTGACTCTTTTGTGACCTTCATCCTCATCATTACCGTCACGCTCTACCTCTCGCAGTGGTGCCCGACGGTGAAGTCTCTGCAGCCCTGGCACACGCCGCTCTGGGGGTCACAGTACTCGCTGTGGCCGTTGCAGTGGCAGCGGCGGCACTGGGGGAAACCCCAGAACCCCGGCAGGCAGTGGGAACACTGGCGCCCAGCCGCCCCCGGGAGGCACGTGCACTGGCCGGTGGCCTCGTGGCAGAAGGCGCTGACGGAGCCTTGGGGGTCGCAGCCGCAGGCTGGTGTTGAAGGAAACAAAGGCATCACATGTGTAACGTGCTTTTACATTCACCGCACAAACCACGCGACTGTGGCTCCACTCACGCCTGCAGCCGGCCGGGCCGAACAGGAACGTTGCCGGGGCGCACTGCTCGCAGCTCCTGCCGGCGACGTTGGGCCGACACCGGCACTGGCCCCCGCTGGGCTCGCACACGGCGCTGAGCGACCCCTGGGGGTCACACTGGCACGCTGGGGAACGAGCAGACGGAGGTTTAGGTTAGTGAAACCGAAAGGACGGGGGACGGGTTCGCGTGGCTGCTACCGACCCATGGCGCCGTTATGCAGCAGCGCGGAGACGCTGAGGATGTACTCCTCGCAGATGTCGGTCATGGGGCTCTTGACGACGCTCTGGCTGCTCTCCAGACACCGGTAGCGCTGGAACATGTTCCACGCGCCCTCGCCGTCGATCCCATGGAACACGTCCAGCTCCCTGACCCGAGGCATCAGCACCAGCTGCACGGAGAGTGGATGCTGATCAGAGTGGACACTCAAAGTAAACGCATGGAGCACAGGTCGCACGTACTGAGTCGATGAGCGTGTACGGGCTCTCCACGTCGCTGTCTGACGAGTAGAGGGGCAGACTCAGCTGGATCGTGTAGTTCAGTCCCTTCTCCAAACACACTGGGGACCTCAGCAGCACGTGCCTGAAACACACGGCGAGTCAGCGCGGGTCGGCGTTAAAGCATTGCTATGGCGATGCGGTGATGCAAACAGACCTGGATCCGGGCGGGAGGGAGGTGGACTGCTCGTCCTCGCTCTGGCTGCTGCAGTAGCTGAAGTTGTCCGGACGGTCGATGAGAGGGCGGCGGACGGTCATGTCCACCAGCTCCCACTGCTGAGGCAGCTGGAAGAGCGGAGCCAAGGCCCCGTTCAGACGACTCATGGAAACGTGGGCTCAGTGTGTGTGTGTGTGTGTTACCTGTGGCTCATAGCGGATGAGGATGTCATAATCCATAGTGTCCGGGAGGTTGCTGATGTCGAACTCTAAATATTCTCCCTCTGGCACGTTAACGAAGCCGACGCCGGTCCACGTGGGGCTCCGGCCCTGCGGGTGAGCTCTCGGCACCATGGTCACGCCCTGACGGACACAGAGACGCAGTTTTCACACGACTGCGGGAAAACCCGGACTGACGGTGCGCGGCGGCGGCGCGCAGTGGCGTGCGGAGGCGCACTCACGGGACCCAGCCTAGCATCCTCTGCCTCGAAGGTGTAGTGGTCCAACGCGATGAAGTAGAAGCCGGACTCCACCTGGTCGCAGCGGCGCCCGAACATGTGCTCCCTGCACACGCACTGTCCTGAGTGGGGGTCACAGCTGCGGAGGCGGAGGGAGGTGTGAGGACTCCTGTCAACGCACGCATGGGATCACCTGACGTTTGAACCTACTTGTTGTTCACGGCGCCGCCCTTGTCGCAGTCGCACGGCCTGCAGCCGTCCATGTCGTTGGACAGGCCCCAGTGCTCCGGCTGTGGACACGAGAACACAGCACACGGTCAAAGCGGCGGCGGCTCAGGCACGGAACCGCCCGAGGCCAGAGGGCGCGGCTCCTACCAGACACTGGTCACAGTTGTGTCCGTCGGCGAGCCGTTTGCAGAAGCACCTTCCCGAGTGTGGATCGCAGGAGCTTCCTCCAGGCAGCGTGCCCAGCGGGTTGCAGGAACAAGCTGCCAAACACACAGAGAGTGAAGCCGAGTCTCCTGGCGTCTAGGAGCGCAGGCGGGCGGACGGGGACCTACGCAGGCAGCCGTGGGGGCCCTGGCCCAGCCCGAAGTGCCCCTGGCGGCAGTGGTCGCAGCGCTCGCCCTCCACGCTGTCCTTGCACCGGCACTGGCCCGAGATCAGCCCCGCGGCCACGTCCGTCCTCGGGTCGCACGCGCCGCCGTGCAGCGAGCCGTCCGGGTCGCAGTTACAGGCTGCGGAGGCAAGAGGCGGGTTAGATGAGCGTGGGCGGCCCGCGAGCAGCTACGCGGGGGGCGGCTCACGTTCACAGACGCCCGGGTCCCTCAGGTCGCGGTTGGGGTGCTGGTAGTAGAAGGGCGCGCACTGCTCGCACTGACGCCCCACCGTGTTGTGCTGGCAGCCGTCGCACACGCCGCCGCTGGCGTTGCCGCTCGCCAGGTAGACGGCCAGGTCGAAGTGGCAGGAGGTGGCGTGGCGGTTACACTCGCACACTGCGAGAGGGAGGAGAGCGTGACGACGCGGCGGCTTCGCACAGGCACTAATGAATGAGGGTGAACGTGGGTGAGCTCACTCTTGCAGGAGTGGGTGTTCCGTCCCTCGGCGGGTCTCCAGGGCAGGTCGTGGTAGAAGTCCTGGCAGCGCTCACAGTTCAGCCCCTCGGTGTTGTGGTTACACACGCAGCGGCCGTGGACCTACACACACGCACACACACACACACACACACACACACACCACACAGCTGTAGATGCATTCGCATGTTTTGTTAATTCACCCCCTCCCTCCGTGTTGGCTGTATGGGTGTACCATGCCCTCGGCTCCGGTGGGCGCTCCATCCATGGGCGCGCACTGCGAGGCGTGGCCGTAGCAGAAGCAGTTGCCGCGGACGACCATGTCGTACAGCGCGTAGTAGTACTTCTGCGTCACCTCGTCGCGCGAGTCCAGCAGGTTGTCGCCCAGAGTGTGGAGCTTGATGAAGTTGACGCGCAGGTTGGTGATCTTCAGCATGTCTGGGGGGGGCAGAGGGTCACATCAGCGCTCGGGCCCTGAAGGATGCTGCCCAGCCATAGTTGTGTGTGTGTGTGTGTGTGTGTGTGTGTGTGTGTGTGTGTGTGTGTGTGTGTGTGTGTGTGTGTGTGTGTGTGTGTGTGTGTGTACAAACTACAAAGGCCAAGTCGCTTCCACATGGGAAATTCCCATCCAGCACTCTTCCTGTCATCCCAGTTCAGGGAAGCTGGAGACGACAAGTTACTGTTTAAACTAAAGTCTGAGAACCAAACATAGTCTCGCTTACTCTGTATCCTCGGGCTGTAGGGGTCCTCAATCTTAAAGGCAGGATCCAGCACCCGAAATATAACCTGAGACAGAAACAGAAGGTCACCCGAGGTCACATTTTCCACTGGATTCACTGGATACAGTGAAGTGCAGCAAACTCGCCTCTCCTTCACTGGACGGCTCGATGTCCGAGTAGCGCGAGTCGCAGACGATGTCGTCCACCCGGAGCATGGGTCCAGTGGACACGTCGGGGAAGGACATGCCACAGTCGTAGGCGAAGTATCTGTAGACCTGCCACGTGTTTCCAAAGTCCATGGACCGTTCGATGATCATGGCCGCCGGACGGAACGTCTGTCAGCAGAGACATAATCACCAGTAAAGGTTTTCAGTTCATTCAGACTCAAGCCGACCAGTCACTCCTCCTCTGCTTCCCACTCCTCCCCAGAGACCAGGAGCCATTTTCTACATTCCTCCACCACAGCTGCTCAGCGCTGTGTCTCTCCATGCCCCTGGTACCCTACTTGTACTGCAACCGTGTGTTTGTGTGTGTGAAAGCGCAGGCACCTTGAAGGTCATGATAAGGTGCGTGAAGTGAAACTCGGCCTCCAGGTCCAGCTGGATGGTCACGTTCTCCACACCTGCAGTTCAAAGGGAACACGGACGTACAGGAAATGAACGCGCACAGCTGTCTCTCCTCCTCTGCTCAGACAATGAAGCAGCATTTAAAAAGAAACGCAGCCCAGATGGTGTGTTGGTGCAGCCAAGTAGCTGCTTCTCAGGGTTAAGTTAGAGCAACTAGTGAAGGAACAGAAATGTCCATTAGCATCGTTATAATATGCACGAGATTAGTGTTTGGACGGTTTGGTAATTATACACTAACTTATAAATATAATGTCAGGTTTTCTCATTTAACATCTGTGAAACAGAAGCTAAACATTTATGCTCACATACTTAGTAGCATCCAATCTATCTATATCTATAAAGCCTCTATTAATCATAATAAACAATAGACAGAACCCGAGCAGCCCACTCTCAGGGAATTAGGAAATCCCAGCCGAGGCTGTTGTGTGTGTGGAGCTTCCTGGTGTTTTGAAGCCATCTGCAGCGCTGGCGGCTGCTCCCTCCATGACTCACACCACTGACAGATTCCCACCGCTCAGAGGGAGCGGGGCGTTTGCACACACAGATGACAGCGCTGCTTGGAGCGCATGGGAACGGGCCGGTACAGGCGAGCGGCTGCACCAAGTGCTTGTGGAACAAGAGACTTGAAATTGGCACCAATTTAAAAGCTTTAAAGTGCCTTCTGTCTCATCGCACAGCTGTTTCTTGCCTGCACACCTGCTGTCTCCAGCTCACCTGCATGTCCCGCCTCCCGGTGCTGCCGCGATTGGCCGCAGCACCGAGCTCTGTGATCTCCTGTCTAGTCATTAAGGAGCTCGGTTCCCGTGAGAACAGATCCAGTGGCTGCTCGCGCGCTCGGAGCGTCTCTGCTCTGTTTTCTCACCGTTCTCTGACTGCCACCAGGTTTTGAGGCGGTTGGGGGCGAAGGTGGTGACCACGTTCTCGATGGTGTGGCTATTGGTGTTGTCCTCGTACATGTCTATGGAGTTGCACTCGAAACATTTTGTGTCCTCCTGACAGACAAAGAGGACATGAAAAGCGTTAACGAGTCAGTTCAATCAAATCTTCCACCAAATAAAAGAGTCATCGAAGCGGCTCCACCTATCAGTGGGTAGCAAACACACTGCTGCTCGTTGGGCTCGACTCCCTCCCTGCTCCTCTGATCGTACTTAAAGGCCGTGCTCATCCTCACAAAGTTCAGCGAGGCCCCACAGCGTGTGAGCGATTTCATAAGGATGCCTTTCAGGATAAGGAGAGAACATCTCCTAGTCGGCCCTGGCTCACATGCACACAGGCCGCGGATTGTGATGCACACAGAGCTTTTATTGAGGAGGGGAATGTCTGAACTCCCACTCAGACAGACGGCCAGCTGACACCGAACAGGCTCCGGCCCCCACACACACAGCTGGAAACAGGCTGAAGTTAATGTGACTCCCATCATGTGTAAATGTCAAGAAGCGCAGCTTACTGATATAAAGATGCCATCCTCAAGGCCGCTGCCACAATTTGTACCACTTTAATGAATTTTGCACTGTATAGAGAACGCTGTTATCTGCAGAGGATTCCTCTGTGATGACTCACAAGCTGTTCCTCAGCAATCAAATCATGGCAACTGGATGTGGTTCACTTCACTTTTTTTATATACGGCATTAACAACATGCAGAAAATCTACTGATCCAAAATAAGTTGCATTTATGATGCTGGCATACCTAGGCTTTCGCTGCCCAGTTAGTTTTATTTTCTCATGGGTTCCTGGGTTATTTTACTCACCTCCAGATGCCCGACGATGCAGAAGGTCTCCGGCCGCTCCAGGCCGCAGGTGGAGGAGGCGGTGAGCTTGTGCGCCCTGCCGATCAGCAGGTCACCTGTGGCGGGGTAGCAGCTCCCCTCGGTGCACACGTCCGCCAGCTCCGGGAGCTGCGCGCTGACGGGGCACCACAGGGCTGCGGGGAGAGCAGGGAGGGAGAGCGGGCGAAATCATCAGTACATTATAAGGTTGGTTTCAGTTATGGGTGTAGAACAGAATCCTTTCAGATTTAATGCAGCGCATGAAATTAATAGTAAAAAGTTGATTTGGCTCCAAAACTTTCCTGGGAAAGTTTCAGGCAAAACAGTGGATAATGGTTCGCACATGGATCTAATTACATGCGTTGTTGCTGGTGGGAGCGAACATCTTGGCCGCTATAGAAGATGAAAGTCACGCACATCAGCAGCTTTACGTAAACACGTGTATTTAATAAGAACCTGAACTCACCCAACGTTAGAATGTAGATTCGGAGCGACATCTCCACCAGCGGACAGCTCGTCCAAATGTTGGTGGTTCCCGAAGCTCCGGGTCTGTCAGTGTGGATGTGGGAACCGCAAAGAGTCGGAGTTGCCTTCAAGAAAGTCCGCATCCCCTCTAACAGCTCCACCCCGTCATCCCCGCCGCAGTCCGATCCCAAAAACAAGCGCACCCTCTGCAGGCAAAGCCAAAAATATACAACGTTATAAAAGACTTTCTGGTTGTTTCTAAACTATTTGATTTAACACATTTATTTGCATTCATTCTACATGTGTTATCATATCAATTCATTTGCAAAGCGGCCTCCCTCATGGCCTGGGTCACGAGGGAAGCACAGTCTGGGGAACTCAAAGGTGCCTTCACACGTTTAGCTTGTAGAGGTATGATTAATTGTGTTGCTGCTTCCCCATGAGACCTGATGCTTTGTGTTGCCTATGGATTTACAACTAAAACCCCTTGGGAATTTTCTTCTCTGAGTTGAATGTTTGCTTTAATTTGTGTGTTATCCACTGTATGCATGTATGTTTCTGTATCATCTGTTCTGTGCAGACTTAAGTTAGGTCCCTGAGTACATTTGTATGGCATAATTTCATTCGGACACTTCCGGTTGCGAAACTTTTATTTTGACGGTCTACTTCCTGATTAGCAGACGCGCGATTAGGTTACTGAACGAAGGTGGTCGAGACGGCAGAAACTGTTTGCTTCGTTTATTGATGTGTATGAACATTTTTTAATATTTATTGGATGTCGTTGTGCGATTACAAGCTAAGGTTATGCCATGTTTGTTTGCAGCTCTTACGATCGATAATGGTGTGTATAAGGTACAGGTATAAGAGGGGAATCCCACATTTTGTTTCATGTGATTTTCTATTTTCCTGCTGTGCAATGATTTTGTGTTCTTATGGATTTTTTTTCATTAGACGACCTTGTTTACCGTTGACTGTTCTACTTTGTTGTTAATATTTATTTTTTCTGAGCAACCGTAGCTACATCTCGCTCGTGTCTGTGCAATTTGGCCTCGTAAAAAAGCAGTGGTAGTAGCTTAAATTATTAATAACTCAGAACCAGGCCCAGGTGGAGGCGAGAGAACAGCAACCTGTTAATTATGTTGTTACTGATGAATCAAACTGAACCATGAAGTTTGTATAGAATAACTTCAGCTTAATCTTTTTTTACTCACGGCGTCTAATAAATGTTGGATAGCATCCAGAAGAGGAGTATTAGCATCGCTTTGTGTAATGTCACATGATGTGAGCTGTCAGTCATTATCTGCACTGACTTTGCTTCGGGTCTTTGTGTGTCGTCGGAGTTTCATCAGGACTCACTTCTTTCTGCAATCAGCTTCAGGTCCTTGTGCATGTGGCGCCCTCTGCTGGCAGTAGGCAGCCATGACACTACATGACCAGAGACTGGGCCTAAGCTTCCCCAGACATTCAAGATTCAAAAGAACTTTATTAATACCAGGGGGAAATTATTTTGCACACGTTGATCAGTGTCACAGTTAGGGGAAGGAAGAATTGTACAGACTGATGGCCATCGGTATGAAGGATCTCTGGTGGTGTTCTGTGGAGCACTTAAAGTAATACTGATCAGCCTCTGGCTGAAGGTGCTCCTCTGTCCAGCCAGCACACTGTTTTGGGGGTTTCGTAGGTGTTGTAGCATGAAGCCTCTGTAAGAAGAGAAAGGACACACGCTGCATCTTAAATATTATAGAGTAAGACTCCACACGATGACTTGGATTGACCTCATCTGAGTAATTGATGATGAGGGTGCTCCAACATCAGCTGAAGAATCTGTAGAATCTCCCATTGCTGAGATCCTCTGAAGTGGACGGTGGTGTAGGATCCCTCCACTGTACTTTTTATCATCAATCTTATGTCCACAAAAGGATGAGCAGCATAAGCAGTTACACCCTGACCTAGGGGGAAAGGAGTGGTGGTCCAGCTCACCCCAAACCATCTGAATTGGGTTCAGGTCCGGTGACCGTGGAGGCCAACTCATCTGGCGCAGCACCCCATCACTCTCCTTCTTGGTCAGGTAGCCCTTACACAGTGTGGAGGTGTGTTTGGGGTCACTGTCCTGTTGAAAAACAAATGATGCTCCAACTAAATTTTAACCCGGATCGATTAACATGCTGCTGCAAGATGCTGTGGTACTGTAGCCATGCTGGTTCAGTATGCCTTCAATTCTGAATAAATCCCCAACAGTGTCACCAGCAAAGCTTGCTTGTTGCCTGTCCTTAGCAGTGGTGTTTCCTAGAAGATATTCTATCATGAAGGCCTGCTTCACACGATCTTCCTTTCCTGGAGCGATCCCCATGTGAACCAGTTTCTTTGTAGCGCTTGATGGCTTTTGTGACTGCACTTGGAGACACTTTCAAAGTTTTCCCAATTTTTCAGACTGACTGACCTTCATTTCTTAAAGTAATGATGGCCACTCGTTTTCTTTACTTAGCTGCTTTCTTCTTGCCGTAATACAAATTCTAACAGTCTATTCAGTAAGACTATCGGCTGTGTGTCCACCTGACTTCGGCACAACACAACTGATGGGCCCAACCCCATTTATAAGGCATGGAATCCCACTTATTAAACCTGAAAGAGCACACCTGGGACGTGTGTGTGAACCTGTGAAGTGACAACCATTTCAGGTGATTACCTCTTGAAGCTCGTCAAGAGAATGCCAAGTGTGCAAAGCAGTAAACAAAGCAAAAGGTGGCTATTTTGGAAAATCTAGAATATGACACATTTTCAGTTGTTTCACACTTTTTTGTTATGTATTTAATTCTACGTGTTAATTAATAATTTTGATGCCCTCAGTGTGAATCTACAATTTTCAAAAAACTCTGAATGAGAAGGTGTGTTCAAACTTTTGGTCTGTACTGTAGATGTGACGTGTCTGTTTGGCATCTGTGCCTGTCTCTCGGCGTAAACCAATTAAAATAAGCCCATGATACAAAGTTATAGTGGAGTTAGTGTGGTCTCTGCTCATCTTTGGAAAAGTAAAGTTACAACTATGATTAACACAAATCTAAAAATATGTTGTATCTTTACTGAAATCATTGTTTACATCTACATAATCAATACCTTGGAGACGAACACATTGTTTTAAGCTTAGTGCTTAGTAAACATGTATCCAGCGGTTTAGCCCCCCCCCCCCCCCACGGGTCACTACAGTACAGAATAACAGAAACACAAGCTGGAATCAACTCATTGCATCCAGCAACAGCACTGTTGTCCCCTCCTGATATCTTTATGCAGTAAAGTAAAATCAATATTTTCGTAGCTCCAATGTAGAAACTTACATTAAATGTTTTACTTTGCCAGTTCAGTGATGGCCACCTCTGAGTCCTCTTTTCTTAAAGTCTGTGGTTTTGTTGGGTTTGAGACGAGGTCGGTCAATAGTCAAACCTCAGATTTAGGAGGAACGATTGGTTTGTTGCTTGGGTTTGCAGTGTGTGAAGTGAGTGTGAAGCAGCTGGCGTGAGAATGAGCACCTCCCAATCTGAGCACATAGTCTCCACAGGAACAGGGTGGCAGGTCTTTGTTGGGGAGCGCTCCTGCTCCATGCGGACGGGTTGAGCATCTTTTGGTCTTGTTCATAAGTGAGAGAACAAGTGCAACACCGAGTGTTGTAGTGGAGAAGGAGCCGATGTTCTCGATTCACTGGTGGATCCACACTCCTTCTCTCACCCACTGTCATGACCTCTGACCGATGACCAGGAAAACAGGCCACAGCTCCTCCACATGGAGAGGAAAGCAAATGATGATGAGGGTGCTCCTCACTCCTTCTAGTCAACCTCCCTCCTTCAACCTTCCTCCTTTTAGTCAACCTCATCTCTAATCAAGCCCTTTTCCTCCCTGCCCACCTCCCTCCAAACACTCTCCCTTGTTCTAGTCAAACTCTTTCACTCCCTCTTTCACACCCTCCAAGCTCCCTCGCTCCCTCTAGTCAAGTTCCCTGATGTTCTCCAACCGCTTTCTAGTCAAGCTCTCTTCTTCCCTCCCTCACTCTCTCCAAGCCCCCCCCCAAAAAAACTCTATCCCCAACATCCAGTCCCCCCATCCTCTCTATCTCTCCCCCTACCACCCCCTCCTCTCCCTCCCTCATTTCCTCCTCCCCCTCCATCTCTCTCTATCCAAACTCCCTCTCTTCCTACCTCTCGACCTCCCTTATCCATCTATCTTAGAAAAGTTCAGCATCACAGGTTGCAGCACACCAGAGCTGATGGAGCGAGTGCAAGGGCAGACTACTGATAACAGGTGCAGCTGTGGAAACAGGTTTACTGAAACAGGATGTGAGAAGTAGTCAAAGGACTTTCATGGTTTTTATGTTCGAACTTGACGTGTGCTTGGTTAATTTTCTCATTTGAAAGACAAAGATGAGCAACTTAGATAGAGTAGTTAGTTTGTTTCACAGTTTAATTTGTTCAGACAAAACACGAAGCTTTTGACATAACATGTAATAATGTATCCTTTTTTGAATGCTCAGAATCGTGAGAACAATGTTGTGGCTGAACGCGGAACACTTAAGCCACATTTTGTAGGCGGTCGGACAAGTTTTACCGACGAACCGGAAGCAGCGTGAGGTTACACAAATCTCTTAAGGAGCGTTGAACCTGGTAAGTTTTTTCAAAAACCATACCTGATGAGAAAACTCATTACTTTCCTTTGGCGCAATTTCCTACCAACGCTTTGCTGCTTTTCTGCAGTAGCTCGTTAAACAAATCCACCCACAGAACTAATGTTAAGGATTTGTTTCGTGTGTACATTCAATGGCGGGAGACTAGAAGCCTCATTGCTTCTGTGACACAGCGATGGTCTGATAGGTTCACATGTTTGGTTCTTCTCTGTGTGTGAAACCTAATCCAACATAAATCTATCGTATGTAAATACAGTGGAAAACTATAAGGCTGTACATGTTGCTTTTTATAATGACTCTGGTATTGTTTGTGATACTTGTGTGTTGGCCAGGTCCGTCCTGTCAAAGTCCTCTGCTGCTGTGTTAAGATGTTAAGAAGCGCCTCAGCTCAGGTGAGAAGCAAATGAACTATGGTTATTGTACTGGATGTATTTTATAATATTGTATTTACAATATTGATCTGTTTTGTAAGTTTTTTTTTTTAAATTTATTTCCAGACTGAAACTTTCACTCTTTAAAAAAAGAGTGAATAAGATGTGAATAGAATTTTCACTTGTCCTTTTTTTTCTTTATTTTAATGTTTAAATGAGACAGTAGCAACAAGAAACAATTGTATACAGTTGTAATTACATTTAAGATGATGCACACACTGTAGAAAGGATTTTTTTTTAATGTAATAAAGTTTTCTTTCCTGCAGATCTTCAGACAGATCGTTAGACAAAGGAGCACAGACAGCAGCCTCATTCTGGAGAGATGTAAGTAAAGTTAGTGTACTTTTATGTGTAAAAGGACACACAAAATAACCTTAATGAAATTATTGGTGTGGGTTTGTTTCAGCGATAAACCGTGTACAGCTGCTGGGTCGCGTTGGTCAGGAGCCTGTAATGAGACAAGTGGAGGGACGTAACCCTGTCACCATCTTCTCTTTAGCAACAAATGAGATGTGGCGCTCAGGAGAAGGAGAGACGAGCACACAAGGTTTGACGTCTCAGGAAACTGTCCATTTAAAAGCTTTTCTGTTCTTTGGCATTTGCTTGCGATATCTGTTTAGATCAGGTCTGATCCAGTCAACGTATGAATGGAGGTGTGTGCTGCATAAATATGCGTGTTTTGGTTTAATAATAGTCACAGAAATGTGTGTTGTTTCTGTGCTGGTTAATGACATGTGGACTACTAATTACTAATTTTTTGTGTTGCTGTTTTTTAGGCGACATCAGTCAGAAGACAACGTGGCATCGTGTGTCAGTGTTCAAACCTGGTTTGAGAGACGTAGCCTACCAATATGTGAAGAAAGGGTATGGCCCTATGCCCTTGTGGGTGTGCACTTGTTAAAAACTGTAAAAAAAGTTAAAAGATACCATTTTGGACTGATGCTGAGTCTGCTTCCATTAGGTCTAGGATTCTAGTAGAGGGGAAACTGGACTATGGAGAATATGTGGATAAGAACCAAGTCAGGCGTCAGGCCACCACCATCATTGCAGGTCAGATACACATTTACGTGCACAAGCATAATGTTAATTAGCTGTACTCCTAAGGAAGAGACATCTCATGTTTGTCTCCACAGACAACATCATCTTCCTCAGTGACAACGTGCGAGACTGAACCTGAAGGACTCTCCATCCCCTGTCATCCAAACAACATGATGACTTCCTTCCTTTGTATCTTCTTTATACAAAATTACTGAGGAAGTGAAGGAACTGAGAGGGGACTGAATAATCTGTGACACATAAGACTGAGCACATTGTTAGACTCTGTCGCCTCCTGCTGGTGGGGAAAGTGAAGATTTCAGGCAAAATAGGTATCAGAAAAGCCCACCATTGAAGGAAATATCCCCTCACTGATCACAATTAGGTTAGGTTGTCACATTGATGCAGTTTATGCCTCTTTTCTCAAATTGTATGCATTAGACCTATGTTGAATACAAAATGGGAAATGTCAAAATCATCTTCCTAGCCACCTAGTTCTCAGTATAATGATTTAAAAGAGTTGCCAGGTTTACCTTTTTGGAGGTATTTTTTCAGTGTCAATTACTTTGAGATAACCTCTGCAAGTCTTAGCCTACCTGCAAATATGAGACCGTTTTCTTCCACATGTTGAAAGCATGTTGAGTTAAACCTACAAATCATTGTTTCTAAATTCACAGGTTAATATTTTTAGGATTTGTGGACAGTTACTTGTTGGCTGAGTTGAATTCAGCAACTGCACAAAGAAACTGACTAAGTGTTGGTCTAGTCACTGAAAGGGGTTTTAGATGGGAAGTGCAGTCTCCTTGTTCTGAGTTTCCATCTCAGATTTCAGTCTTTGTCATGTGACTCAAATATTGGTATTGTTGATATATTATTAAAGAAATGTGTTACAAACAGCTTTTCCGTTCATAGATAATAGTTGTTCAGCTTGATTCTCAGACTTCTCACATTCTTTTATAATTAAAGATTGTTGAGCTGGAAAAGAAAGGCCCCTGTGTAATGACATATTTATTCACTTGTTCATATTCCTGAACTCATCTTAGTCATAAAATTATTGTATTTACGTTTGAAATCCTGTATTTGTTCTGTTTCTCTTTTTTTCTATATATAATTTTTTATATTTTCTAGCTGGTCCCTACAATTTTTTTTATTTCCTTCCTGCAGAGTAACTGTTCAGTTCACTGATGTTGCTGCAATTATTACTATAATACACATTTTACCCATAAAGTATTTTGTCCTTTTTAATTTAGTTTCTACAGTCAGTGTTAATATTTGTTTTCATGAAACCATTTTTTATTATTTTACACATGTAACAAATATAGAATCAAATATGTTGACTCAAAAGTAAGTGTGATATCGTAGTCTGAGGACATTTTTTTTAATTCGGGAAAACTTTCATTGCACTTTTAAACAGTTACTAAACGTTTACTTCTAATTGGCTGTTTCGTGGTTCTCGGAGGTGGTCTAACGTCTGTAGTATTCTTGGCCTAAAGTGATTGGTCCAGGAAATGTTTGTGGTTTAGGTTGATTGGCTACGCAACATATCAATTACGATCTTTGGGCGGAGCCGCAACGCGGGCTTTAAACGAAAGAGCAATCTGATTGGTAGAAATAATAGAAGCAAACCTGTTGATGCAGTTCAAAGTTACTGTCCGGAAATGTGTGGACTTAAAAATAAAAGCGTAAAAGATTGGCGGTAAACATAAACAATAAAATATGTTTTTAAGTTATTGTAATAGTTAAAATATTTGCAGCGTTGCTTTATTGGATTAAATTAGATCATACATGTGTTTCTAATAAAGCGGACAGTGAGTCTTGTAAAAGACACGATCTGATATGAATAGTGTAGGTTTTATTCTGAAAATCAAACCGGAAGCTATACTATGCTAGTGATAATTGACATACGCAAATGGAGAAGATGAATTTATAAACATTAGACATTTTACTTCTAATGTGTTGGGTTTGATTCATGGCTCATAAAAGTGTTGCCATCATTAGGAACAGTTAAGTTAATAGTTGCTACTCGCTGTTGCTGCCTTCGTGTCTCCGCCTCTTACATTCCTGAGTGTCTGGTAGCGAAGAGGAGGAGGAGGTGGAAAGGAAATAAGGGGAGCTGCGATCTGCCCTGGACCCTGAACCAGCCCGGAGATGATAAACAACAACAACACCTCTCAGACCGAATCCTCCTGTTGCTGCTCTCTGGCACATTTATCCATCTGCGTTTAACCCAACTGGACCTCTACGGTTATTGTTTTTTTAAATTTCTTTTCCTGGACGCGCAAACTTGTTGGGAACTTTTTTTCCCCTGTGGAGCAAGAGTTTTGGTTTAAATCCCAACGCCACTGAGCCTTGCTGTGTTTCACTGCCGCTGAGGGAGAAAACACCACATCCAGAACAAGGTCGGAGACAGTCATGGAGATCCTGGACAGTGGCGAACCGTTCCTACACTGGGATCGGAACCTCAGCGAACTGTCTGAGGCCGGGGACATCGACTGTGTGCTGCACACCAATGTAAGTCATCGATCAGGGATGGAGATTGTTGATCGATCAGGGCTTTGGGATCAGCTCTGCAGGGAATTATCACTTTAACCTGACTATGATAATGTGTCTGAGTGTGCGCGTCTGTGTGTGTGGTACCCGGCTCTCCATTCACATCTGGAGCCTTGAGGTCCAGGATGCAAGTTAGAGTGTTTGTTTATTTTACAGGCATTTTCTTTGTAAAGTCATTTTCTGCTCATTCAAAGACATCTTAGCCACATATTGATAATATCTTGAAAACATCAGACATATAAACATTTTATCTGACGCACATAAAGTTTACATCTATGCGTAAGGACACAGCTGGAGAACCCTTTTCCATTTATGTGATTCTTTTAGTAGATTAAAAACATGTTGATGATGCCAAGATAAAGCCAACTTTTTTACTTTTTAAAAATGACTAGACAAACTATTTTTTATTATAATTATATAATCACCTTTAGATTTTTGAGTAAGAAAAGCTGTTAAACACGTGGACAGCAACAAACATTTTTTCACTTCAGCTTTCTTTCTCATACACGACGGTACAGTATACCTGTAAAAAAACAAACCCATACTGAGAGCACATGTGTGCCTTTTGTGCATAGTTTTTCTGTGTAATGTAGAGTTTTCTCGGAGCAAGGTTTGCTCTTGGAGCCTTGGGAGAAACACGTGAAAACTCTACAGTAAGTCCTACAGTAAGTATGTTCTGCCACTGCTGCAAACACATTCTGTAGATAAACTATAAGAAGGCACAGATACTAGGAAATCTCCAGGAGACCCTAGTGGCTCATCATGCCTGGTCCCTGACTCATCCTGGGAGCTTGAGACAGTGAATGGAAATCATTCTCAGGATGTTGAGGCTACCAGGGGTTTTGTCTGTCTTCAGACACAGTTTTAATGCCTGAAAGAGAAAAAAGCTGATGGTTAAATGGAAGAGGAGCTGCTGCTCTGGACTAATCAGTGTGTTTTTGGTAGTTAAAAAGAAACAAAATGCAATCCTCGCAATTCTCCGCAAGGTTTGTGGCCAATAATTTCTTCTTATAAATTTAAATTAGGCTGTAAAGGATCAGTGTTTAGCCTTTTGGTGTCACGTGTGAAGCAGTGTAACAGACGCTGATGTAGTCAGAATTCAGGGCAACATACTTTTAAACTAATCTTCTTCTGCAAGGCTTTTTTTCCACCTCGCTGAGAGTTCAAAGTTACTGCGGGAGGACACACTGGGAGCTAATTAAAGCCTTACTGGTTACAGTGGTTGAGCTCGGATGAGGAGATGTGGCCTTTGAAGAGCCGTTGACTGGCGTGGGCCTCATTAACGCCTGGAGAACTTTAAAAAGGCTTTGAATTATTAATACGCGCAGTGATTTCCAAACCTCCTCAAACCCTTTGTTTGGTGTTTTTTCTGTTTGCTTAATAAATGATGATGCACAATAGTTCACTGTGGGAACAGAATTATTGTTCTGTCACTCAGCTTTTTGTTTGAGCTCTGTAGAAAAAATAATGCATCATAACTGAAAAGGAGAGTTTCAGTTGAAGCACTTTCATACAAAAAGCGGTTATTATTCCAAGTCTGCCTCCTAGATGTCACGTGTCACTTCTTGTAGCAGCCGGTTGGTAGAATATAGCAGAAATAGAGGAAAGTATTGACAAACTGTGATTTAAGTTGGCCTTTTGCCTTCAGTTATATAACTGAACGTGTGCGTCTGAGCCATATGTCCATCTGGGCCGAGCAGAGACGGAGTGTGTCTGTGTGGGGAGGGTTTACAGGGAAGAGTCCAGCTGGCTTGCAAGATGGGAATCAGACACCACAGAGGCCAACGGAGCCTGGAACAATACACGCACACACTCACACAGCGGTTGGTATTTAACTCGTCTAGAAAAACCTGCAGACAGGTAAAGGCTTGCTGGTGAAGCCGCAGAGGGTGTTCATGCTGTGAATGTGGGTCCCGAGGCTACAGTTCTAGTCAGACGGCATCAGGACAGGGAGACGCAGCTGCTTTTTTGGCTTTTGGACTCATATAATAAGTTATTAATAAAAGAGAAAAATGAAAAAGTAAATGCACCAGATGCGTTTATTCTCCTCAGAATCCAAGATGGCGGCAGGAAGTGGAATTGATATTCAAAGAAGCCAAATGATTCTATACAAACAAACCGATAAAACGTCAGCAGTTGTGATCTTTGATGTGTTGATTGAACACACCCAATAAACACATAGTGATGACAGTAGTGTTTTAATAACTGGTTGAGCCACGTTTTCCATCCAGGAGGATACAGAACATCTTAATCCCAGGGCGGCCTACGTTTCAGCCACATAACCTCGACTGCACCCTACAGGCGTCCCTAATAAAGTGGCGACTTCCCTGCACAGAGCCCAGGCTGTGTTGAGGAAAGGATGCTAGTGTTAGCGAGAGGTGAATGCGCTATATAAAGGCAGGCATGAATAGAATGTGTGTGCGGGGCTGGGGGTGCGTGGTGTTGCTTGAGAAGCAGACTGCGCTCTTTGTTCCTCTCCCCAGGCTGCAGCTCGGCTCTCACTTTCTCCATCTCAGGGGGGTTTGTTGACATCGGATTCCTCACAACAGTGTAAACCTTTCAGTCGGGTGCATGTGTGGGATCCCCGACCTCTCGCATCGGCCCAGCGTCCCTCCCTCCACATTGTCTCTGCCTCTGTTGTGTCAAAGTATTTATCACAATCAAGTTCCTCAGGTTTTAGAATAGCATCAGTATGAAGGCGCTGACGCGCCCTCTTCTCCTAGTTCAGCTGGAACAATCATTCCTGACGTTGCAGGGAGGAAATACGTTATTTCAGGTTTGTCTGTATGACGTGAAGGAAACGGCAGAATGTTTTACTGTTGTCTTTCACAATGACAGTAGAGTCACCTTTAGTTAGATGCTGAAGGTATCTGGTGCCTGCTTATGGTTCTTTAGTGTCTGTTTTGCTACCTGGATCAATGCATCTGCTGTAGAAATGCTTAATTTAGCAACTCTTGCACAAATTCTCGTGGTGCTTCTTGTTCGCATGAACAAATGTGAAGCCGTCAGCGTGTGGAAGTGAGTGTTAGGGCATGTGACATGCAGTCTGCAGCCGGTATGCTGCGCGTTACATAAGCAGATGCATAGTTGGAAAGCTCGGGAGCATGTGCAGAGCAAATGCACGCTCCTCATCTGCATGTTGGCGTCTAGAGGTATAAAGGAGTGGAGTTTAAAGTCAAGTCACTCTCTTTCTTTCCGCGTGCTTCCTGCACAGACTGAATTATGACCCGTGTCATCTTTGGAGCTCTGTGGAGCACTGACACACACCTATGGGTGTGAATCTCACTGATTAAAGAGAAAGTCACTTTAAAGTTTCATACAGCAGTATTCAAGGTAACCTTTGCCCGCTACAGCAAGACTCACCTTTGTTTAAATCACCAGCTGTTACTCTGCATTTGTATTATTATACATGAGGGTTGCAAGTCAGGATGAGTTATTACACACACACACACACACACACACACACACACACACACACACACACACACACACACACACACACACACACACACACACACACACACACACACACACACACACATGCACACACGCACACACATGCACATAGAGTCAAGGGCAAGCAGCTTGATCCATGTGCTCACAGTCAAGGGCCTGTTCTCCATCGGGGCAGGGCATCCTGCTCACTGGTGGCCTCACTCTGTCCTCGGTGAATGGTCCGTGTGTCTGCTGTAACGTGAGTGTCAGCGAGTGTCAGTGTGTGTGTGTGTGTAACACACACACACACACACACACACACACACACACACACACACACACACACACACACACACAGTGAATAATGACGACACTACTTCACGTGGAGTCACATTTTGCTACCAGTCAAAGGTCAAAGTCGGTTTATTTTGGATATCGCAGCCTGGTCGTCCTCGCTATCTATGACTTACTGTTCAGTGTCAGCAAAAAAGTAATACGTGATAATGAGGCACACGCTATTATTACCGCAGGTGCGGTGCTGGATCTTCAGGTTAGTCTGGGAGGGACACGGCTGTAGTGTCAGGGCTCGAGGGATCCAGTCAGACACAGTCACAGGCGCTTATGTGACGCATGTGACGTCCTTTCATGGGTGCCTACAGGCAGATATAGAATTACAGCGCGGACATGTTTGCTTTCAAGGAAGTTACTGTATGTGTGATGTTATTATGTCAGATTTTCTATTAGGACAAGGAAGTGTTGATAATAATTAACCCATATGGGGGTTAATGATAATAATGAAAATATGAAGAAAATCTAACATGATTGATTTTTGGATTCTTGTGGTGCAACGTCTCTAATGTTAACTAACCCAACCCAAGCTGTAGTTGAGTTTGTGGAGCTTTCAGTCATATCATAATCCTAAAGTTTCATCAGTTCACTTCATAAAGTTGAAGAAACTTCCACACACGGACGCGAGGTTTTTCTCTTCTTCGTATCTGATGCAACTTTTCCCCTTGGTTTGAAAGCAGACCTCAGTTCGCTGCGGGCACGCGGCCCGCTCCAGAGCGAAGCGAAGGTAGTAATCAGAGTGTGAGGGATCATTATAGAAAATCCACAGGAGACTCGGATCTGTGAGGCAAAGCTAAATTTACCGTCTGTCTGTGCGTCGGCTGCCTTCGCTCCTCCTGCCTCGACACACTCCTTCGCTTCAGGGAGAAGCTTTCAGATGCTTGTGTGTGTGGTTTGCAGGGTGTGGGTTAGAAATCCCTCAGAGTGGTTCCTACACCCAGCCTTGAAATGAGCCTGGGAGCAGTTTTATATAATAGCAGCTTGGTGAAAAACAGCAAACTGACCGCTGGTGTTTTTTTTGACTTTTCATTCTTGGGGTTTTCGTTCTTTTTGTGAAGCCTGAACCTGCCTATTAAACAGTTTGAGCTGTCCGATGCAGCTTTGATGTTTTTCATGGGTCGTGCAGCTCCCTCGTGGCTCAGGGTCTGCTGTTAGATACAAATGGCTTCATCCGCTGTGCAGATGACCTTTCACCCCTCTGTCCAGACCTCCTCCTCTTCCTCCTCTTCCTCCTCCCTCATTCCTCCAGGCTGAGAGCTGGACGAGTTGCCTCCTGTCCGAAATGCCAGATGATTCAGAAACCTTTTCACTTTTTCATTCTTTCCCGTTTCTTCTTTTTTAACTTTAACTGCCGCTTTTAGATTTAATTCCTCATCTTTACTGCTTTTTTAAAAATCCAGTGTAATAAAGTACAAACATTCTGGGTAACCTAACCAACAATATTATGCACATTTCAGCTGACTGAGACTTATAACGTTCATGATCCATGCAAAGTTCAGCATGTGTCAATGACGTTTACGTGCTCCAGGTTAACTATGAGACGACTTCTCCAGCTGTGGCACAGCGTTCAGCAGGAGGTGGAGGTTGGAGAGCTGCAGGGGCAATGAGACCTCCATAACAAATATTTGGCTGATGTTGAGCAGGCTGATAAGTGAAGCTTGGCCCGAAGCCTCGAAGAGATTTTTTAGATGACACTTTAGCTGGAAAGAGGAAAAAAAGGAAACGCAAGTGTGAGCAGAAAGGGTGAAGGAGTTCACTGTGTGTGTGTGTGTGTGTGTGTGTGTGTGTGTGTGTGTGTGTGTGTGTGTGTGTGTGTGTGTGTGTGTGTCTGTGTGTGTGTGTGTGTGTGTGCGTGTGTGTGTGTGTGTGTGTGTGTGTGTGTGTGTGTGTGTGTGTGTGTGTGTGTGTCTGTGTGTGTGTGTGTGTGTGTGC
The DNA here is from genome assembly GCF_900634795.4 of Betta splendens. Taxonomy (NCBI): domain Eukaryota; kingdom Metazoa; phylum Chordata; class Actinopteri; order Anabantiformes; family Osphronemidae; genus Betta; species Betta splendens. The sequence continues at coordinate 10,325,896 of NC_040889.2, forward strand.
GTGTGTGTGTGTGTGTGTGTGTGTGTGTGTGTGTGTGTGTTACTTAGTGACTGGTCAGTGCAGTGGAAAGATGGAAAGAGTTGTGTATGTGTGTGTGTGTGTGTGTGTGGTGTGTGTGTGTGTGTGTGTGTGTGTGTGTGTCTGTGTCTGTGTGTCTGTGTGTGTGTGTGTGTTACTTAGTGACTGGTCAGTGCAGTGGAAAGATGGAAAGAGTTGTGTATGTGTGTGTGTGTGTGTGTGTGTGTGTGTGTGTGTGTGTGTGGTGTGTGTGTGTGTGTGTGTGTGTGTGTGTGGTGTGTGTGTGTGTGTGTGTGTGTGTGGTGTGTGTGTGTGTGTGTGTGTGTGTGTGTGTGTGTGTGTGTCTGTGTGTGTGTGTGTGTTGACCCAATTTTTAAGGAGAGACGCAGAAGACCAGCTGTGCTTGTGTTTGCCACAAACAGAACTTCTGCCTTTGACAGCTGTGTTTGGCCAAGTATAGTCAAAACAGGGACTCAGCGACATTTTGCCAATCTGCCGCATCATATGTGCATTTTCACAACCTTTTCTCTGTGTCCCAATTTAGTCTCATTGTTGCAAAGTCACGCACCGTTCTTCTGCTTCTTCACCTGCTCACTCTCCGGCGCAGCCCGTGGAGCCAGACAAAGGCCGTGACTGTAAGCGATGCATGCCGGACCAAACGTAACGGCTGAAACAACAAGGTGTGGGTTTATTCAAAGCTGAAGGGCCGGAGCGCGGGCTGACGCTGCAGTTCAAACACTCATAGAAATCCTGCGTCTGTTGAGGTTTATTTCCAGCTGCTGCTTCACACGTGTGCTTTGCGCCTTTTTTGTCTCCGGGCAGCAGATTGTACCTGGCCTTGAATAGCAAAAATCCGCAGGGAGCTTTGCTGTTCGCTGCATGTGCCCCGTAGTTTGTGGACACGACGTTCCTGCGCAGCACAGACTCGAATGCACAGCGCAACACAGGCCGAGCCGCGTCTGGTGAAGTCGTTGTGTAACATCTGGAAGGTCAGCTTTCGTTGGGATGTGTGGGGGTTGTACTCGCCGGTCGGTCAGTGTGACACTGGAAAGTCTGTGTTACTCCGTGTGTTGGGGGGGTGGCAGCATTTTGGACGCTTCAGGGGGAGAAAAACGGGTGGGACGGGCTCCAGAGGAGGAAAATGAGACGCTCTTTCCATTTCTCATCAGCTTCTGTGGCCAAATCGAACACACATGAACGCGGAGCGTGACTCACGCTTCTGGGACGTTTCCCACTTTTAAGCACATTTCCTGTCGCAGCTCAACATAAACTCGGACGTTGAGGGTTTTTTTTCTGCTAGAGAGACACATTCATGGGCACAGAAGCAGGGTAAAGGCTCCAGTGCTGGAGAGGAAGCTGAGGATCTGTCCGCTGAGTGTGTGTATTCCTGTCTCGGCCTGTGGGTGGAGAAAACATTTGTGGCCCAGCTGGATTTTACACCTACTCTGTCCTCACTAACATCCTTTTGTTTACATCCCTGAGCCTCTGCACCCCTGTCACACTCTCCGCTCAAGTGCACTAACAGCAAGATGCCAGCATTTTCTGCATTTGGGGGCTTTACGTTATATTTTGATATTTTAATGACTTTTTCAGGATGCAAATTCTCCTAAGAAGAATCGACTAATCATGTGGAAAAGCTCAGACGCCGACAGCGTTGTAAATGTAAGAGCAGAATGGAAATCACTTAAAGTTCCTAGAGTTGTATTGGATGGAAATTTATTCAGTGCTGCATTATATAAGAGCAAGGAAAAAGCCTAGAACTTGCACACGCAGAATGTGGGGGATCGAATAACCAAAAAAACTAAATCTAATTGTTATTATTATCATTTAAAAATTTAATTTAGGGGAAATTGGGGAAATTGTGTGCTCCAGCCATGCTCTTCTCAAACTTCCGTTGATGTCCTTCCATCATTGTCCCGTTTCTCCTGCTGCATTCATTGCCTCCATACTGACTGCATAGTTTTGCTAAAGTGTTCCTTGGATCCATGTCTGGGATCTGGGTCAGGGAGGTTCTGTGTCATTCCACTCTTATCCTTGTGAGACGCAGCTCAGGTCTTACTCAGAACGAGGACATTTTTGTGCAGCGAGGTCACTTCAGGGGAGAGAGTTTGGGGTCAGACGTTATGGCTCAGATGATGTCAGGACAAATGTTTGTGTGTCTGCATGCGGAGGCGTAAACCCAAACACGAGGCCTGGTGCCACACTCGGTGCTGGGCTCCGGCCGTATCGCCCCACAGATAAGGTCCAGATAGCAGAATCCCCTCAAGGTCTGCTGCTTGTCTTGTTTTTCTGTCGGGCGCTATCAGTCTCGCAGCCGAGCAGAGGTACCAGCATGTAGTAACAAACGTGGATGCTGATACACGGTCCTGCTGAGCTGAAGCCTGGCAAACATCTCATGGCGTTCGCTCTAGTTCTAAACAAATCGCACCAGTTCTTTGGGCTTGATTCTAAATTCCTGTGTATTTAAGTCATTGGCTCTTCACTGGTGTGTAATTTGCTATGGGATGGATTTGAGTGAAAGTTGGTTTACGTTGTAACCCTTGTACCATGACTATCATACCTGTGCACTTTCAACCTAAATCAACCTTCTAATTATCTTGAACTTGAAACCTTTTGGATTCAAAAGTGGATTTCTGCATTAAATGCTGCTTCAGGGAATCAGGAACATTGGTTTATTGGAACAGATGAGAGTTTCCTGGTTCTGTTTTACTCAGGTTTCAAGTATTAAGCTTTAAGCAGTCATTATTTACAGCTTCTGAGCAGAAACCTTTAAAGCAGCTTGTGCACGTCGCTGGCATTCCAGCAGGTACTTGCTGCACATTGGTTTACAGCTGTGAGATCCAACAGGCCAGATTGATACAAGGCCTATTTGTATGTGGACAGGAAAAAAGTCTTTTGGAATAAGGTTTTGACTTTGAGGAGCAAAAACATTTGTCTTTTTATAAGCGGTTGTGTCAGAGGCTTCACATGTGCTAGTATGTATGAACAGTGGTTGTTGTTGTTAAGTAGACACTGGCAGATAAAAGATACCATGTCCATTTAATGCTGCTTATCTGGCTCTGATGGGACACGTGTTGCTAATATGTCACAGGTCCAAGCTGCATCCAGATCAGGCTAATGAGTCATTCAGTTTATCTTAGCATGAAGCGGTGTGTCACCGAGTCTGTTTGCCTTTTTATGAGCGTGCGCTTCCAGGCTGTGTGGAACGGTGTCATGAGCAAAGGTACACACAGATGAGTCCGGGGCAAGGTACACACACACACACACACACACACACACACACACACACACACACACACACACACACACACACACACACACACACACACACACACACACACACACACACACACACTCCAGAGGTGGCCCTCAGGCCTGTGTGGGCTTTAATCAGCTGCTGCACATCTGTTTGCTTTTTAGGGAAGACGTCGTTCCACTTTTCCTTTCCCCTCCTTTGGTCCAGCTCCTTAAACCTCTGGTCATTAGGGGTTACAGCAGGCAAAAGCAGACGTGAGAGGACATTCCTTCCCTCCCCCACCGCTCACAGACCTTTCATTCTGCTGCTGAACAGCTGTTGAGACTTCGATTATTGAGCTTCAGCGCTCACTGCTCTGCCTGGTTACTGGTTTTACTGGACCCGGCCTTCTCCTCTACACAACTTATTCACTGGCCATCGAACTCTGATTCTGAAGCTGTGGTTTCCCTCTGACTGGGTGTTGCTGGAGTTGTTTTCTTTGGAGGTGTTTCCCCAGAGCGGGGTGTTGCCGTCAACCCTGCAGTCGATCCACATTGTGCAACAATCCGCCGTATTTAAGCTCTAAATGTGCTCTTTGTACTGTAGGAACCCGAGAAGCTCCAAGCCACTGGTTTCTGCCCAGTTCCAGTGTTGCCCTTGCCTTAAACAGCTGGACAAAGAACTTTCTGTAGCACGTGTGACGTCTCGCACCCGCTGGCTGACCTCACCTCTGTTTCTTTCTGCAGACATGACAGGCAGCTTATGCGCAGCCTCTATGTGTGTCGTTGGCGTGGTCCTGTTTTTGTGCAGGCGGAACTGGACCTCTTATTTCCTGTTTGTTTCGCAATGTTTTATTATCTGCATCACCACAGTAGATGTAGTTGTTACTAATGATTGCAGGAGTTTAAAGGTCCTACTGTATATGCAATTGTGTCTATTGGTTTTACGACACAGGCCTGAAGTTTTTTGTTTTTTGTTATCATAATGTTTGTTGTGAAGCTGAAAATGCGTCTCGGTAACCATAGAGACGAGGCTGTCGCAGGGAGACGCTGATGGAAGGCACCGCGTATTCAGGGCCGATGTTTTCAGCACATGCACATTGAAGTCATTGCTTGTTCCCAATGACACACACTGGAAATTAGACGCAGACCTGTTAATGTGTAAATATTTGTCTTTCCACTCTTGAATTAGTTCATGCACCAGCACACACTCAACCAGGAGCCTGAAGTCAAGCCGTATAGGGAGTGTGTGCTTCACTGTGTGTAAGACGAGGTATTGAAGCGTCTCAGTTTTGGTCATTTAGTCTTTTTTGGTCTGGCTTTTAGTTGCTTGGTCTTCATGTTGGTACAGACTTTATTTTTAATATAAAAAATGAGGCTATTTCATTTTTTTCAATAATTCTTCCAGTTCCCTTTTAGAAAATAGTAAAAAGCCAGACATCAGCACAGTGTGTTATCATCACACCACCACACACGAACACGCTTTGTTTATGCCAGTCATAACATCTGAGGATGGAGGGAGACCCACACACACTCACACTGTTGAGAGCCACATAAGGAGCAGTAGGAATGTGTGTGTTTTGTAAATGCAAAGGTAGAAGGAGGATGATGGAGCTTTACAGTGAAAGACAAGATGGCTGCTGGGGGGAAAACTTCCAGGAAGAGTGTTAAAAGTTAGAACAGTCTCTAATTACCGGCTCAAACCACCAGGCTTCATATCATTATAATTATCTGGATTTGTCTCTGATAGACTGTGAGATACTTAAAGGAATCCCTGTTCTATTCTTTGTGCAGCACTTCTCCGAGCTCCTCGATGACCTCTCCCCGGACGCTCTGCTGGGCCAGCTGCTCAGCGACCCCTTCCTGTCCGGGGTGCGATGCGGCGTGGAGGCCATGGAGGGGGAGGACGGAGGCGACCTGTCCCCGTCGTCCCCTCTGCCCCCCCACATCACAGCAGAGCACAGCTACTCGCTGTGCGGTGACAGCCGACCGCAGTCGCCGCTGTCGCACCTGACTGGAGAGCAGGGCAGCGAGGCGGGTAAGTCTGATATTAGGTCTGATTGTTAACAATGCAGTTGGACATCCGTATGTAATTCCATTGGAGAGTCAGAAAAGTTCAGACCTGATGTCCATTGCGGCAGAATCCGATGGGGAATCCTCCGAGTGGCCCATGGAGCAGGAGGAGGCCATCAGCAGCCTTCTGTGCGAGACCCCGGTCCTCCTCCCCACCCTCTCCATGTCTCTGGCCTCCACTGAGGGGGCCCAAGCTCCTGAGGGCCCTGCCGTGGCCCCTACCGCCGCTACCACCACCCCTGCTCAGATCATAATCAGCAGCTACAACCAGGGCAAAGGCATCAAGGTGAGAGGCCAGACATGAACACCGGAGACTTGGTCGTTTTCACAGCGTTTTATTTAGCTCATCCTTCATCTGTATTTCCAGATAAAGGAGGAGAACATCATCCCTCAGATCAAACTAGAGCCTCACGAGGTGGACCAGTTCCTCAACCTGTCACCCAAAGGTCAGGATCTAAACACATTCTCTCTCATATACTCCCATGGTGTCATTTGCAGATCTGTCATATGAGGACACCTGCTGGACGTTTGTACAAATGCTAAAAGATGAAGGCAAAAGTACAAGTACTGAAAAGAACCTGCTTTAAGACTTCTCTGATGTATTCCGACATGAATATTCACTAAGGCATCGTTTCTGGTGGTTTCAGGTCTGGAGTCTCTGCAGATGCCTCCCACTCCCCCCAGTTCCCACGGCAGTGACTCGGAGGGCAGCCAGAGCCCCGTCCACGCTCCGCCCGGCCTCTCCTGCCCCACCTCACCCACCAGCCCTCCCCCACTGCAGGCCAGCCTGAAGGTGTCGCCCCGTGCCGCCTCATCGCTGTCCAACTCCCCCCTGCTCACTGCTCCTCATGTAGGTGTCCACTGATGATGAGGGTTCAGCTCCAAATACTGTAGAGCTTATCTGTCTTTGTTTGGCTGTTGGTGATGTAGCTTTCTGTGTGTCCTGTAGAAGCTGCAGGGGTCCGGCCCGCTGATGCTGACTGAGGAGGAGCGTCGCACGCTGGTGGCCGAGGGCTACCCCGTTCCCACCAAGCTGCCCCTCACCAAAGCCGAAGAGAAGGCTCTGAAGAAGATCCGCCGGAAAATCAAAAACAAGGTACCAACAAGAAGGTCAAAGTAATTTTCACCGCTGCCACTGGCATCGTGCACAAAGGTTTCCATCAGTATTCACACACATTCTCAGCCCTGCTTTAAACATTCAACGAGTCAAAGCGAACGCGTGTAATTGTCTCTTTCTCCCCTCAGATCTCGGCTCAGGAGAGTCGCAGGAAGAAGAAAGAGTACATGGACACGCTGGAGAAGAAGTGAGTCCGTGGTTTCAAAGAGACTGGGAAATAAAACCCCCGCTGGCACGCACACATAGGCTCAGGTTTCACTTTGTGCTCTGACTCCTGCTTGTTTACTTAGTAACTGCTCATCAGGATGTAGTTAGCTGCTACACGACTGATCATCAAATATTTCATACTAGGTGCGAGAGCTGCAAGCAATATATGAAACTAAAATCAGTCTGAACATGCAGTATTTGTCTTGTGCCACAGGGTGGAGAACTGCTCTAACGAAAACAATGAACTGCGCAGGAAAGTGGAGACTCTGGAGTGCACGAACAAGTAAGAACAAACACAGCCAGCCGACGTCCTGAAGGTCCTTAGAGATGAATGGAGACCTGCTTTTAAGGAATTCTGTTACCACCAAAAAGATCAGATAAAAGCTAAATACAGTATATACAGGTCACTCTGATACACAGGCCAATGATATTGCATCTAAAGTAAAAGAAGAAAAGCAGAAAAGTCACTGGACGTCACACTGATCAAAGTTTTGGACAGTTGGGGAAAATCAACTTTTTATAAGCAAATCTGTTCGGACACAGCTTCAGGAGACAAGTCTGACGTGTCCGTCACACACATTCAAGCAGGGTGACAGTCAAAACCGCAGAAGATTCTGGAGGAGGAGGGTTTCAGACCTAAAAGTGTCTCTTTGTAGCTCGATTCGTGCCTCTGCCTCCAAACAATCTTTTAAAGGCGTCTGTGTCTAACCCTCATCCTGCTGCTGACAGCGGCTGGGTGATCTGTCGGGAAACACTGGCTGACTTTTATCGTCTCTCAATAGGACTGAATCCGAATCTGTTCAGCTGCAGCTTTGAAGCCGCACATAATCACGGGGCTATTTTCATGTAAAGAGCTCCCGCTGCTGTAAATAGGCCGCGCCGGCTCCCGTGGTGCGTGGATGAGCCGTGTTTGAGCGCGCTGCGTTAAGCACGGCTGAGTTGCAATGCAGCTGTTGGGGGTGTTGTTTTACTCGGCGGCGTAGTGGAGTGTCGCCTCATCGTGGCTGTCTGAGGGTTAATGAAGCAGACGCGTGTGTGGAAAGCTTCAGTTGACTCGCTAATGAAACAAACAGCAGAACAAAACCACAGTGGAATATTTGACTAACGTTCAAATGACATTTACACTGATCACACATGTGTTTACGCATCATCGTATAAAAGGGAAGTGCTGATGATGAGACGAGGCTTTTGTGCGTCTCAAACCTGCGTTTGTGCGTTGCCTCCTCCCCAGGTCTCTTCTACAGCAGCTGCAGTCTCTGCAGGCCATGGTTGCCAGCAAAGTCCACAAGTCGTGCAGGATGGCTGGCACCCAGACGTCATCGTGCCTAATGGTACTTAAAAAAGGCTAATCCAATATGATGCTGGTACTTTACAATGAGACAGGATTCACCGTTTATTCACCCGCCTCTGGTCTGTCTGCAGGTGGTCGTGTTGTGCTTTGCTCTGTTTTTGGGCAGCTTTTACCCAAACAGCCTGACCCCCTACTCCACCATCACAGAGACGGGCCTCGCTTCCAGACAGCTGCCTGTCAAAGAGTCCTACACAGCCACAGGTATAGTATCTACGCTCACATGAAGGCCTTCATGAAGTCTAGGGCCCCGCCTCGCTCTCATGGACGTTACTGAGCTCAGATCTGAGGGAACGGAACTGAGGCTCCTTCTTATTTTATAGTCACACAAGTTAGTTAGTTAGTTATATATGAATATAGCTGAGACTTACAGTAAGTAGACACCCACGCCCACACTATGAGTCACTTGAACATAGTTTTTAGCTGAATTGTTCCGTCCTGCTGTTTCCATTCTAATGAATAATTAGTTTCCAGCTGTAAAACGGTGGAGATCCATTATAACTATAATCAGATTCCACCTACAGCGCTGCAGTAGCACAAAGACTGATGAGATGACGTGACCTTTCACTACATCCTCCCCGCTGCCTCCTACAAACTCACGCATGCTTTCGCAAACAGAGACCAGATATAATTCTCTTAACGATTGAACGTTTCCCGTCCGCACACGCGTAAGCAGGCTTTTCCGCAGCGTCACTGACCTGTTAAATACTTTAGAGCGCAAAGTATTTAAAAGTTAACAGTTAGGCTGTGTGGGACTCAATTTGAATTTATTCAAATACAGAAATGTGATTTTTTCTTTCAGTGAAGTCGAGGAGTCTGTTATCAACCGTCGAAGACGAGCAGCCACAGCTCCTTGGCCTCGGGGGAGAATACCCCGACCAATGGGAGGACACGCCAGCCGTCGTCATGGCAGCGTGGCGTCGCTCGGAGCAACAGAAGCTGGGGATGGAGCCCGTCAGGGTAGAAACACACCCACCTTATAGGAGTAAAAACAATGAGACACAGACACCACAAAACCTGCTGCTGGACCTCCACAGGTAAACGCGGAGCAGCAAGCTGTGACGTAATGTTCAACAACTTTTATGTCACGACTAATCTTCTCATTTCCAATCTCCTCTGTGTGATTTGTCCATTACTGTAGGTCTCTGGAGCAGAGGGCGAATGAGAGCAGTAGTAAAGTGGTAGAGCTGGAGCGAACGGTCAATGAGACGTCCTGAGTTTGGCGTCGAAGACCCCACCCCTTTCTCGCTTCAATCCACTTCTGTTGTGACCTTTGACCTTGTGAACATGGTTCAGTGTCCTGGAGCAAACCTCATACAGTAATTCCCACTGCTGACGTTTTTTTTGCCATCTCTGCTAAATCAGAAACACTGTATTAGTAAATAATAGTAATACTAATAACAAAAGGCACTGGTTGTCTATTTCTGAGGAAAAGTTGCACTGAATAAGTCAAATCCAGTTTACACTGGGTTTTTTTGGCCTGAAAAACTGTTGAAACACCCAATAAATAAATAAAAAAGGATCTAATAAATAATGTAGCATCAAATATATTCAAGAGGAAAGTATATTAAAATATGACATGGGGCTTTTTACAGGATAGTGACGTAGACCTTTGTATTTATAGAAGCCAGAAATGTTTTGGCTTGTTATTCTATACTTGCTCTTTCTAGATGGATTTCTTTTAATATCAATTGTTTTATGCCATTTCAGCAAAAATCACAGTTTGATACTTTTGTCATGTGTATACTGTATTTTGTGTTTCTGTTTTATTGTATTCTTTTATATATTGTTCATAGTTCCTTAGCTGTCTCACACTTTTATGCATCAAGGGCTTCCGCTCTGGGTTTACATGGAAATGAATTCATTTCTAAATTAATATTTTACGATGTTTATAATTTCCTACATTGGCTACAAAAAAATGTTTAATTAATGCAGGACAATTTATTTGATATAGCTGAAAACCAAATATCACATTCACACATGTATGAAATTTGTGTGTGACAGTACTTAGGATATTTGGACTTCAGATGAACATTGTGTCATCAAGCACATGTTAACGAGCTGCAAGTTATGGAAATGCAACACTTTCTCTGGACTTTTTGTAAATATGACTAGATGAGTCTGAAAGTCTGAGTGTGTTTGGGATCCTTAACCAATCCATAATTCATTCCAAGTCTATTTTAGTTGTTGTGCTGTTGATAAATTATGAACCTAAGATGCCTTTGCTTCAGGCTTTGTCCTGAATTTTTATTGAGTTTCATTTGGTAATTACCCACCATGGCTTTAAAACTAAACTTCTTTTATATTTATTAGCTTTATGAAAACATAATGTTATTTTATGCATTACAGATAAGACACTTTCCCTTCTGTGCACCCATGTAAATAGATAATGCTACCAAAGTTCCACTGTCTACATTAAACTGAATAAACCTTCATTTCTCTACATCTGTATATTTTACAGGAAAAGAAACATCAAAATTGACATTTTTACATTCTCTTCTAGTTCTTCTACAACAGCCAGTGGAAAACAGATCAGTTGCTTCTTTGTTTTGCTTTTGTGAAAAGCCAGCTTGTCCTGACCTTCTGTCTTTTTGCTTTTAAATAATTAAAGTATTTTCCTTAGTAAAAGCATTTATCCTGTGACTGTGTGTGATGTGTTCATTGTGGACTGTGGCTGTTAGCTGCTCTTCTCACCCCACAAAATCAAAAGATATTATATGGAAATAACACTCACTCATTGCTTTGGATCATTAAAAGAAGACTTTAAAGCGAACATTCATTTTTATAACATTTATTATAACAATAGAGTTTTTGCTTGGTTGAGTAGATGGTCTTAGCTTGTTATAACATTCCCTTGCATCTTAAAACTAAGCCAAACTGCAATTAGGAGAAGTAGGAGTCTCTTGATTAGCTGGTCTACAGAGAAGCTTATATCCTCCAAAATCACAAAGATCCTAAAATAACTCATACCACAGCTTCATTCCCCTACCGCTGCACTTTAAGTTCCTGTGTTTGTTGCAAAATCGATATGAATAACATAACAGACGTTCTAAGACGAGCGGAGCGCGAGTGAGTAGATCAAGGAGCTGAGATTAGATTGAATTCAGGGCTGCACACAGCTTATTAATTATAAATGAAGAATTCTTTTTCCAGGCCTTACACAGGAACTAAATGAAGACTGCTGATTCCTTTGTGGGCTGTTGTGAGCCTGGTCTCAGGAAGTTTTAAGAAAAACGATATTAATAATATAATTAAACACATTTGGATGCATAAAGATTACAGTAATTATCTTTGTGCTGTAAGGAAATTTTGTAAACAAAGAAGTGTTATTAGTGGGCTCAGACAGATGTTGAATAGATAGAAGCAGATAGTTGATCTGATAGAAGCAGAAGCACTAAAACATCAGACGGTTCACTCCAGGTTATAAGTCATTTTGTACTGGAAACCAAAGGCTCTGTGTCATTTTGTACTGGAAACCGAAACCGGCTCAGTGCAATGAAGAGAAACAAATCTGCAGACAGATGTGGCCTGATGCCGGATGTTTACTAAGAGCTTTATTAACACGATGAGGATGAGGAGGGAGGTCCCTGACAGATCTGACACACCAGCTCCATGAACACAGCATATGGACCGTGTGATTAGTGCTCGAGAGTGACACATTGATAGCGTGTATGTGTTTGTGCATGTATGCTCACCCTCTGCCCTACTTTCTGACTGATGATGGTGCAGAACGGAGGAGGAGAGGGAGTATCCCACAATGCTACGCTTCTCGTCCCTTGGGCCTCGTTGATGGATGCGAAGACGCAGATGCGCGATGATGAAGGGACTCATGGTCGGAGGGATGAATTTGGACTACTTGCCATCCGTTTCATTGTTACTGTGCTCGCATTTTAAAACCAGACTCATGTCAAAACAAACGGGCTTCCGGTAGTGCCTTTGAAAATAAAAGCCTTTAAACAACGGTGAAGATTTTTGTTCAAACCTAATCAGTACCTGACAGATTTGCTCTGTTTTATTATCTTTGCTTAATATGTTGAAACGGGTCACTAATAGTTTTCATCAGATTGCTCCTCGAATTCAAGATGTGTCATCTGCTGTAAGACTCCTTGTTCTTATTTCAAATGTTGAGTGTTTGGATATGTCCTTGTAGTATTGAACAATACATTGATGGCTAAATAAATGACTTTATTTAATGCAATAACAACCCTTGTTCAGTAGCTTTACGCTTTAATAAAGTTAATTTCCTAAGGCTCTCTGTGTAGTTCTTTTATTACCAGATGGCATAGATATAGAAATATTAATATCATTAAAAGTAATAAAAGTAATAACTAAGGCAAATAATGAATAATATAAAACAATGCATATATATATAATAAATAATATATATAATTCATGTGAAAATATCTATAATAGCATAATAAAAATATGAATGTCAGTAACATTTTGTAAAAACTTTTACTTTGAAGATTGAGAACCACCACTTCCTATATGACGTTTGCAGCTTGACGCAGCTCATTGGCAGTTGGTCAGGGGCTCGCGAGCGCAGTTCAGTGTGTTGCCCAGGCCGTCGCGCGTGCTGCCGTGCACGGCTGCAGTATATAAAGAAGTCCCAACGGTCAAACCGCTCGACTCGGTACCGTTGCTGTGTTCGTTCCCCTCCCGACGCTTCCCCATCTCGCCTCCACTACCGGCATCTGTGTCCCCTCTCGGGCCGGAGCAGAGGGGGGGGGGGGGTCCAGCTCGGGGCGACACGGCGAGGACCGACCAGCATGGACCCCCAAGCGAAGGACCGCACTGGCGCGGAGACGGGCGGCTTCGGCGGGCGCTTGGCGTCTCTGGGAGCCGACGGCGGCGACTCGGAGTCCGGAGCCGGCTCGGAGGACGCTGCGGTGGGCTGCTGCAGCGACACGTTCAGCAGCCTGCCGGACATGGAGCAGGACACGCTGGAGGAGAAACTACGGGGACTGGCGTTCAGGAAGCAGACGTCGTATCGGTGAGTGGGAGCCGGGAGCTGGGAGGATGCTGGGCTGGAGGCTGGGCTGGGGTCTGGGCTGGGGTCTGGGCTGGGGTCTGGGCTGGAGGCTGGGCTGGGGTCTGGGCTGGGGTCTGGGCTGGGGTCTGGGCTGGGGTCTGGGCTGGGGTCTGGGCTGGGGTCTGGGCTGGAGGCTGGGCTGGAGGCTGGGAGGATGCTGGGCTGGGGTCTGGGCTGGGGTCTGGGCTGGAGGCTGGGCTGGGGTCTGGGCTGGGGTCTGGGCTGGAGGCTGGGCTGGAGGCTGGGCTGGGGTCTGGGCTGGGGTCTGGGCTGGGGTCTGGGCTGGGGTCTGGGCTGGAGGCTGGGCTGGGGTCTGCGGGGCTTCTGTCTGTCACACCTGGTTTTCAGCCCCTCGTCTTTGCGCTGTGCTGCAGTGCTCTTGTATCAGAAGCGCACGTTTTGCTAGCTAACCTTTATAAGGAGGCAGCAGGGGGTCATTTATTTGAGGTGAATATGCTAAATTCCCTCTCAGCTCCACAAGTTGGAGCACAGCGGCCCTGACTTGTCCAGACTAGTGATGATGCCTCGTTAAGAAGCTGATCGACCCCCAGCAGCTGTTTAGTCAATGCCGGTGATGGATGTAAACATTTCACCTCCATCCAGCGCGTGTGGGTGCGTTGCTGCAGCCTGCTTGTGTAGATGGAGGAGGGATGGAGAACAGTATTGATTTCATCTTTTTGGAGCCGTGTGTGTTGATGTGAGTGTGTGTGGATGCCAGCAGCAGCCTGACACCCTGGTGCGAATGGCAGCTGCTGTTGATGGTGAAAACTGGCCAGAGACCAAACACACACTCACGAACACACACAGCAGTTACGGTCGTCAGATGTCACTGTCAGGAATGTGTGCTAGGCGATCGGATAGTCTTTCTGTGTGTCTGCGCTGGAAAATGATCCATGTTTAGCAGTCAAATCGATCGTTTTAACTTGTTTGTCTTTGATTTAATGCACTGGAGCAGAGTAAAACAATAGATTAGATAAGCAAAACTGACGGGGTATTCAGACTATCAGGGCGGCAGTTTATTCAGAAAGACTAATTTATAGAGTTTATTCACTACATTGTATTGTAAAAACAAAAAAGTAAGAGCTTTACATGAATCCTTTCATTTTACTAATATTTGATGTCCCAATCAGATTAAATATGCCTCGCGTAAAGACATTAACACACAATAAACCGGGCCATTGGGAAGGAAATTAAACTAATACTAAAACGGGATGGTTCGGTATAATCCTATTACAATCCATTTGACAGATGATAATTTGTCTCGTTCATTACTTTTCATTTGTTTTTGGGGAATTCATAGTCGTAGTTGGGCTGGTTGTTGTACGGCAAGGCAAACACATTAACCACCCTTTCACTTCAATTGTTTCTTCATCCGTGGAGTCTCTTCCCGTGGGTGGTTTCCTCTGGGAAACCGTCTTTGGCTCAGTGAGGTTTCCAGGTGATTGTGCATCCATCACAGTTTGGCTCTCACTATATTTCTGTATATCATAACTGCAGGAGTGTTCTTTAGTTGGTACAGCGTTACACTCATGGCTGATTTAGTAATCACAAAAAACTGATGTACTGTAAGTGGTTGTGCATTCCACAGTCACATATGCTGCTCATTGTCTGAGTAGCAGGCTATTAGCATAGCACAAACACTGGACACAGACATTAAGATGTATGGAAGTGTAGTTTTCATAAGATTTAAAATGGACTTCATAAAACAAGTAAGTACGTAAAATGTGACATATTTGGAGTGGGAGCAAAGTGACAGGAATCAATGAAAGTCTAAAAAATGACAAGCCGTTCTGGGAAGAAGATTCTCCCGCGGGTCTAAAGTCATTTCCAGTCACTGTAAATGTAAATGGCTTTATTGGATAGTTGGATTAAATTCATTTGCAGAGAGGATATTTGGCTCACGTAACTGCAGCCGCTGTTTTCGACCCTCTCTCGTCACATTTCTGCTTTTTAATATTTCATGTGTCGTGCATCTGTAGTGAATTAAATGTAGTTGTGTTTAACACTAACCACATGGTGGATGTGGGGATACAAATGAGAATAGATCTAGTGTTTTATCCTATTTTTAATCCCACTATGAGCGTGTTTTAGTAATGGAAGAGTGCTGTGTTATGATATGAATCTCCCGTTGTGTTTCTCTGTCTCTTCTTTACTGTTGGAC
This sequence comes from Betta splendens, assembly GCF_900634795.4. Lineage (NCBI taxonomy): Eukaryota > Metazoa > Chordata > Actinopteri > Anabantiformes > Osphronemidae > Betta > Betta splendens. The sequence continues at coordinate 10,341,086 of NC_040889.2, forward strand.
TTGTTAACACAACACAACCTGTGTTTTGACCTTTTTGGATAAAACTATGGCTGATCTCAATTCCTCCTTTTTGTGGAATCAGCCATGTGGAGGAAATGTCATTAGCTGGTCAACGGAGATGGTGTGTAACAAGGTAGTTTACATAGCTTTGAAGCGGCCTGTACCGAGATGTGAATTGCCATATGTGGGGATATGAAAGAGCTGAAGAATTATGCTGTCGGACATCAAAGGCTGCGTGTGTGTTTCCGCATTTGTGTTTGTGGGTTCGTTGCAGCGCGCGCCTCGTGTAACTTCTCTGCCAGACATTTGTCACACTTTGTCTGTGAATGTGTTCCCAGAAAACTGTCCCTCCTTTTATCTATTCTTAGCCATCTGCCTGCATGACAGCTCTTCCTCATTCTGTACCGCAGTCAGTGTGTTGGTGTGTACAGATCATGACCACTGAGTGAGTCAGGGAGGTGTTTTCCAATCACTTTCTGTCTGTGTCAGTCAGATTGTTAGCGTTTCTATCATTTTCATTTCTTGACTATCCAGTTGTGAAGACAGTTGTATACAGGACCAGATACTGTATAAATATTATGAACCTCCTCAATCCCTGAAAACAGATCTTTACCGGAGCGTTTATAGCATCATAACAGCACTTGTACTCTGACCTGAACTGCAGAATCGACTCTCACCAAAGCCTCTCTCTGAAGTCCTAATGTACCTAAAGCCTGAACTAGACGCCTACAATATTTGCAGCCTTACTGGAAACCCATTTTATTGATTTACAGTTCCAATCTAAGGTTGTGCTGAGGTAAACATATCAAATATTTACAATAGCTGTACTCACTAAGGCTGTAACATAGGGATGTGCAATGTGCATTTACAGTCAGTCCAGCAAACCAAATGGATTTCCTGTCCAACATTGACAATCACATGTTGTGTGCTACACGTGTGAATGAGTAACCACCAGGAACGTCGTTCATTCGACCCAGCTCATGCCAAAGTCGGCACCCAGGACGCGTTCACAGCAGAAGTGAAAAATGATTGGATTTGTTGTAGCAGTGCTCTCATGTGACAGCAATTGGCAGGAACAAAGAGGTGCTTTGGTGACTTTGGTCGTGTGTGTGTGCGTGTGTGTGTGTGTGTGTGTGTGTGTGCTATGACGTCATAATTAAGTGAATTAAAATGTCTTAATTATTTGACCTTTTTGTAAGTGATGGGATCAGTTAATGTTTGCTGATAAATAACCCATTGATTTGATATTTGATCAGCTCAGTTACTTGTTTTCTAATTTAAAAAAGCTATAGTATATAGTCAACAACACCACCTGAATCACTCATAATTTGCTAGACCTTAATATTTAGCTGAGATCTCCAGTTGCTGAGCTAAAGCCTGTACCTGGCAAATCACCGAGCTCACTCTGATCTCCCACTCTGCCGGTAAAAATGCCGACATGACCCGTTTTCCCAAGAGGGAAAATACAATGAAACAAATGCTTTGTTTCAACACCCAGCTCAGCTTATCATGTGGTGGGATTTCACCACTGCCTCTGTGGGAAATGGTGCAGAAACAAACGGCCACAGGACAGGATGTCGTAACATTATCCTTCCACTATTTACAGCCCACTTCACAAACGTCAGATCACAATAACTGCTTGTCATAGCACAGCCTTCTGTACTTGTGGGTTTCGTGTCTTCTGAGCAGCGATGACACAGCAGACGGTAATGGTGTAGACGGACACGGGAGAAGGGGAAAGCATGAGCAGATAGAAGTGTGTCTCACGTTGCTACTGCTGTGTACTACCTGCAGGGATAAACAGTGATCAAAGACCTTTTATCATCTGACGCTGCCAGAATATAAAACTCTCTATTCGCCTTTCAGTTAGGACAAAGGGAGCAGAGGGAGAACAGAGGCAGGGATTAAAAAGATGGAAACACAAAGAGAGACGGGCAGCGCTTTAAGTCGAAGGTGCGTCGCAGAGAAATGAATAAAAAGCGAGAGAAAATGATGACAGGGCAATAGTTACAGAATATTACTGTTACTCATAGCCAGACGTTTATATACTAGTATGTTTAAAAATATCACAACCTTATATAAACATAAAAAGGAGTGTTTGAGTTGATTTGATGTATAGTGGATATATTCACCTCCAGGCCCTTGGAGGCCTTTGTGAATTTTTAACCTTTTAATCATAGCCCACATTTGTTTCCTATAAACAGCGTACACTGGTCGACATGCGAGCGGAAGATATTTCACATGGAAACCTCTATTATGTTGAGCTGCTTACAGTAATTGCGTAACCGAGCGATACATCACAGTTCAGTACAATAGTGTTGCTTTCCCCGAGGAAATTATATTTGGAAGGCCAAAACAAAATAAATACTGGTTATACACAACATTTGGGGCATTCACTAGGGCCAGCAGTCATCACAGAGAGAGCACGAAGCTATTAGTGTTTCATATAATTCATGATTTAGAGAATGGAAAAAAATTGCACACAGGATCGAGAGCGATCTTTACATTTTTGCACGTTAGCATGAAAGAAAGTGCTGCAAATATTGGTGAACTCCTTGAGCACGCAGCCGCTTCCTGCGCACGAACACCCAGACAGCCAGGAGTCGAACTAGCAACCAGATAACTGCCTTGCCGAAGTCCGGTGAGGCTGGGACTGTGCCGCGTTGGGCGGCGTCATGCTGGAGGAGTTACTGAGGGGGCGGCGAGCAGGCAGCACGCTTACAGTCTCTCCTGGAACATCCTGGAGGTGTTGTACTTAGTTGTGCCAGTTTTACAATGAATGAAAACTTAATTAAAAACCTCAGAGGCGACGTTGGACTCTACTTGTTCTGTTGTTTCTCACCTCTTCGCAGCGAACTAAACCACTATTACTAAATTACTACGAAAGCTGTTGATATTTTCATTGTGAATTCTGATGCTGCTGCTGCTGTTTGTCAGTTTCTTTGAACCTGAAACTATAAATACACGCTGCCTTTGTTAGTTATTTTATATGACCTTTATTCAGTTCCCATTAGTGACTGAAGCATTCACATTTGCCTTATTATCTGTTTATTGTAGTTCTCTGTCTTCATTCCCCTCATTGCTAAAGTAGATAAAGTAGATCAGTATATCAGCTTCTGGCTACATGCACCTGCACAATAGGAATATCTGCTCCTTTATGTTTTATCCAAACAGACTGTGTTAAATGCGGTGCAGCGTTCGGCTCAGCCGGCCAGTTCCAAGACACTTATGAATTTTCAAGCAGACGATCAGAGCACCGGTTGTTGATGAAAAACAAGGGTCACTGACACAGTTTCCCTCTCTCCACTCATCCTCAGAGTGGATGAACAGGTAGCCATGCATATTCATGGCACTTTGTGTGTTGATGTATAAAGCTGTAATTTGCTTTTTATCCACAGTCCTGGTGCAAATTTCTACTTCTGGAGAGTTTTAGCGCCACTGGCTGCAAATCCTCATTATTCAACTGCCAAAGCTGTCAAAGAGCTTTCCAGCAAACCTTTTAGTAAACATGTCAGTTTAATCTAACCACTGTGTTTATTGTGAATGAAACTAGCAGCTTCTTTGATGAATGAATGACTTACCGTATTTGCTCCATGAAAAGTCAGTAAATAATATAATAGCGATATTAATAAAAACAGCTCCCGTGCTGTAAGTTGTACTGAAAATGCATGATCGTGATGAAGATTACAAATATTGTGACATGAATGTAAGCGTATGATGCGTTTCTTGTCCAGTATTCCATCCCTGAGACACCAACTTCTTCACCTTGGCCAAGAGTTACAGAAAATCTTTGAGGTGGAGGCTCAGGATATTCAATTTGCACCTACAAAAACATGATTGTGAAGCACGGAGCACTAACAGTGACTGTGGGAAGTAATAGATATGATAATTGACTTATCCCATTAATTTCTCTCCAATTCATAAGGCTGTTTATGACACCTTAGTGTGTAATTTGGTCTGCTATGCAGGTCAGAATGTTAATGCGGTACATTAATATGACTTTTTTTTAGCTAAATACAGAATTTATGACTTAATGAATTGTTTAATTGCTTGTTTTACGCCTTTTATTATAGACTTATGGATTATGGACACAGTCTTTGGACGCTTGGGGTTAAAATGAGGTCAACTTGCTGTTGTAATGATGAAGGGAGTCTGTGCCTTCCACTCAAACGCGCTGACTAATGTGTGAGTGCGAGTGTGAGGGTAAGTGTGGGTTAATCATGGTGATATGGTTTGACTCACTGATGCACGCTCTCTCTCTCTTCTTTCTGTATCCATACATATTAAATGCAGGCGGACGTGTTAGCACATCCCCCCGTACCTCGTCTGAGTAACGTTGTTCCAGTTGGCTGCTGGTGTGTTTGTGTATGCGTATGCATATCAGTCATTTGTGCTAAGAAGTAAGGAGGTTTTGTTGATCATGTCTCTTTTTGGAGCAGAGGGATTTCAGACTGGTCTCTCTCTCCGTTCCTAGCCTTTTCAGGAGTGTTTAAGAGCATGAGCGAGTGTGTGCGCCGGGGTTTATTTTGCCCATAATGCAGTGTGCTGAGGCATTAAGGGGGATTGGCTGACAGGAGCCGCTCCTTATTAGTCGTCTGGCTGGCTGTAAGAGGCTTTTCCTGCTTGGAAATGGGCGCTGAAAAAAAGAGGCCAAAAGGCGAAAAACAGAAGAAAAACTGAAATAAAAATGTATCATTCTGCTGTAATAGACACGAAGAGAAACCTTGACGCATCCAACATTAGTCAATGACTTTCTTCTTCATCAGACACTCGTTGTGAAAGGAGGCCTCTTTAACAAATGAAGGATTTTTTTTAACAGATGACCCCCAGTCTCAGTCATAAGAGGAGAGTTGCTTATTTAATGTGACACATTTCTTTTCACCCATCTAAACTCACAGGGTCACTGCAGAAGAACTATATGCGCCAAGCATACGGCTGGAAAAGGCAGCCGTAGTAAATAGATCAACAATGCGCCCTCCTGTGCTGTCGCTGTCTGTTTACATTCCTTACATGTGCAGGAAAGAGGCACAGGCCTGGAAGAAGCTGTAAATTTTGTCAAGATAAACACAATTCACACTTGTTTCCATCTGCTGGGTAATGTAAATAAAATATACTGACCACACACTCGTATTAATCAGTTCGCTGTTCTGTTGAAGACAAGAAGGAAGGTGCTGTATTTCACTAACCGATTCATTCTTTGCTAAACTGATTAATGGAACCTAAGTAGAATTAAATGAATTAATAGCACAACTGATTTTGTGATGAAAACATTTAAGAGTCCCCGGCAGCACAGCGGCGCTCCACCCGCTGGGTCCTGTGTCGACCATGACTTTGATGGACTCGCTACTGTATAAAACATGGCTGTCGGCACCGCCGCCCGTCAACTTGTTTTGATTTTCAGATCAGTTATAGCAGTTTCTACAGCTCAGCAGCACAGGTACAGTACAGTAGGTGTAAAGTCAGGCCCTTAGCCTTTTGACGCCTCGTTAGGTGGCTCTACTGCAATTTAATCGTTCTATTTAACATGTTCAGTCTCCAGGAGTCCTCCTGTTTCTGTTACTGGCAGAATACCAGATTTGTGCCCATAACAAAAAACTATTTACATGTTGTAAATGTGCAAGATTAACAAGACCCACGTGCAGCATCGCTGTAATTTGCTTTTCAAATGTGCATTAAACCTTCTGCTGCATTTGTTTGCATATGTACAGTCTTTACAGAAGCTCAGATAGTGATAAAGCAGAGAATCAACTAAACCCATCGCAGGAAGATAACACAAAGCCCGTAGCATTGGACCTCTAAACCACGGCGCTGCACTAAGATCAGCAGTCACACCCTCTTGCATTTGTTGTCTTAAGCAGCGCCTTCTCTTGGCCTTCCAGCGGGCCCATCTGTCTTGTCCGAGTCGATAATGAACCTGTGGAGTCGACCGCTGAGGTGACACTGACTCCATCACTGTAACTCCAGCTCTCACTCCTATTATCTCTTGCTCCTGCATCAGTTGCAGCTAAAGCAGTGAGATGCACATGCATCTATATAACCAAACCTTAAAGCATGTTATGGTTGAAAGTGACAAGCTACTACTTCTACAAAATGAGATATTATATAAACCATATCCCTATAGAAGACTTAAAAAAGACTTAACTTTGCAGCAGCAGATTTCTTTGATTATTCAGTTATAGTCAAATATTAATCAGCCACTCTCAGCTCACTTTTTCAGACCTTACTTCTGATGCCCCAAATAGTTTTTACTTTTAATTTTGTGATTCTCTGCCAGGTGTACTCCTCTGCTAAGAAACTGACGAAGTGGATGTTCGATTCATGCTCATTGTTTTATTGTCTGGTGTAATCACCTTTTTCATTTCAGAGGTTTTGATGGATGAGAAAGATTCTGTGGCTCTGATGCCAAATGCTTGTGTTGACTAATTTGGTGAAGCGCTGAGCTGCAGCTGCTCCGTCCGCTTCACATCCAGACGGAGGAAGGATTCATTGTGTTGGTCTCCTTCTCTGTTGCGCGGATGAAGGTAAATAAGAAACCCAGGGTTGTACGGATTCTTTCGTCAGTCCTGGTGTTTATTCATCACTTAGGTCTGTGTCTGTTCCTCTTATACATGTATGTGCTACATGGATTAACTCTGACCTTTTGAAGTGTCTCTTGTGTCTGGCTGTGTATGTACAGGTAGGATTACCCAGCACTGATCATCTCCCAGCACTTGAGTCCCCACATCAAAGCACTCTCACACATACAGTACATACATGTCTGGGTATAATGTGACTTTAAACCTTCAAACGACTTCCTCTGTTCGTCTCTGTTCGTTCTCAGTAAAACGTTTCAGTTGCTCTCTCCATTTTGTGTTTCGTCCATGACTCAAACAGATGCACTCACGACTCAGCAGACCTCAGCTGCAGAGACACACTATAATTAGTGAGACAGCATCTTTATCTCACTCTGCTCTGTGTGTGTGTGTGTGTGTGTGTGTGTGTGTGTGTGTGTGTGTGTGTGTCTGTTCTGGCCTAATTGCCCAGGTTAGATGAGCATCGTTAGTAAATGATTAATTTCATTAGGCAGCTGTAGCCTGTGGTTACAGAGACAGAACACTTACCTTCTTTGTCAATTTCTCTCGTTATACTATAAAGATTTTAGATTCTATCTACAATTATTACTAATTATTCCCTTTCCCTTTATCTATCTTCCAGTACACATGTTTGGCCTGTGTGCAGTGTGAACATGGTGCCAGGGCCTCTTTATCATGATGACCAATGATTTTTCAGTGTGAGCTTATGAGGATTATGTTGATGAAATGGTTGGCTAGTAAAACTTAAGATCTTTGGTTTGGTACATCATAAAACTGGAGGCAGATCCTCACAAAGGGGCTGTAAAATGTTAGGAGTAATCAATTTTTAGTGTGGGCTGGCCAGCGACTCCGTCCCCAGTTCACTTTGCTGCTCTCTGTGTATTTTCATCTTTTAACTAAACCTTTTACTTTCTCTCTCCCTTTCTGTATCCACGATTGCTCCCATTCTGTCTCTGTCGTCTTTCATCTTCACATCTTTATCTACTTTCTCATTTTCTCTGCTGTCTTCTCTCTGTGTGAGTCTATTCTAAGAAGTAAAGGTCAGATACAGATGCACAGCATGAATTTGATTCCTCCCCCACATTACATGCGCCCTCTAACACGCACACACTGACAGACTGTGTAATTATGTAGGTGTTGGAGGAAGATTTGAGGGAGAAGGAGGGAGAGTATGGGTGAGAAGAGGCCAGCATCCTTCCTATGATCTTGCTCGGGTTCATGACATGTATTAACTGATTGTAGAGTCACATATACACATTATTATCATTTCCGTGACATGCTGTTCTTTGAATCAGTATGTGCAAAGGTTGTGTTCAAATCCAAACTTACTTTTCTGAAACAAATGAAACAAATTTGACTTGCTTGTTATGTTTGCTGGCTTGACTGTTTGTGATTTGGGTGTTACAGCCAAATAGACCAAGTTAAGACAAGTCTCCTGTTTCCTGTCAGCTGCTTTGATTAATAGACTCCAGCTTGTTTTCCCTCATCACATTTTATGTTTTCATTTCATCTGATAGCAAACAAATAATCTGCAACAAATTACATCATTCTGCTAGTTATTGTTTTCTTTTTTAAATTTGATTTGATACTTTGATTCATATGTGATATATCAGTAATTGCTGATTGTGTGACAGCTGGCAGCCTCTCCTTTCTTCTAACGCTTTTTGATGCAGTCCCCCTGCGACAGTCTTTGGTTCAATTTGCTTTGTCTATGAGAGCACCCATTTGCATGTGTCTAGTGCCTTTGCATGACTTTATGCATATATGCTGAGGTTTGCATCCTATTTAGGCTCAGCACACCTCTGGAATGCATTCATGCGTTTTAAGGCTCACCCAAAGTCTCAGCGAGCGAGCGGCTTCCCCTGCCCAGACATGCAGCTCAGAGGAAGACTTTCCATAATCCCAGCTTCAGAAATACTTGGCATAAATACGTAAAATCACTGACGAGCGAGAGCGTCAGCGTTCACTCAGGGTGTTTTGACAGGTGTGAGCACAGAATGATGTACATGAGCTAAAACAGTTTTTGTTTTTAAATCACATTTTTTACCTTGCTCCTCGCGAGCATCAGTAAGTGATATCACCCGCAGCGTGCGTGTGTTTGTGTGTGTGTGTGTGTGTGTGTGTGTGTGTGTGTGTGTGTGTGTGTGTGTGTGTGTGTGTGTGTGTGTGTGTGTGTATTGTTACTGGCAGCTGATTAAGAGACTGCAGTGTGTTTTCTTTTACAGACTCTGATCTCCTGTTGTGTTAGCATTTACAAACACGCCACAGCAACATTATCTGGCAATTATACTGGTCTTGTTGACAGTTTATGTGATGTATATACTTACAGCACTGGGCTCCATATTTAACACTGGTGATAGATCAATTCATCCTTTAGCATTAAAATGAACCCAAAGCCCTCTTTGCTTTATCAACTATGGGCCTGGGCATCGCTCTGCAGGTTCCTGTCTTAGACGTTTTGCACTTTAACCGATTGCACAACTGCAGGTTCTTGTTGTAATTTCTCCTTTCTGTACTTCTGAGGTTTCATCATACTTATTGTGTTTAGACATTTATTTTGTTGAGTATTTAATGATAAGATGGTTTTCTTTTTGCTTAGATGCAAACAGTGTATGGCAACGGTTTCATAGTGTATCATCAGATTCATTACCATAAATACATTCTAATCAGTAAGTTCATCCTTTTGGCAGTTATTAGTCATCCAAATCTTTCATTCATCTCCAACACATTGTCTTTTTGCACGCAGTTAGAACAGAAACCAGTCTTTCTGTGTGTGTGTGTGTGTGTGTGTGTGTGTGTGTGTGTGTGTGTGTGTGTGTGTGTGTGTGTGTGTTCAGCAGTATGTTGAGCTGACACTCCACCACTATGACTGTTAGTAGTCAGTTCACACACAATAAGCAGTTCTCTCACTCGCATTTCTCTCTCTTTCCTACTTATAGAAACAGAGTGGGTTTTCTGAGTGGGAGTTCTTTTTGGAAAAGATGCACTGCTGACTCTGCTGGACCAAAAAAAGAGGGAGATTTGTAGTGAAGCAGCACAGAAGCATCAGCTAATACAGTGGAAATTAGCTGAAGCTGAGGAAAGGAATTCAATAAGATCTGTACAAGATTGTGGACATTTGTGGTTTGGGTGTCGCTTTCAGAATCGTTGCCCTTTTGTTTAGTATCTTCACCAAGGCTTTAAATCTGACCCGGCCCTGTTTACTCTGTTGGGAGCTATCATGTCTCTTCCTATAAAATCAGTCAGCACCCAAACACTCGCTGGGTGTGGCGTGATTTGCAAGCGCCTGTCCTACCTGACAACTAGTTTCCCGATCGCTTTCCACAGGTTTTTTTTAATAACGCTTTTTCCACAGGTTTCTTTTAATAAGGCTGTTTCATTGTTTCAAATTCATACTGTAAAACTCTAAACAAGTAAAAAAAAAATAACATACTGTAATGTAAAATCACATTTGTGACCCTGCAGAGTGAGACCAAAAGTAAAAGACACAGAGGCAGGATAGAGGGATAAAGATGTACATACAGTAGAGAGCTAGTTGAGTAGTAGAAGGAGGGAGCAGGAGCAAGTGATAGTGTGAAGGAGAGATGATGATGAGGAGGAGGACGAGGAGGGAAGCCAAGGCCTTTGGGCAAAGCCAATACCGCCTACTGATGCTCTCTCCTTCACTCCCTCTCTCTTCTCACAGTTTCCCTTTTTTATCTCCTCTCCTCTCGCCTCTCGTGTTGTCTTGTCCTCTTTCATCTCCCCTCTCTCTCTTTTCTCACGTTCCACCTCCCTCTCCCTCTGCCTCTGCCCTGTGCTCTTTCTTTCTCCCCCTCACAGGCCACGCTCACACCTTCACCTCGTCCATTAAAGGGCAGCATCAAATGTGGCTCGACTGAAGATTCTTAAAAGCACAGCGTATGCAGCAATGCATTTTAAATGTAGTTATTACCTGCAAGTTGGTTTTGGTTTCTGCCCTGTCATGCAAGGAAAGAGAGGGGGAGGCAAAAGTGGCCGATTAAACTATAGTCTAACAAGAATAATGCCTTGTTAAAATGTAATTACAGTATGAGCAACCGGGAGGAGAAAAGCTAAATGAAGGATCCGCCTAATTAAATTCAGAGAGACTGGATTTCTAACACTAATATCTTTCTCTTGCTGAAACAGAAATGATCGAAGAGCTACAACTGCACCTCTGCTGGAAGCTGTGTCAGATAGAAACATTGCTGCATTTGATTCAGTTGACTTAGACTTCCTCGGTTAAAGGGATCCTCAGCCCGACCATGTAGCATTTTGGACGGTTCACACTCACTGCTGATTAAATTGTATGTAGTGTTGACCCCGTGTGCGTTTGACTTAGAGTCACTTGCATCATAAATAACTGATGTATTGAGTCAATGTCTGCCAAAAAAATTGAGTTTCCACCCAGTGGATTGTGTCGTTGTTGAGCGGTCTAGCTGAGGGCGGAGGGCATGATTGAGCAACATGTAAACACAGTGATATTAAGCTCAGCTGAAATGAAAAAGAAGTCATGTGCATGCATTGTGTGATAGGCTGATGACCAATTGCAATGAATGTAATCGGGTTTTGAGTTCAGAGAATAAGGACATAAAACGTCAAGTGGGTAGATCTCACATGCACGTTGCAGAGAGAGTCAGACAATGCTTATAAATAGAGGGAGGAAGGTCAGAGGGAAAGACTCAGGCTTCCTGCGTCCAGCCTCATAACCGGATACGCACACACTCACATGCACACAGACAAAACAGAATGAAAGTGAGACATAACTGTCAAATGTCAAACTTGGGTTATATGATCATTTATGTTATGGTCCCATCACAGTGCTAAAGATGAGGACAAAATCTGAAGCAGTTTGATTTCTTGATGCACATCTCTCCTTCCCTGTGTGTTATATGGTCACTATGTTGCACTCACATTCACAAGAACAGTGTGTTTTCCAGAAGTGCCTGCCTGGTAACTTTGTGTGTGTGTGTGTGTGTGTGTGTGTGTGTGTGTGTGTGTGTGTGTGTGTGTGTGTGTGTGTGTGTGTGTGTGTGTGTGTGTGTGTGTAGACACTGATGGTCGTAATAAGAGTTGATAGTGTTCCCGGCTGCATCTGCTCTCACACACCCACTCCCTGTCAGAGGCACACAGTGAAGTAAAAAGTAGACTGTAATTAAATATATTATACTTATTAGAGTAGAGGGGAATCAGAATCAGGCTCAGGAACTGTGTGCTCAGAAATATGACACACATTCCATCAGTATCACTGAGGAATCTGTTCTTCTGTTTTAACCAGGTGTGGCACATGTCACAAACACTAATGCTGCTGTCAATATGAAATAACCCACTCAAAAAGCAATAATACAACAGAAGAACTTTGTTAACATTAAGGTTCATCTACCTCACGAGTCAACAGGCACAATACCAGGAACTGAAACTGTCTTGTAGTCAATTACATGTGGGAAAAGGTCCATCCTGTCTTGCAAGGGGGTTTCACCATACTCGGTCAGAGTGTAAGACGTCTCAGTCTAGGACTCTTCACCGGGTCCTGACATAAAGACCACGTGGCACGATTTACACTGAGGCTCCATAACTTTTGCACATCCTGCACAACATAGCCAGGACACGGCCTGTCCTATCCAGGTCACAGCAGCACCCTGACCATGTAACGTGACACGGTGGCCATCTGGACCCACGTCAGTGTAGTAAGCTCAAGGAGTAAGTGTGGCGATCGTGCCAGCAGTGCTGATTTACAGACGTAGCATCATCCGCAGGTGCACGAGGCGTTTTATTTGGTTGATAATCACTGTGGCCCAGCGGGGTGGGCCGACAGCTGGGCAAAATCATTCAAGCTCGTGGCTGGCTGTCTCCCCCCGCTGCGACACCTACAGAAACAAGCGCAGCTAAATTACCGTCTGATGCGTTTGCTTTGAGACACTAACAACTGCTGATGCATCCAGTTTACAGGGAGGCAGGGACAACGCAGAGACAGACACACAGACAGGGAGGAAGACGGACAGACGGGGAGGAATGCTGCATGCTTAGATAAAACTGGGAAGGAAGTCTGACTGGAGTTGCTATGACAACCCCTCCCCTCACCCCCACCACACATATGTGCAAATACACACACTGGCCAGTCTAAGGCATGGAGATGGGGAACGCTTGTGTGTGTTAATGTATTAAGTGTGTACAGGTAATAAATTGTGCAGACTGACAATGAAAATGGATAAAAAGTATCTCTAGCAGCCGAGTGTGTGTGTGTGTGTGTGTGTGTGTGTGTGTGTGTGTGTGTGTGTGTGTGTGTGTGTGTGTGTGTGTGTGTGTGTATGTGTGTCTCTTGTGCGTTGATTTCTTCCTGCTATTGTCACTTGTTGTATGCATTTATGCAGCCATGTTCCTGTTGCTTTGTGTGTATTTTGGTGCGCTTGAGGTCAGACTGAGGTTGAATCTAGAAGCCACAGCTGTAGGATGTACGTATTCATCCGTCATGTTGTTTTTTGTTGCTAGTGGTATTTGACAATTAGCGGTGTGGCATTTAAATTGATACAGAATGTTCCCAAAGGCTGGGATGACCTCATTTGCATTCAGCAGGAAGGACAGGGGGGTTTACCCATCACCCAGGTGCCCATTTTCTCATCATCTGTCTATGGTTTGACCATTAAACCACAAATATCACATTCAAAGATTAAATCTTTGAAATGTGTGAGAACACTGTGTGTTCCTGTCAGACCAGTATGGAGTTGCTGTAAGGTAGCAGCCTTGAGACGCACGCACTCGGATTTTATCATCAGGCTGCTGATGCAAAGCAAATGTCGAGGGGTGTTTAAGAATAAATTCAGGCTTTTACTTGTGTTGCTAGATGTTAGAAGTGGAGCTGTGTTGAGACGCTACGGCCATCCTGGTTCCTGTCTCATGAAGTCTGACGACATGTTTGTGTGGGGATCAACCTTTATCTATGACAGTCTATTACCTGAGGCACTGGTGAATGACTGTCCTCTCTCATTCACACACACACACAGACACACTTTCTGTGTGAACTAACATGCACACACACTCTGGGCATGTCACCAGGGGCAGTAAACGAGCCTTCCACGCTGACCCACATAGAGGCGGAGAGAGAGGGACTGATTAAAAGGAGGTTGAGAAATTGGGAGGTTGAATGATAACGAAACAAGAGAAAAGACTGAGCATATGTTAGATTTTACTGAGTGATACTCCAGCAGAAAAGTGGTGGACTGTACAGTATGTTGTCATGTCTTATCATTTAATTAAGACAACTCTGTCCACTGCCATATTCGTCATGTGCCTCCATCATATGTTGACGGAATTCCTGTGCTCATAAAAAGAGTAGAGTGGGTGCGCGTGTGTGCGTGTGTGTGAGTGAGTGCATGTGTACTGTGTGTCTGCCTGTCTCAGGTTGCCCTTGCCAGGTTGTCTCTTACGTAATGCACCAAAAATAGCTCAGATTCACCTGTAAGGGGGGAAAGGGGGAAAAAATAGAGGGAAAGGCAGAGTGGATGATGGGAGATTGGGAGTAAGGCTCAGGGCGCAGATATCGTGTTGTTTATGCTTTAATGAGGGGCAGGTAGAGGTGAGTTCAGGATGGAGCTGAGGTCCAGCAGATACAGTGTCTTAGTTCATTGGATGCTACTGCTCTCACATTCACTGTTACTCTGTAAGAATCTTCCACTGGCTGTTCCTATTTCTGTACAGCTAATCCCCCCACCTGCCTGATCTATGACCTCATGCTAATTCATAAATGGGCACTTTGTACAGCTTCAAACCTCCTGAATCAAACAACACACATGCATGCACACACTGTTACCTAGTCCAGGGCTCAGATGTCAGTTGTCAGGTCTCTGTTGCCTGTCACACTGATTGGCATAATTACCTGCCCTGTCCTGTGACGGCGTAAGGAAATAGGAGTCACTCATTCTGGCCTGCGCTGCACGTTGGCAGCGGAGTGAATGACAGAACCTGTGAGCATAATTATGATAAAAGATGAAGCTGGCAAACGGGAAGGAAGGAGATGCCGGGTTAAAAGAGTGCGTTGGTTTCACCGACTTCTTGGCTGCAGGTGAGTGAAACCTACGAGCGGCTGCTGTTTGCTAGTCCGGAGCTGCTTAGACGTTCTGCAGAGCATTGTACATGTTTTAAATTCAGATTTGTCTCATACAGGAATGTTGCAGCGTTGTGCGACTCTACTCAAATTAATAACGCATCATTTGCTTTAATTTTGTTTGCACTGGGTGCTATGACCAAGTGAAGCCAGAATGGAAAGTCGATAAGGTAATTGTAGCTGTCTGGATGCTGCACTTAGGTGCAACTTGTGCCTCTGATGTATCACCTTACAGAGATAAGCTACAGATGCCCCAGGGGAAAAAACCTGCATCTCCATGTACAGGTATCAGACTCTTTCACAGTTTATATGGTTACGGTAGTGAGCATCATGATTCACTGTGTGCAATGTACAGAAGCTCTGTTTCTTTCTATTCAGGTCACTCCTGTCGACATAAACAGGTCTGGTCACGTGATGTCCACAGCTCTTTAGATCAGAATTTGGATGCACAGTTGTTCATTCTACAAAGCGTAACTGGCTTTAACCCAAACCCACACTGGTGCAGTTGTGTCTCTTTCGTCAACTTCTCCCACATAATCACAGGATCTTCTGGATTCAGAAGATGTTAACTTCGATTCCTCCCACTTGCAGCTGCCTTTTTATTTTAGTGGCCATTACTTTTGTTCTCACGTTTAGGCATTAGTCATAAACGGTGTTTCGCAGCCTCGGCTACGGTTCACTGAGTACACGGGGATTTACACAACTGGTTAAGTGACTGTGGAGAAAATGACAGCTCCCCTGCCACCAGAACCACAAGAAGCAGTTTGTTTTCCACCTTAGTCACAGGACCACTACATAAACATCTCCTAGTGCAGGAACAGTGACCCTCCATGGTTACAGGGGATCTGTGTTTGGACAGAAGAAGATTTACAAGGATTACATCATTTTAAAGCTGAAGACGTATATGCACTGTGTGTGTGTGTGTGTGTGTGTGTGTGTGTGTGTGTGTGTGTGTGTGTGTGTGTGTGTGTGTGTGTGTGTGTGTGTGTGTGTGTGTGCGCGCGCGCGCGTGTGTGTGCTGATGATAAGTAACAGGTTTACTTACACATAAACTTGTGTGCACGGAGTAGATTCTCTACCAATATAATTACTGGATGAGCTGCCGATGCTCCCGCTGTGCCGTTGTCATGGCAACGCCGACAGCCCACCTCTGCAGGAAGAGGAGGAGGAGGAGGAGGCGGCAAATAGGGAGAAGAGACAAGGGGGAGGATGAGACAGATTAGCAGAGGATGACAAGAGAGTGGAGGAAGAGGGAGAGGAGGAGGAGGAGGAGGAGCAAGCGAGGCAGTGGGAGAAGAAGACAGGGAGATTAGAGAGAAGCGGAGGTAGAGGAGAGATAAAGGAGAGGAGGAGAACAGAGGAAAAGAATGGAGGAGGAAGAGGCGAGTGATTAGTTCAAGAAAAAAGGGGAGGGGAGACAGTAAAAGGGGGAAGGAGCAGATGAAGGATGAAGAGAAAGGCAGAATTAGAACGTAGGTGGCGTGAGCAGCTGTATTGGTTTCTGTGTAATCCCTTCATTTCAGGCTTTAACTCAGCCAGTGTCTGTTCCTACCTGTCTAAATGTGACACACCACTACACTGTTATTGTAGCGTTTTTACGCCGCATGCATCTCTTTGCCTCTCAGGTATTTGTGATTAAGCCTAGAATGTTCTATGCAACATGGTGAATCCCAGCTGGAAAGCTGTAGCTGGTGCTGTGGCTTTTCTTAGCATTGCTGCCATTTATTTTTAGATTGATGGACTTTTACTGGCTTTTTCATAGAACAAATCTACTTACATTAAGTCTGGGGCTAAGTGTTTGTGTAAACAGGCCTCAGTGAGCACCACGCTGCAGATATTTTATTTATTTATTGTTTAGATTTTAGGAGTGAGCCTTAATGCCTGAGCCTGTCTGCTTTTAGTAGATTAGGACTCGCTCATATAATGGTGCCCCATGACCTCTAAATGAGAGCGTGTTTCCTGTTTTGTGATGTTAAAATTACTGCTGGGTGTTTTTTTCCGCTTTTTAGTTTCAGGTACACAGTTTGCTACAAGAATCTTTTCGTTATGAGTGAACACAGCCTGTTCAAATCTCTACAAACATAATCACTTTATACTAATCCTTACTGCTCAACTGAAGACAGTTAGGACATGCAGGATCTGGTCTGCTTTAGGAACTAATATTTAATCTTAGTGCCTTTCTGTTTTCCTACCTTTGACCTGGTGAGACTTTGACCAATATATACAGTTTATCATATATTCAGGTAGAAAATAACACAGCTTTTTGCAGCTGAATCCTTTGTTCTGTCACTACATTTATGTTGTACTGTAGATTAAGTTAAGCATCTTTGCTGTGCATGGTTTAGACTGTCACACATGTTCACACGTTCACTTTCTGCCCTTGGTTTCACTTCCAAATTTGTGCTCTCAGCAAAGCGACGGCGGGTTGATTCGCAGCCCGTCTGGTCGTCTGACCGCTCGTGTTACGTCTCCTACTGAAGCGTATTGCCACGTCCTCAGATCTCAGCGGTGAAGGGTAAAAGTGTCACCACACCACAATAGGTGTAGTTATGTTTTATTGATGCCGTTCTGCTAGTAGGTTGGACTGCTGAAGTTTGTTTGTTGTCCTGGGGTCTACGTGGCCCACGTCCAGCTCCCATACTGTACGTCCTTGCATTTGTGCCATCGTCACCCACGCAGAGCTATTTTTAGCGTGAGTCGTGAGTGTGCATACATGCATGTGTGTGTTTGTGTGTGTTTCAGGGTGTGTCATCAGGTTACAGGGTCTGTAAGTGGACTCCTCTTTGTCCCGCTTGATAATTTTAGACCTAGAGCCACTAAAACTTTCAACAGGCGACTCAGGTACACTTCACAACCGTTTCCACACACACGGTCAAACGGGTGCTTCGTAGCATACCTTATCCCTCACCCACTTAACATCTACCAAAGTCAGTCCCAAAACTCCAAAACTTATAATGTGATATAAATAAAACAGATTTTCCCTTTTATAGTGAGACATTTGAGAAAGTAGGTTTATGGGCATTTAAAAGCAAATAATATTTCACAGCTGTAGTTGCTATGATTTCATCCAGCAGTTTATAGATGTAGGGACGATGGAGTGAACAGTGGGGATGAAGGAGGTGGTGATAGCGATATGAAAGAGAGTATGCTAGGACTGTGTTTATGTGACCAATACTTCAGAAGTTCATTTGTGAGGTCACACACTGATGTTGGGCGAGAAGGCCTGACTCTCAGTCTCCACTCAAATTCATCCCAAAGGTTTTCTGTTCTGTGAGGTCAGGACTCTGTGTCAGTGTGATCCACACCAGGCTCTGTCGTCCATGTCTTTATGGATCCTGCTTTGTGCACTGGTGCCCAGTCGGAAGAGGAAGCGGCCAGCTCCAAATCCAGACTGGTCTGTCAGATTGCCAGATGGAGAAGCGCGCTTTGTCGCTCCAGAGAATGCGTCTCCATTGATCTAGTGGTCCGACGCTTTGCGTTGCACTTGGTGGATATATTTAGGAAAATTTAGGAGCGAGGAAATCACAGTTCCATCCTGGAATCCGCCCATTCTTTGACAGATGTTTGTGAAAACAGTCTGCATGCCTACCTGCTTGCTTTTATACACCTGTGGCCGTGGAAGTGATTGGAACACCTGATTCCGATTATTTGGATGGATGAGTGGCAATAGAGTGCATATCCAAGAAGGGTGAGAGTCCGAAGCAGCAGCACGGAGCGAGGGATTTTATTGCTGACTCATCCACTGACAGAACGGCTCCGTCTCTCTCTTGTCACCCCAAAGTGCTGCTGGCAATCTCTGCTCCAAGCTGTTCCCAGTCCTCCTCAAACAAAACTCTCCAACTGAAGCGGCTCATAATGTGAATAATTAAATGACATACTAAGTCCCACTGCGTCGCTCAGGGATGTACTGTAGCTGCTCTGATGTGAGATAAACATCACATCGAATCCAGCTATGACTCTTGATAAAGATTCTTGTGTGTTTTAGGAAAGCGATCTCCCGTTCAGGCCTCCAGCACCTCGGACCTCCCCAGCCCTCCCTGCCACCTGCGTCCAACGGCCCCAACAAAGATCTGCGCACCGGCGTGGACTGGACGGTCAGATATGCACTGAGACATGACATTTCCTTTTTATTTCTGTTTTCTTGATTGCAATATATTTTTTGTTTTGCTAAGTAATGGCTGAACGATGTGGATAGCACTGTGTGATTGTTAAATGCTTTTACTTCCGTATAAATAAACATGGGATCTGGAACAGTATTTTAAAAAAAGCCTAAAAAGGCTCCACCCCCATCAGTGGTGGCACTCTACACTCAAGAAATGTATGAGCTGAATCCCTGCATTATTCACAAGTGTGTGATTTGCCCACGGTTAGACGGCAAAGGGAACACGAAGGGAAAAGTTTCACATTTTCTGTCATCAGTGAGTTCTTCCTTAAACTTAACTTTGACAGAGACACACGCTTTTTGTTCAAGAAACCCCAGAGATAAACTATCCGGGTGCTCTTCCAGTCCAAACCTCTAAAAATGCAAGACTCAACGGTGTCAGTGTGGCTAAATTACAGCCAGGTCTCTCTTACTACATTCGATATGCCATTGTACTGCACAGTTAGGGACTAAATAAATCATGCATCAATAATGAATCGGTAATAAAAGCTTCTTTATTATTAATTGGCCGGTGTAAGTAGACAAACCACATCTGAGATTTTCCCCCAGGTCTGACGGCAGGGACACTTCCCTCACGTCATCGCTGGCCTTTACTTCTCTGCACGACACACACTTAGTGATTAGTGACTCAGCTCAGTGGTTTTATATATGTTGTGGTATATTTTGAACTGATTTTATTTAATTTTTTACTTACTGCACCGCTCTGTCGAGTCGTATACACTTGTTGCACGTTACCACTTGAATCCATAGCTCCTGGAGTGTTTTGAGTAGCACCTTAAATGAACATGCACTGTGAAATTACCCACCTACTCAGCAGCAGCGATTATGTGCTTGACACACTCGTTGACCGCTTTCACTGCGGAGCGTTTATGTGCATATGGTTGCAGTTTAATGTGGCTGACAATAATCAGAGTGAGCGATGCGCCGGGATAATGGGAGTTATTATATCGTTATTTGCCCGTGTTTGTCTCCGTGTCCGCAGGAGAACGCTGTGAATGGGGATCATGTATGGATGGAGACGAGCTGCTCGGGAGAGCTCTGTTATCTCGGAGAGGACGCCTGCCTGCTGAAGACCGCAGTGAGTAGTGTGCACACTGACTGAATGTAATGGGAAAAGAGAATGCGTTATCCAGGCGTCAAACAGGCCACGTATTCATTCTGGAGACATTACTCTGACTTCTGGTGCTCTCAGTGTGTTAACCACGAGCCTGCAGAGCTGTATAGAAAGTGTCTAAATTACAGGTATTATGGACCTTTTCTGCTATCGCACAGCTTGTACAAAGAACTAAAAACCCACACGTAACCTTTAATTCTGACAACAGTATAATGACATATTGTATGTGTACACTTGCAGTAGTGGTACGCAATCACAGAGAGTGCAGATAAAGATGTTGGGGCTGCTGCCACAAAAAATGGAGCATCAGCACAAACAGCTTCGCTCTCTTCTCCCTGTGTTGTGAATGTACATTAATCAGATAAATCTTCCATCAGTGCTGGATGACATCGGCTGACCTCTGTGGGATTCCAGCTAGAGGGGCATATCTGACGTGAATGGGCACATTCTTAGCCAGTTATGGCTGATTTAGTCCTAGTCATCCAGGAGAAACCTGGAGCGGAGCCTCTAAGCTCGTGTGTGAGTCATGCTGGGGAAAAGGGTAACTCTCACAACTGTTTACGCTGCTTTGGAAAGAGAGAGTCCACATTATGTGTGCGTGCCAGCAACAGCTCACATCCAGAAACTACTTTCTATTAACAGCTGTGGCCTTTTAAAACATGAGTCACTAGAATAACTGCTGTTAGTTCTTCTCAACTACTGAAAATGCAACCAGTCTTAATTGTCATTTCTGGCGTGGTTGATAGCGGGTTCCTTCCATACTAAACAGCATTTGGGCACCTTGAGGCTTGCCTGTTACTCATCAGTTGAACCTGTTTCTGTGTGTGTCGTGACAGTGCTGGTGTTTGCTCTGCTTTGTCAGTGTGTTGTGTCTCACTGCCCTCTGCGCTGTGTGTCTCTTTTCTCCTTTAAGAAGTCGGCCCCCAGGAGGAAATGTGCAGCCTGTAAGATCGTTGTACACACCGGCTGCATAGAGCAACTAGAAAAGGTATCGCACCCACGCACCTGCTCTGCAGAGCAGACTCACACATTATCCTTTACAGTATGTCTTCATTAACTGAGTTGTTAAAGTAGAAATATGAAGCAGTGTGATTTAATTTCTGTTCATTTCTGTCCTTTTTAAGATTAACTTCCGATGTAAGCCAACCTTTAGAGAGGGGGGGTCTCGGTGCCTCAGAGATGTAAGTGTGCAGTGTATGACTTGGTATGTGTCCTGTTGAGGCTGTGTAGGCCAGAGTGTGTCTAGCACCTGTCTCTCTGACAGCAGAACATACTGAGACATCACTGGGTCCACAGAAGAAGACAGGAGGGGAAATGCAGACAGTGTGGAAAGGTAAGTACAAACAGACAGACAGACTCCAGTTGTTACTGTTCATCCAGACCGGCTCAGTTTACTTCTCCCTGTTTCTGCAGAGTTTTCAGCAGAAGTTTTTCCACAGTAAAGAAATCATTGCCATCAGTTGTTCCTGGTGTAAACAGGCTGTAAGTCATACATTATTTCCGCTAGTTTCACATTTGCAGCTCTACTGTAATTGTGAGGCACAGGCATTACAGCATGATTTTTCTCTTGCAGTTCCACAACAAGGTGACGTGTTTCATGCTGCACCAAATTGAGGAGCCGTGTTCACTGGGGGCCCACGCTGGAGTCATAGTCCCTCCCTCCTGGATCATCAAAGTCAGGAAACCACAGGTGCACACACTCCTATAAAGATACAAACTGCCACCACAGAGCTCCCTCAACAGTCAGTCCATCAGCTCCGAATTTCACCATCACGAGAAAAGACTTTGTTGTATCTAAATTTAACACACACAAAAAAGACTGTGTTTGATTTCAATGTGATACGAGCTGACACATGTCTGATCTGTCTGAGGGAAATTCGGGAGCGCACACACACAGATATATCCCTCAGCCACATGGCATGCTTCACTGCACTTTTAATTACCATCATCGAGAGGCACGGTGACAGTGAACTAACCACTGAGGTCTCTGTTTCATGTGTGTGTTTACCCCAGAGCTCGCTTAAGAACTCTGCCAGGAGAAAAAAGCGGACATCTTTCAAACGAAGGGCAAGCAAAAAGGGACTAGATGTAAGTTCCCACAGCAGCAGTGTGCATGCTTATATAAGTGTGTAGAAATCCATCTATTTGCTGTACAGTGCTGGAAAATACTTCTAACTGGCCAAGGTTCTGAGACTAACAGAAATTAATTAACACTCCTAACTTTGATCTCACGCCTGTCTCCATCGAGATGTGGGCGAGCTCCAGAAATGTCCTGGCTGCTTAGGAGTAGCCAGGCCACGTGTTTAGGAGGGAGAGATGTTTGTGTTCATTAGGAGCCGCATCATGTGCTGTGGCTTTGGAACTATGATTATTTCTCCTGGAGAAATTGCCTTTTTTCTCGCTCAGTGAGGAGACGATCGATGAGTCTGTCCTGTTCTTTCTTAAGGAGTCCAAGTGGCGTCCGTTCATGTTGAAGCCTCTCCCATCTCCTCTCATGAAGCCCATCTTGGTTTTTGTAAATCCCAAGAGTGGGGGCAACCAGGTCAGCAAAAGTATTAGTATTTTATTACTTTAATCTCTTTGAAACAAACAAACAACAAGGCCTCTGTAATGTCGAATAAGCCTCTCGTCTGAAGTGTCCTTTCTGTTTTCTGCACAGGGTGCCAAGGTCTTACAGATGTTCATGTGGATTCTGAACCCTCGACAAGTCTTTGACCTGTCACAAGGCGGCCTGCGAGAGGCGTACGTACCCTGCCTCACCATCTTTACACATTTAGGTTCATGTCAGTGCAGCGATGTTATTCTCTTATTTATTTTGGTGTATTTTATATCCTGGCTACAGGTTTGATATACAGCAACACTCTTTCATCAATCTAGTAGTAATCTTCAACACGAGCCTTTATTCTATCATCTTGGTCCACTGCTGGGAGATAGTAATGTATCTTCTCACTTCACATTTAGTCATTATCTGCTGTTATTCAAATACGCTGCAAAGGGGTCGAGCAATTTCCATGAGACTCGGACCAATTACACCCACTCAACACCAATCAGCAGTGCTGACTGCTAAAGAAGCTGCTTTTATTCTGACACCAGGCAATTTCCTGCTTCTCCTTACTCATCAGGTTGGAATTGTATCGTAAGGTGCCAAATCTGAGGATCCTGGCCTGTGGAGGGGACGGCACGGTACGGCCCATATAGATTACACAGTGGAAGGGAAATGATGTTCCTCAGCCTCTACATTAGTTTTGGCCTCTTTAGTCCTCCATGCTTTGTTGAGAAATGAACATGAACATTTCATTGCCACTTTGTAATATTTCCCTTTTTTTACTTGAAAAGTTCTCAGTACAATCATAAAGTGATGCGTCCCACTCTAGAATGAGCAGCTTATCTCTCTGCATGCATACTCTGAATGCATGTATTTGTAGGTGGGGTGGATCCTGTCCACTCTAGATGAGCTGCAGATGAACCCCCAGCCTCCGGTCGCTGTGCTTCCTTTAGGAACGGGAAATGACCTTGCCAGGACGCTCAACTGGGGTGGGGTGAGTTCCTAGCCTTGACTTGTGCTGCAGAGTTCACGCAGATCGACAGGGCGTGCCAGCCTCTCCTCCCCGTATTTATTTCTTCACAAGCGTGAAGGAACCACATTGTGATTAAAAACTTTGCGTTATTGTCTCTCTACGGTGATAACTTCTAGAAGACTGAAATATAATCATATAAAATAGAAATAATATAAAATAACAGGGTTTCATTTATTCATGAAAATCCACAGATATTTATTAATAAGAAATTATTCCATTCCATTAAAATGGAATCAATATTTCCTCTGCGACACCTCTGGGAGCTGCAGGAAAACTCACAGACATCCAGGAAATCCATGAGAGCTCTCTTCCTGGGGATCATTCTCCTAACCATTGTCTGAGTGCTTCAAAGCTCAACACGTCCACATCCACAAGTAAAGACGGCATGCTCATTACTGATGCAGTAGAAGTCTAATAATATTAGAAGTAATGGCTGGTTTCATCCTGCGTGTGCAGAAACTTAGATTACCTACTGTAGATGCTTAAACCCAAACCACATACGTTTCCTGCACGTCAATTTAAAGCATTTGTCAAATCACCTTATGTCAAGTCCAGCGTGTGCACCATTTTAACAGAAGTACTACAAGTACAGTGCTAACATCAGAACCAGTAAAGCATAACATGACCCGTTTAAGAGGAATGTGGGTTGGTGTCTAAACTCATAAAACATACAGAACCACCCCCTCCATGAAGCATCAAGGCCCTTCACACACACACACACACACACACACACACACACACACACACACACACACACACACACACACACACACACACACACACACACACTGAGTAACTGCTTTGCAACGTTAAAGAAGAGACCTTTTGAAAACTCCCACAGTTCTTCAGAACAATACCTGAAACCTTATTTCAGGTGCTTTCTGTCAAGCGTCTCAGATTTAATTCTCTACAGAACCACTGCAGACGTTTATCTCCTCCTATCTCACCTCAAGTCAAACATTCATTACAGAAATAATCTGCACGAACTTGAATGGTTGTCCACCGTCCCAGAATGTGTGGGACATTCTGCGATGCTGACTCATGAACCAAGGACAAGTGAAAGACTCTGGTATCTCCCGCTGTGCAGCGTAGACGGGTCCTGATGCACAGAGAGATGAGGCTGTTCATATCTGCACTGTGTAATTAGTGGAATTACTGTCTTGTCTGTCCTTTGTGTCATTTGGTTTCTCTGAGTTTTCACCACTTTGTGTCTTATCTTTCCTTTCTCTGCCATTGCTTCTTTTCTTGCCTTAGCTTGTTTGTTGTATTTCTGTACTAATTATTTCTTTTTCCCTGTTGCTTCCTGCTTTGTCCACTTCCCTTTTTCATTTCCTTCCTGTTCTTGGCCTCCTTTTAATTTCTTTCTCCCTCTATTGTTTCCTCTCCCGTCTCTTACTGACGCTCATCTGTGTTACTCTGCGCTACCTCTCCTCCACCTCGCTCTGTGTGAGTGTTAATGTCTCTCTGTGTGACTCACTCACTGTGTGTCAGCCTGTGTGTGCGTGCACCTTGGAGGAGGTCACGCTGTTGAGTGCTACTATCATCGGATTGCCACCCTTTTGTGTGTGTCAGTGTCACTCCCTACACTGATTTCCTGACCCTGAGATAAATGAAAAAGCAGACGGAAGAGACACAGAGGACAGACGATGACAGAGCTGGTGTGATGAGGTCTGGTTGTGTGTGTGCGTGCATGCGTGCGTGTGTGTGCGTGCTTGTGTGTGTGTTGAGCTTGTTAATTACAGAGGTTGCAGTAGAAGAGGGGTGATAATTAACCTTGGATGACTTGGATGCAGTAAGAGAGAGCAGGTGAAACACATAAAACCCCAACTTCCTGTGTCTGCAGGGTTACACAGACGAGCCAGTGTCCAAGGTTCTGTGTCATGTGGAGGACGGTTCTGTTGTGCAGCTGGACCGGTGGAACCTGCTGGTAGAGAAGAGTTCGGCCCAGCCAGAGGAGGGCACGCAGAAGGTCAGTTGGCAGTCGTGTACTTTATGTATTTGAGGAAAATTGTAGTCCTACAGGTCAGAATGAGGAAGTACTAGAACACTACAGTATTTGAATAAATATCATTATAAAAGCATTATGCTAATATGCTCACCAGATGATTTTTTCCTGTGTCCTCAGCTGCCTCTGAACGTGTTCAACAACTACTTCAGCCTCGGCTTCGACGCTCACGTCACCCTGGAGTTCCACGAGTCAAGAGGTTGGTGAAATCATTTGAATGTGTTTCCTCGTGTAAACGCTGCGTCTATTTAAGGACAGCGCTCTTTCCACTTAAGAACCGCATTAATTATTAAACACGCGAGCATCGATGCGCTCACAGATTATTTTTACTGACGCTGTTTTTGTCTTTCCAGAGGCCAACCCAGAAAAGTTCAACAGTCGTTTCCGCAACAAGATGTTCTATGCAGGAGTGAGTCCCAGCTGCGTTCACTCACACGAACTCATGCAACTGGAAATCTTCTCTTTTTATAATTATCTCTCTGTCTAATTAAAGCACAGACCCAATTCATTTTAGGTCTTTATTCTGTGCTTCTGTTTTGTATAAATGATCTGATTCCTCTGTGAGAAATTCACTGTTTTTCCACCTTTGAGTAAATCTTAGTGTCAGTGCAAAAAATGAGGGATGGGAGTTAGCGAGGACGTGTGCAGAGATGCTGCCCCCTTTAATGAGGCAAAGGTAATGAACTGGAATCTGGTTTGATTGTTGATTGGCCCTTTTCTGTGTGTGTTTGTGTGTGTGTGTGTGTATGTGTCAGGCTGCATTCTCAGATTTCCTCCAGAGGAGCTCCAGGGACTTATCCAAGCACGTCAGAGTGGTGGTGAGTGTTAACAAACTCTCTCTCCCTCCGCCGTATCGTTTTCCGTGTCGACATGTCTGGGCAGCAGGTCCGCCGGGTGATTAAGCAGCTCGTCCTTCAAACGCTTGTGACTGAAGTGTCCTTCAGTGAGACACAGTAAACCTCTTCAGACCTGCTCAGCCTGTGGCCCTGACAACATGATACACAATGTCCATCAGCACTCACACCGAGTAGTTATGTACTTACAGTCGGAAAGACTGTAGGTGTCGTAGATACTGACTGTCTGAGCATAAACTCATCACTTCCTTTCCTCTGTCTTCCTCAGTGTGATGGAACTGATCTGACACCCAAGATCCAAGAGCTTAAATTCCAGTGCATTGTGTTTCTCAACATTCCCAGGTGGGTTCAGCTGTTGGTACTATAAAACCATACCACTCTAATTCTTCAGTCAAACTGTATTAATGAGATCCCTCTAACTTCATTAGTAGCTCCCTAAAGCAAGGACAGGGTCTCATTCATTTCATCCTGACTGATGCTTTTGAATGAATTCCTCCTACTCTGCCCTGGAGTCTCACTGTTTCCAAACATGAAACCTGACCTTTCCTATGAACTATCGCGCGTCCTCAGCAGCGCTTTGCCTGCCTTTGCGTTTGTCGCAGGTACTGTGCCGGCACCATGCCGTGGGGAAACACGGGCGACCACCGGGACTTCGAGCCGCAGCGGCACGACGACGGCTGCATCGAGGTCATCGGCTTCACCATGGCCTCGCTGGTGAGAGCAAGGACACGGCCGGGTCTGTGATTCCTGGGATCCCAGTTAACCTACCGCTTGTTGTCCACCAGGCGGCGCTACAGGTCGGCGGGCACGGAGAGCGACTCCACCAGTGCAGGGAAGTGGTTCTCACAACCTTCAAGACTGTACCTGTGCAGGTGAGTACAGCACACCTCCCGTAGAGATTACACAGTTAAATGAGCTCACGTACCATAATCCTGCTGCGTGTGTGTGTGGACGTAGGTGGACGGCGAGCCCTGTCGACTGGCGCCCTCCACTCTCCGCATCTCCCTTCGAAATCAGGCCAACATGGTCCAGAAGAGCAAGAGACGCACCTCAGTGCCCCTGCTCAACGAGTGAGTGCTGCACACACACACACACACACACACACACACACACACACACACACACACACACACACACACACACACACATACACACACACAGGAACTAGGCCAGCCGTATTGTAAAAGCCCGCTGCAGCGAGTGAGTCATACAGTCTGTTCAGTGGGAGCTGACGTCCCTCCTTCCCTGTGCCCCACGTCTCTGCTCGGCTCGCCAGACCACAATCAAAGGCGGGACACGAAGCGTGGTCTGCTCGATTTAATCAAACAAACACACGGGGGGGGAGTTGTTTGCTCCCGTGTGGTTTCCCTTCAGCCGGGAGCATGGTCGGGAGACGTGCATTGATTTCTTCCACAGATTGAGTAACAGTAACAGTAGAGTAGATGTTTCTACCTAACCCTCCTTCATCCCTGCAGCACTAATAACGCCTCGTGTATATCTCTGTCTATATCTGTGGGTCTATTTTCAACTGTTTGTTAAAGTCTACACACGACAGGAGCTGTTTGCATGTGAGACAGTCAACACGATGATTACTTGTGCAGTAACTAGTGTCTCTGCTTGATGTGCGATCAGTGTTTGTCCACTTACCTCTGGGCTTTTCTTGGTCTGTCCCTCCTCTGTCTTTGTTTCGTTTCCGTTCATACTCACCGCTCCAATGATTTCTATTCATGATTATGTTTACCTTTGCTCTCTCTCCCTCTTTGTGTCCTTGCTTTTTACCTTTTATGTACCTTGTCTTCTTTTTGACTTCCACGCACTCCTCTTCATTTCATCTCATCTCTTTTTATTTCCTTTCCTTGTCTCCTCTCCATGTCTCTTCTTCCGTCTCCTCATCTTCTTGCTTTTGTTTTTCTTCTCCTCATCCTGTTTTTATTATCATATTTTTATGGCGTCATTGTCATTTCGCCTCTTGCTGCCTTCATCTCATCTCCCCTCCCTCATTCTCTCCTCCTCTTCTCCTTTTCTTTTCTTTCATCCTCTGTTTATACTTTATCATCTGTCCTCCTTTGCCCTTTCGTCATCACCCCATCCCTTCTGCTTCTCTCCTTCTCTTCCCTCCTCTCCTCCTCTCGTCCCCTCTGCCATACATTCCTCCTCTCTTCCATGTGTGTGTGCGGCTGTAGTATTCAGAAGGTGTGTGCAGCTGATCTGCGCCGCCTCTCTGCTCCCCCCGACTCCTTCTCTGTGTAAGTACCTCTGTCACTGTTTTTGTGTTTGTCACTGTATGTGTGAGTGAGTGATGTTGTATCATTTGTCTAAGAACTGACCAGTATTTAAAGTGCTGATGTTGTCCTTGTAAACTATGTACTGTAGTCCTTTTAATATAATGAATAGGATAAGGTTGATTGACGCCGTACCCAGCACTAACTTTTCCCTATACTTTATGTGTTAAATTAAGTGTAATGATTGACTACTGTTACCTAAACAACTTCAGGAGAGTGGTATATATGACCTTAAAGTCACGCAGGTCCCAGTGCACTGGTTAATGTGTTCTATCGATCCATGTTTGTGAGCGGAGAGAGAGACTGTGTGGCAGCATGCTGAAGCCTTTCTACCTCTCAGTGTGCTTCTGCTTTTTGTCCCGACGCTTTTCTTGCTCAAGTCACTTTATTTTATTAAACCTGCACTGATCCTTGATCTCACATGACAGTCACACTCAAACTGCTAAGGTGGCATCCCCGTAGTTTAGCTCGGTCCCTCTCCTGTGTGAGCCTGGCTGTGCAGAGTGGGCTTGGCAGCTGCTGCGTTTTCGCCTGTCACCCACCACCTTATGTACATTGATATTCTACTTTCATCGATCTCCATCCTTGCTGAAGGAAAATTGCCCACAAACACTGAGCCGAACATTCGGGCCCAGCCCAAACAGAGAATGTCATGTCACAGGAGGATAGCGTGGCCATTGGTTTTACAGCCTCCAGTTGTCAGAAAACGGAGCCTTTAAAATCCACGGTCCGTTGATAAAGCTCTGGGCGGTAGCTGGGATTCTAGTGGTACGAGAGAGACGGGGAGTTCAGTGTCATCATGTTGCAAAAGCTCAGACTCGTGTACGTTTTGTGACGTGAGCGTCCATGTGTGTCTGTGCATGTACGTGTACGTGGAACCGTTTGTTCAGACATGTCTCAAATGTGTGTGTGCACATACATGCACTTGTGTGTGTGTTTCTTTCTGTCTTCCATCTAGTCCTCATGCAGTTCCCGATCGCCTGCGTCTTCGGGTGAATCGGATCAGCCTCCAGGAGTACGACAGGCTGCAGTACGACAAAGAGCGGCTACGTGACATCTGTAAGGAAGTGTTTCATACCTCTGTGCTAGAATCTGATCCTAGAAATTGTTTTTTAAAATATATCAATTACTGAAATGTCCTGTATGTATATGTTTGTTTGCGTTTCAGCCATCCCTGTAGGTATTGTGGTGGTGAGAGGAGACTGTGACCTGGAGACGTGCAGACTCTATATCGATAGACTTCAGGAGGCAAGAAGTCTTCTTTATCCTCGTCCTTCTCATGATTATAATTAACACCATGTTCTCCTCTTTGCCTTCCTCTTACTTTCTCCTCTTCATCATTATTTCATGATGCATGCTGCATCCTCCCTCCACTCAGTTATTTATAGACCGATACGTGACCGGCAGCACTGAGAATGCAGAGCCGGTCTTTAGCTGTGTGTCTCATGTGGGAACGTTCTGTTGCCGACTTAACATCTGTGCAAGTTTTTCATGTGAATGCTTTGGCTGTTCGTTAACCCTGAAACCTGTCTGCTGTGCTTGCTAGGACTTACACCAGGCGCCACCTACTGGCCACAGAGTGCACTATCAGGTATATGACTTTCTGGGGTGTCTCTGCAAAGAATATTATTCTTTTTAGTTTTAAAGGCTTGCTCCCAGAATAAGTATGACAGTCATGATATTTGAACTCTTTAAAGCATAAAATGTAGCTACACCCTTCACAATGAGGCCTACAAAGAAAGAGACATAAATGAACTACTGTATGTGAAATGTCGTCATAACCTGGTTATGAAATGGGCCAAATTAAAGGGCGGAGCAACTTGAGTCTAACGTTACATTGCTGTCCTTATTGTGTTTGTCCTGTTAATGAATGTTCAGCTGTTCAGACAAAATGAAACCTCCTTCCTTGTTTTTATTCTAATATAACATCTAATGCCCATTAAGGATCGCAGTGTTTGTCTCTTCCAGGATGAAAATAGAGGCATCCCCAGGACCAGTTCATCCAGCAGACTCTCCCCCAACTGGAGCTTCTTAGATTGTGAGTAACAGACGTGGACTCCTGAGAACAATTTTCATCAATATATTCCAGAATTTCAGAAGAACTTGCAAAATGGAAATACGCAAATAATATATAATAATTATATAATATATAATTATAACTAATGATTTTGCTTTTGTACTCATAACTTGTTTGACGGATGGACTGTGTCTGTACCTCTGGTTAAAGCAGGCAATGGTTGATTTACTGAGGCAGACAAGTGATCCAACAGGTCCGGGGCTGGCGTGTGACTCATTAACGTGCTTTTTGGGGGGAATTCTTACCATTTCCCTGTTGATTGTTGGTTTCTGTTTCTCTGCAGCCACATCAGCTGATCGATTTTATCGCATTGACAAAGCTCAAGTAAGAGCTCAGTTCTTTCATTTGTGGTTGAGCAATTCAGGTAACAGTCGACCTGTTATTTCACCAGCGTCTGTGTTTGCAGGAGCACCTTCACTTTGTAACAGAGATTTGTCAAGACGAGTTGTTTATCCTGGATCACGAGGTACCTGTGGCGAGCCAGGGACCGTCCACGGGCATGCCCGACCTTGTGGTGGAACCCACTGCTGGGTAGGAGTCAGACGAGCTCAAACATTTCATCTGTTCCTGCTGGAACCAATTTCCATCTGCATTTGTGAATCCCATTTCATTCTCTTTTCTTTCTTCATCCAGGGTTCCCTTGACTTCTGATGAGCAAGGTACATCACTCACACTCATCGTTCTTTGAAACACCCTAAAAACTGAAAGAGAAAGTAGTTGTGCTCTGAGAAAGATGCTGTGTCATAACCTTGTGATTATGATACAGTAGCAGCGTCTGAAACAAGTTGAATTCTCCACCTGACATCACCTGGGACTTTCTAGAACCAACCAAATGTTTGCCGTTGTCTGGTTACTTGTTTACTTCTGCCTTTTTTTATTCCCGTGATGATGAGTGATTCCTGGAACTCACCACTTTATTAAACCAGTTCCTCCTCATTTTGACATGTCTGAACATGTTTTGTGTGGGGCGACTTTGAGCTTTGTCAAAACCACACAACAACCTGCTAAAAGTTGTAACAGTAGCATTTGTGATTTGCATTTGCATATAGTGCCTCTATCTTATTGTGGACCGTCAGATCTGCTACGAGGAAACAACCTCTAACTTCACCTGTCTGGACACAAAAACACCTTTTAGTGACTTTCAGGAAAGTGAAACAGAAAGTAGACAAAGCATACAGGGATACAAAACATTTATACTTATTTCCTCTCTGCTTCAATACTGGAATGCTGCAGTTTGATGTTCACCAACAGTGACACAAACACACAGATACTCATTTATTACAGCAGAAGACAGTTGGACAGTTATCTCACGTACCTGCGTTTTTCCAGCTCTGCTGACAGCTGCCAGATCTGGAGACGTTTCCATGGTGAGTTATCATCTACACGTAAACACCTCATTTATAATTAAACCAGTTCTTCCGGTTTTTCATCTTCATCTTTCAGGGCCCTGTTTACTCATAAATACTGACGTTTCAAGTGATGCTAAAAATACCAAATCTAGAGAAACTGAAAGTTACATGTGCTTTTCAAAATAACACATGAGAGAGAGGGCTTTGTTTGAATAACAATCCGTCCTGCAGCTCTCGGAGTGCGTCCGTCAAGGCGTCAGCTTGGTGGTTCGAGACTCAGGAGGCTGCTCAGCGTTACACATAGCGGCGCAGAACGGACACACAGACGTGGTCAGCTTCATTCTGCAACAGGGTGAGAGTTCTGTGATATAACATGAA
Source organism: Betta splendens (assembly GCF_900634795.4). Taxonomy (NCBI): domain Eukaryota; kingdom Metazoa; phylum Chordata; class Actinopteri; order Anabantiformes; family Osphronemidae; genus Betta; species Betta splendens. The sequence continues at coordinate 10,373,558 of NC_040889.2, forward strand.
ACAAACAGCAGAACGTCTGCAGCTCAAACATTTGTGTGTTGAGATATTAAGTTCAACATATTTATTCAAACTAATATTTGTACACCTACTCTTGCACATATGACGCTGTTGGACACATAATCAATCAGCAAAGGGATAAAAGTCTTTGTTGGCATGACTTGTAGTAAGCTCACGCCACAGTTTTTACAGACACATGAACACGCAGTCCCTTTTAGGGAGGCGTTCACCCTGCACATTACAGGTTTATGAGGAATGTCCATCAAACAACCAAATACTGATACGTTCACTACTGAGCTTTACGGACGTTCACATTTCAGCTGCATCTCCTGCTTCTCTTTCTTCAGGTTCCAAGGTTCTTCTGGATCTCACAGACAGAGAGAAGTACGACATAATGTATATCTTTCTAAATGGTTCTCAGTCCAGGAATGTATGTTTAGATATTAACAGTGCATGCCGACCTGCTCTAAAACAGAGGGGACACCGCCTTGCACAAAGCGGCCTCAGAGAAGCAGCATGCAGTGTGTCGATTGCTCGTGGAGGCGGGAGCGTCGCTCGAGAAGACCAACTTCCAGGTGAACTCCACAGCAGAGACAGAAACTCCGCTCCTTTACTCTCCCTTAAATCCCAGTGAGTCATTTGTGTCAGTCCGACTATCAGGATAAGCAAATGATTTAGATAGAAGCCAGCTGGTGTGTCAGGGGCGTGTCCCCCTCTTCTTGACGTGACTCATTCTGGGAGTCTGAATAAAGAGCTGGGAGTAGCTGTGCATGATTTCGATGAATCAGCAGAAGTAGTCCTAGGAATCTCCCCACACTTGGCTCAGGGCGTCAACGAACTCCTGGCCAGTGTGTGGTGGTGCCAACATTACTGGGATCACGCAAACACAAAACAACATGCCTAGAAGTTGAGATCAGATACAAAGCCTTTCTCCTTTCATATCACTTCTGCATTCATACATACATTTCATACATTTGTGTTTCCACCAGGGAAAGACACCGGCGGACCAAGCGGACGGGGACTCTGAGCTCGCCACCTACCTGAGCGCCCACCCAACGTCTTCTGCCCCCCGCGAGGACCTGGAGACGGCCGTCTGAGGCCCAAACACACCGACACAACGCTCCGTCTGTGGACGCTCAGAGTGGAGAGTGTCTCTACAGGTGGAGATACAGCAGACAAAGCGATGGACTGCTTCAGCTCGCAGCAGCAGCAGCACAGTGGAGATTCTCACACTCATCTATTTATTTATATTTATTTATTCATATTCTATTTATTGGTTGTGCTGACTGACTGACTGACTGATTGATTGATTGTATTAAGAGTTCAGGATGCAAGTGCACTTTGAGCAGCCGTCACAAGTCGCGCGTTCACATCTTCAGGAGAACGAACTCATCAAAACACGTTTGTTGTCCTGTGTAGTATTAGTTGTTTTCTGAATCATATTTTAACAAAAGCGATGTTGTGGGTTTATTCAGCACATCTTTACAGTGGTGGAGTGTGTGTGGCTAAGCACTGAGAACGGACAGCATTTCAGAGCGGATATAAACATTAACTTGTGCCAAAGTTGTCGAACTACACCAGAAACAGAGGAACCAATCAGAGCAAACACACAGGAATGGTCCCTGACATTTTCTCCACAGTAAGTTAGTAGTCAGTCAGTGATGGGACCAGCACGATAGATCCATGTGAGACAAGTGAAAAGCAGCAGGACTTTACTGTAACTACTGAGATATTTATTTAATTCCTCCACACTTTAGTGGTGATGTGCCAAACAAGAATTGAGTGCTTTCCTACACTTTATAAAAGGTTTCTGACCAAATCATTTAATATTTCCAGATGTTTTATTTAGTCAAACGGCAGAGTGATGGACGGTTGAACGAGCAGCTGTTGATTGTGGACACTTCTGAGCATAATCACTTGCAGCTGCACTTTTCCCAGCGGGATCGTGGGTCTCTGGTACTTCTGACGTGGCTTTTCACCTGCAGGTCGTGTTTGTGCGATGGTTTGTCTCATTCCATATCAGATCGGGGTGTACAGCTGCTGCTGTACATAACGACGCACTGTGTTGTGTTATAGTGGTCATGCGTGTGTGTGTGTGTGAGTGTGTGTGTGTGCTGCAGCATTTATCAAAGAAGAAAGTAATATCTGAGCCATATTCAATGCAATATGAATAGATGTCGTTTTGCATTTCTCTCTTAATCGTTTACATTACATTAATGTTTTGACACTGTCGACCATTTGTCACCGAGGAGTATTGAATGTGCAACTTGACTTCTGTGCTTTTTTCTTTTGTGTGCATGTGTGTCACTGTATCGACCTTTCCAGCCACCGTGTGAGGTCTTCTGTAACCTATAAACTAAGGTCATGTATACAGTGGGAGCGTTTATGGGAACGTTTTAGCTGCTGCTGTACAACAATTTCCAGTATTACTCTCAAAAGTGTTTTTTTAACACGTTGGTCGGGGGGTTGATTCTTTTATGGTTAAAAAGGATACAAGAATCTATTTAGTATTACACAACCAACTCCTAGAAATCCAGAAAGATTTTGGTCAAACTGCAGTTTTCGAAGTACACAATTAATCTTCAAGGACGTTTTTCAGCATTTCTAAGTGTATTTTCCTACAGTAACACAAAACACTCTGATAAAATAGGTCTAATATATGACAACATCTGCTAAGCTCCTGCAGACGGATGTGTCTGCTAGGTTTTGCTCTGGGTAATTTTACTTTTTAAAAACATAAACACTGTTTTTCTAAGCTGCCAAAACGGTCTCACAAATATGAGGATCAGTCTCATCATCTGAAATCAAACTGGACACATGATCCAACGACGTTTTCTATGAAGTGACTGATGAGCTGGGCCCGTTCTGAATGACACACGCTTTGACTCGGTAGAAACGTGTATTAACTTGTGTCTCTCATCAGCGTTGGTTATGCATGGCATTTTCTGACCTCCTTGGGATTCTTTTCTGGTAATGGCATAAAAATGGCATTATTGTTGTTAAAACTATTAAATTATAGTTTTAAATTATTCACACCTGAGTTTCTTCTTCGTGCCTGTGTGTGTCTTTTGTGTTTTCCTGCTAGGGGTCAGCTGTTTTTTTTACTTTAATACAATTTCTAAGTCGATTCATCTCATATTAAATAAGAAACCACTATGAATAAGTCACATGATAGGATGATAAAAAGAAAACTTGTCTATTAATGTTGAAATTTAATTACTGTAGGTTAAGGTTGAAGCTAATAAAGAATACACTAAACGTCTAACATACTGTAATGGCATTTTTCCATTTCTAATCATATTGTAAAAGTCACTTGATTTTGACTCAGCACAAAACACGTTTCGTTATGACTAACAGTCTGTAGTTATTTTAACTTCAACATGCAGCGACCTGCTCTGATATGTGGGCTTTGTTCTGTAAATTTTCTTGCTACCTAAAACAAGGTTGAGCTTGAATTTTGTGATGTGCTGACTCATGTTGCTGCTGGTATTAACCCTGTTACCACATCAGTGTTTACTCTTACCAGGATGTGAACTGTAACCTGCAGAATTTCTCATTCAGCTGTGAAAGCAAACAACATCAGACATTTACTGATGGAAAAATTCCAAAAGTCTTTGTGTTGATTTGACTTTGGTCCAGGTTCATTGTGGGAACAGCAGCAGAAGCAACACTAGTTGCTAAATAAATCTTTTTTTACATTACATTAACATATCTTTGACTTTAAAACTTAGAATATGAGTTGGATATTTCGTTGCAAAAGTGAAAAGATATAATAACTAATATTTTTAAAATGGAAATATGTCCTGTCTCGTTTAACTTTCACGTTAACATTTAAAAAATAATGTACTTAGCTATATGTTTACATATAGATTTCTATAGGTTAATTTGTTTATATATTTTAATTATAATGAAACACGAAACCTAGAAAACACTGCTGACTGTGTCACTTTATGACCGTTAAACACAAAGTTACAGGTTAAAAACTTGGCGCGTGAGTCACCGGCTGGAAACGTCACGTCGATGCGTGACGTCAACACCACGTGAACAACAAGACTAAAGACGATACGCGGAAGACTTCAGGACAAGTTTTCGTTCGACCTCAGCTTGACAAGTCGGACCGTGGGTTCACAGTGAGTACGTAAGTCTTTGTTTAATATGCATAAAAAACATTTAAGTTATTGAAAGAGAGCTTTAACTTTATTTTTAGACGTCAAACAGCTGGATCTCAACCCGGAAACTACTTTGCAAGCGTGTTTTGAACGCGGAAGCAATCATATGTTTATAATGTGTTTTTCTGTGAACACACGCTGATGTTTTAAAGGCGAGTCACAGTTTGTCCATTTCAACAGCAAACTCTGAATTAAGAGACAAGTTAAAGCTACAGTGGCTGTCAGATTTATGTTAGTTTTAAACGTTTAAATCTTTTATATTCGTTTATATTTATAGAAACGTGAAAGTCTCTTTTATTCATCTGGATTATCAGGTTATTTATAATATACGTAATTCAAACCACAACAGTCAATGCAGATTTTAACTCATGGCAAACAAACAGGACGGCCTTGTTGGAAACGGTCACAGCTTGAAAAATTTGGTCAAAATCATTTTATTACAATACGAAACGAATTGTTTTTTTCTGCCGGATCGTCTCTTAAGTCTCAGCGGAGGCTGGAAATCAAGTCAGCTCAATGAAATGGTTCTGAATTGAGTTGCCGGAGTTTCAACGTCGTCAGTTAAAGTTAATTTGAAGGAAATGTACATAGAGACCTGTAAACTGACGCTGATTAAAGTCCAGCAGTGATAATTTACTTTACACCCTGTAGCCATCAAGTCTAAACGGCTGTAAAGTTTGTCTTTTATTACAAAATGTTTTAACAAACTGGACCGAATTTATGTCCTCAACAGCATCTAATTTAATTCTACCTGTACTGTAGCACTTATTATTATTATTATTATTATATTATTATTGTTATTATTATTATTATTATTATTATTATTCCTCTGAGACAGACTCTTGTCAGACATGTCTGGACACATCCAATCAAACAGTAGGGTTCACAGTCATAATCAAGTGCTACCACTATGGACTTTGGAATAAACATCTTTATACAAATGACATGAAGCTAAGATTAGATAATACGTTACGAAAATGTTTCTCTTCTAGTAAAATGCCATGTTTGTTTTTAATTCTCACCAGTTCTCCGACATGGCCAACGACCGGGAGGGAAGCCATGACCAGAACTCCAACCACAGCACGAGCAGCACAGCCTCTGACCCAGAGCCTACCTCAGATGCGTCGGACATGGAGGACACGGTGGAGTTCAGGATCCTCATGGCCTACGCGCAGAGGAGACGTCCGAAACCGGCTGCGCCAACCGGTCCTGCCGCCCCCGGTATGACGGATTCTAACGGAACGGCTCCGACCCGGACGCCAGAGGAGACCAAACAGAAGGAGCCGAAGAAGAAGAAGAAGAGCAAGAAGCAATGGATGAGAATTCTGAAGTTTTTTAAATGTGTCCGGCCTCAGACAGAAGAGAAAGAGCCCTACCAGACTCCAGCGATGGTACCTGAGGAAGAGAAGGACGAGGAGGACGAGCAGGAGGACGAATGGCGTGACATTAAAATTGGTCAGTGTTAAAGTCATAGAATACTAACAAAAAAAACAATACACCAACAAACGATGATTTTATTTTCATGGCACATTTTCCCTATACACTATGTCAAACACCGGCCGTCACGTTTTCCAGTTTCGTAAATATTAGCAGTGACTACTGTTTGAACCCAGTCTGGGAGTAAGGAATGTGCTGGTGAGGCGGGTTCAGGTTCTTCCTGTTTATTACTGCTGGTGTTTTACCGTGAGTCGGGTCTCGTGACTCCACCTTACATTAAGGCAACAGGTTTGTCACTGTGGGCTGTTTGGGGAAATCCGGCTGGATTTCAGGCTGGACTTTGTTCTTGTTTGTTTAACGTTTAATCATTTTATTTTTTGCTTATGTTTAGATGATAATGATGAGAAGGATGCGTTGGCAGAGGTAGTGGCTAGGCTGACGGAGATCGCAGATGAAATCCCCTTCACACGTCCAGACATAGAAACAGACGCTGAGAGTGAGTTTGCTGCTTTGTTCACTCCTGTTCCATTGTTTGCCTTTATTAAATCCTAATTTGCTTTTTATGTCACCTTCCTCTGGTTCCCTTGTGTTCTTGAAGCTGATGGTTTTTGACGTTTTTTTATTTTCTACAGTAGACGATGTGGAGAGAGCCATCGGCCTGATCCTGAGGGAGACTGGAGACAGGGTGAACGAGCAGGTGAGACTCGAACGTGGTTCCTTTTTATTCAGCAGTGTTTCTGCAGCGTTTACAGTAAACCACGCCCATGTTTCACCACAGTGTCTACACTTCTCACAAAGACATCTCTTTATAGCTGTTTGCAGCTGATAAGCTTCTCAGACACGTATCTTTGAGCTATGTGATGTGAAATCTCTCTCTCTCATATATATATATATATATATATATATATATATATATATATACACACTCTATTCTCACCCTCCGCGGGTGGTCTCATCCACTTTCCAAGCTCGGGTCCTCTACCAGAGGCCAGGGAGCTTGAGGGTTCTGCGCAGTATCCTTGCTGTTCCTAGGACTGCACTTTTCTGGACTGAGATTTCGGATGTTTTTCCAGGGATCTGTCGTAGCCACTCCTCCAGTTTGGGGGTCACAGCCCCTAGTGCTCCGATCACCACAGGCACCACTGTGGCCTTCACCTTTGTTTTTTTTAATACAAAGTTTCTTGTCTCCACCAGGAGCTGAAAAAACTCAAAGAGCTGTTTTGGGACTACAGTTTCTTTAATAACATCATAAAAGGCCTCCTCACGAGGATGGGCCTCAAGTCTCCGTACCCTGACTCTCCAGGGCCACACGCTTCTCCCAAAACTCAGATGGCAGTAGCCTGCGAGGTGAGAGCCTCCGACTGGTGTGCGGCACTACACACTGTTTACAGCTGCTGAACTTAGGCTCATGACGTCCGTGTGTGTTCTAACAGGCCATCAGTCGTCTGTCGGCGCTGGACACGCAGCCTATGAACAACCTGCTCGGCTTCGGAGCTAGATATCTGCATGAACAACACGCATCGTGGGCAAAGGAGCTGGGTGGATATGTGCGTGATTCACACCGCCTCTCTCTACACACTGGTGCACATTCACAAACCTTTGGTAAAGCCCTTCTTTCTTTCATTTGTGCAGGAAGCAGCATTCGAGGACGATGACGAGGTCCAGTGAGCGGAGGGAGAAACCTGCCACGTTGGACCTTCACAGGCCACAGAGATGAGAGCATTAGAACCCGTCGGGGTCACGTTACAGCCCCGCGAGGTTCCTCCATAGCTTTAAATATGTGATGAACTTTGAAATATGAGCTTCAGGACATTTTATTTCTGACAAATCAGTTTACATCCACACAAACCCTGACCCAACAAACAACTACACGTCAACAACGGTGTTAAGAACAATACATCAGCTGATTCACTTTATTTCCATGTACTATATACACAAAGTATGTTTCTGTTGTCTGTCTAATACTCAGATGGAAGCATATGTGTAATTCTAAATATTTTTTTTACAGTAAATGTAAAGCTGATTTTATGTCTTTTATTTTTATAATTTAACACCCAGCACTTGCACTTTTGAGCATTAAAACAACTGTCTGCTGGTTCTGAGATGGAAGGTGTGGATATTTTGGTGTGTGAAGTACGTATGTGTTTTTCTGCCTGAGTGTATTACACAACTACTGTGTAACAACAAAACTTGAATTGTAATGTCAGCACAGTCCGAGTGTCATGTCAAAGTGCTTTTGTAAGACAAGCTTTAAGATTAAATGTATTTTCTTACAAAACAAAACAAAAAAAGTTTAGTTCTTCTTTACTTGCTGAAACGTGATTGTCAATAAGGCCGTTTAGTTTTAATGCAAACAGCGCCCCCGTGTGGCCTCGGAGAGAAACTAACAGCAGGCGCTGTAAACCCAGTAAAAAAAAAAACAAGTGCGTTGTTTTTGTCACAATGGGAAATGTGACAAATTAGTCTCTACTCTGCTAAAATAATACTGTAACTTCAATATTTGATTTACTTAATTGTTATATTTGTTTCGTTTTCATTACAATTGCAATAAAACACGAGCCACACTTTAAACAGATGTTCCTCCTTTAAGCGTTTTGATGCTGACAGTATTTTCAGCTCTGCTAAACAATTTAGACACTGCACAGTAACTTACCTGGTGGAATTCCCAAGAGGAACAGGAAGTTGGGTGAAGGAGGAAGCAACTGGCCACCGAACAATAAGTTTGAATGCGTCTTTGTGTTCAATGCCTGCCAGTTCTACTAATTTAATAAACATTTGTGTTGACTGTTATAGATGATGTTGTCATTTTGGTGAAGGCAGCTTTGAACGTGCCTTTCCTTCGCCGGAGCGTGTCTTGCAGACTGCGTCCCGTGTGAAATGAGATCCAACCCGTTCTCCTGCGCGCCCGGACCGCCTCAACCTGTTACCGACGGCAGACGCGGGCGTCGGAGGCGCGCGGATCAGTCGGTGCCACCACCGACGACGTCTCACCTGTTCGCCTTCAAATTGACGCGCTCCCGCGCAGCCGGACGCGGCGCGCTCGCTCGTCAACGCCGTGCGTAATAACTAGCGCCATGCACGGAGGTCGGAAGTACGCCCCCACGCGCTCCGCGGTCACGGACGACTCGCCGCTGTCCGTGCAGGCCGTCCACGTCCACAGGTCCGCGGGGACGCCGAGCGAGCCGCCGGAGGCGACGTGGCCGCCGCCAGGTGCGAAAATGCGCAACTCCAAAGGCGGAGTGGTGCGAGCCGCCCGCAGGAACGCGTCTCCGCAGCCGGCCAGCCTGGAGAGTCTGGAGGCGGCGTGGAGCAAGGCGAAAGCCCACGACAGCTTCCCGAACCCCCAGAGGCGGAACAGCGAGGCGAGCCCCGCCGGGAACCGGGTCGAGGGTCCGCCGCGCGGCAAGAAGAAGGGCTTCAGACCCCCTGACGTCAGAACCATCTTCACGCCCGGGGAGAGGGACCCGAGGGTGAAGCAGGAAACCGGCGCGGGCCACAGCTTCGAGCCCGGGGTCGAGGACAGCTGGTGCGATCACTGCTGCAGATACGTCTTCCAGCATGGCCTCACCTGTACAGGTAAACCCAGCCATTCGCTTATTAACTTGAACCGGTGTTAATGACTCGGAGCAACATTAGCACACGCACCTGATGACATCCAGTAACATGCAGGCACACAGCTGGAATGCGGTACGTGCAGCAGGACCGGCTCAGGCCTCGCAGCAGAGATGTGTCAGCGTCCCTTTGTTTGGCTCCCAACATGTCAGCGTGGTTGCAAATGATTTTCAGCCGCAGCTTTATTAACGTTCTGTTGACAGTCACGGTCTGTTTGCGAGGCCTGATGTTCATTCTTCTTCTTGCTTTGCTGTTGGCTTTGGGCAAAAGTGTAATTCATTATGACAACTTGATAATTACACTAACGTTGAAGGTCTCACGTTTTGGACTTTGTGCCTCAGACCTTTTGTCCTTCAGCCTCTTCACCTCTGCTCTTCTCTGTCCGCCTGCATGTTTGTGTGTTTGTTACAGTAAGTGTGAGCCGAGGCTCTCAGGAAACCTGTCAGAGGCCCATTTCTCCATTCACACGTCACCAGCTCAAATCAAAATGTCAGAAACCTATTTTAGATCCAACGCTCCCAGTAATGAGGTCCAGCAGCTCCGTCTTAACGCTGCTCAGTCACTGGTTCACTTATTAGCTGAGCAGACACTTTGAAGCGGCTCTGTTCACCTATTACTTTTAAACATTAATTTCCTCTACAGCCCTGGATCTTAACGGCGGAACTGACCCAGTTTACACCACGAACACACCATGTTAATTCTCAGATCTGTTTAAAGTAAGAGACCCAGCACACAACAACAACATTGTTGCCATTGAAGGCATTAAAGGCCTGCGTCTCTGCCCTCGTCTCCTTCCGCCTGAGGTGAAGTAACAGAAACCCGCCGCACAGAGCAGGAGCTTTGTCCAGCGGGGTTTAGTGTTGCACCAGATCCACCGTCTGTCTGCGTAGCCGGGGCTCCGGACGCTCCAGCGTCTGCGGCAGCAGAAAACCGGCCTGATTTGAATCTCGTCTATTGTGACAGAAGAACTTTATCTCGGTGTTTCGCGGTGGCTTTAAAGCAGCCGGTTCTCCTGCATGAGCACAATGAGCGGTGGTTCCTGTCGGGAACTGAAGCAAAAACGAGTCAGGCAACATGTAACGTGTTTGTGTTTGGAAATAAATCTAGACGTATAGATCTGTCACTGTTAATGTCCTGCAGTGACTCTGCTTCTCATTCAGGCCTTTTTTACTGTCATGTGTAGGATAATCTTTGCGAAACATTACAGCGTATGTGAAATATCCACGTGATTTGACTACACCTGGCTGCTGAAAGGTCACATTAGCGCTGGCTGCTAATTTGAATGAATGGTGCCAATGACAAACTGGATTTTATCCCCAGCTTCACTTCAGGAAATGATCTGTTGGTGCCAGAAGCTGAACCTGCCTCGCTGCTGAACGGGTCCGTGTTGGGTTTGAGGTCTGGGGCAGGAATGTGAGTCATTAGCTCCCATAGGTTGAATGTTTGTAGTCTCCTCGTCTGTGGTGGAGCCAAACTGTGACAGCGACTGAACAAACAATAAACCGGCAGCTGAGACACACACGCGCGCACACACACACACACGCTCTCATGGGGGTCGGTACCCCTGGGAGGAGGGACCAGCGTGGACCTGGGCAGAGCCACAACCAGCTCGTGTCCGACTGGGGAGGATGGTTTTGTCCAGTTTGTGGACCTCCATCGGGTCATCGTTGGATTTAAACTGTCTGGACTCGGTGGGAGCCTGAAACCCTGAGCAGCGCGTTTGTCCCGGAGGCAGCCGGAGCCATGGGCTTCGCCAGGAGCGTGGGTAGAACCTTGAGGAGGGTGTCTGGATTTTTCGGCCGCCTTCCCAAAGCGGCGCGGCGATGGGGGCGCCTGGAGGCGGGCCTCCTGTGGAGCGGCGCCGGTGAGTCCTGTCCAACCAGCGGCTCCGCGAGCCCGCGCGTCGCCGCGTCTTCGCCGTCGCCTGTGTGCTTCTCAGTAACCGCGTGTTGGTGCGTGGTTGAAACACAATAACTCCTCCGCGCTCTTTAGTTTCGGCCCAGCTCAGATTTGATTCCACAACAGCAGGCGGCCGCTCGCGTCCACAGGTGACGGGTGCCTGCTGCTCCGCGCCCACACCTGTCTCTGTTGCCGACTGCTGCAGACTCGCACACATCGGCTGAAGAAGAGGCTGAGTCCCGACTTGACCTCTGACCTCTGGAATTGTTTTCAAACTGGCTTTGCTGAAGCTTCAGAAGAAGTGTTTTGCGTTAAGACCAGCTTGAAAATAGACAAACTGCTTCTTTTTCAGAAAACCTCCTGAGACAGTTTGAGGAGCTGTGACTCAGCTCCTCACTGGTGATGTCTATGTTTGTTGCTGCTGTGTGTTTCAGCAAGTCACTGTTAAGGGGAAGCTGGAGGCTTCACGTGGACTAGACAAAATGTCAAACGTGACCTTTGACCCTCTGACTTTTAATTATCACTTCAATAATAAAAATAGGGGCATCTCATTATGTTCTAGTTATTTACATTATTAAATCACAAAAGCACAATGCGTCTGTGCGTGTTGGCTCTTTTTAGACTGACGGATTGAGCCCTATTGATTGGTGGCGTCTGGGAGGAGGCAGCATGGGATGAGTTCAGATGAGTTCAAGTCCTACAGATGGAGATGAAGGAAGAGTTCTGGGAGGAAAACACTTACTGTAACTTGGAATTTGTATTCCATCCATCCATCCATCCATTTTCCAAGCCGCTTATTCCCTAATGCGGGGTCACGGGGGTGCTGGAGCCTATCCCAGTTGGCTATGGGCGAGAGGCAGGGTACACCCTGGACGGGTCGCCAGTCCATTGCAGGGCAGGGTGTTTTTTCCTGCATCAGAATCATCATCAGGCTTTTAAGGTTTAAACCTTCTCTACGTCCAGCAGTTTACATGTACTTTCCACCGGCTGCAAAGGCTCAACATGGATCAACGTCATTGTCAGACAGGATGCAGGATGAGCAATGGGCAGAAAGCGTTCAGCCCCGTGCACGGTGCAATCATAACAGGCTGTGTGTGGAGAGCAAAGAGGCGAGTCAGCGGTCCTGCACCAGCACCACCCCGACTGCGCCCATCGCACCGCGGCCCCCATTTGACTGTAAAATCACCCAGTCAGAGAAACAGGGAGAGAGACGGCAAACAAACCGGCCACTGAGGCTGGATGCAGCAGAGCGGACTGTGGAGAGGAGCGTGTGTGTGTGTGTGTGTGTGTGTGTGTGTGTGTGTGTGTGTGTGTGTGTGTGTGTGGGGGGATGAGCTGATCAGATGCCACAGCGTGCTGCCGTGTGCGGGTGGAGATGGGCGATGGGAGCAGCCGTGTGCAAACTGTCGGATAAAGTCGGGCAACACGTGAAAAAGCGGTCGTCAGGTAGGATCCGTGTGTTGAGTGTTTGTCCGTTTCCAGGAAGCGAACGCAGGCGCTTCGTCCTCGACTCACTGGCGCCGCTGGACCGGGGCCAAACTGTAGCTTTGAGTTTGTGTTTGCATATTTTTACAACTGCGCCCAAAATGGTCAGGTCCTGGTGCAAATGAGGTGATTTGGTGAAAATTTGCAAACTTTCAGCTACAAGAAACAAACTTGGCCGATATTACGGGATCTGACCGAACTAAAGACCATCACATTTATCACATTTACAGCTCCTGCTTTAGCCCAGAAGTCAAACAATGCCGGGCTTTGTTTCAGCATCTTCACAGCGTAGCTCAGAATTTGCATGTCTCTGGTCTGGAGGCGACGAGGCTGTTTAACGTCCGGACGCGTTTTGCATAAACCTCCACAGATCCACAGAATCATACATGCAAAGGTTTCACGTGCTGGCCTTGATTTTACGTAAGCAGGTTAACGACAACTTTTATCTTGCATGGTGCCGTTAACGGATCTAAACCCTGTTGATCCACCTTCAGCAGCGGCTCTGAGCCTTCCTTCAGTATGATGTTGCTCAAGTTCGTCGCTTGTGATTCGTGGCTTTGTCGTCTAACGTCGGCAACTCCATGTTTTTTCCCTGCAGGCTGTAAGTACACGTGCCATGAAGCCTGTCTCAACCAAGTGTCCCTGGATTGTAACTCTGGAACTTCACTCATCAGCCAGGATCAGCTCAACAACAACACACAGGTCCACGTGAGTACACAGTTATGCCTGTGTGTGTGTGTGTGTGTGTGTGTGTGTGTGTGTGTGTGTGTGTGTGTGTGTGTGTGTGTGTGTGTGTGTGTGTGTGTGTGTGTGTGTATTCCGTCTGATTCCTCTGTTACACTTGCGTTTTGGACCTGCATACAGTATCTCATCTAGAGTGACTGTTTTCATCTTAGGACCTAGAGACGCAGTCGCCACCAGGGGGCGCTGCAGTCAAGGCCGTTGGCTCCTGGTGACCTGTGGCTTAGATCCTCTCTCCCCTGAAGCAGGAGGGGCTGCATGTTTCTGTATATGGTGTGATTCTGTCACACAGGAAACTAAGGGAACAGTCTCAGAGACACTAGAGACTAAAATAAACACCAAGAAACAGAAAACTACCAAAAATAAATCAAAGTGAAGAAGAGGTGACGGGTAACAAACGGTGCAGACCGTGTTTACGTCTCTCTGGTGGTTGCGCTGCTCCCAGTGTTTCCACTCAGTGTGGTGCGGGCTTGGCTCCACCGCCCGTCAAACACTGTTGTGGGGTTTTTTCAGGCGACACAAGGAGGATTAGATCAGCACATTTCAAACCAGTGCTCCCATTTCACACACGCAGACAATTGCTGAGCACAGAGTTGCGGGTTGTGTTGTACAAATACACTGTGGTGCTGTTGGATCCGCCAGCGAGGTGCTAACAGGTCATATAAGACGGGTCTGGATTTCAGGAAGTGGATGTAATGAGTATTTGTATAATATGAGTTGAGCGTCCTGTCTGCTGGGAAAGACAAACAGACGAAGACCGGCGAATAAACAGAGATGGGTCGCGTGCTTGGCCCTAACGAGCACTCATTAACACCAGCAGGTCGTCGCAGTGTGATTCATGATGCAGCGGCTCATGGGAACCTGCAGCGAGTGTCAGTCAGTGAGCAGGAGGCCTTTAAGTAGAAGGAGGAACGTGAAGGTGCTCGTTGTGGCTTTTCTGGTTAATCATTATGGTTTTACGGCCACTCATTTACAGCTCAGTGGAGCTGGGCTCTGACTTTTGATCCATAGTTTAGTTCGTTCATTCTTTCGGTGCTGGCGAAGCCACAAACTGAATCCCTGTGTTGCTTTTCACTGGTTTCATGTCTCTTTTTACTTGCTATTTGACCCAGTTTCCTTGCTGCATATTTCCTTCTTCGTTCTTCTCTCATGATCGTGTGCTCAGATTTCATCTCCTTGTGTCTCACTGCGGGTTTCCTTCGACGCCGTGGACCCATTGACCGGTTTGTGTGCGTTCACACATTTGGCGTGTCAGCACAGAAGCCGCTGAACCGACGGGGACTCGGGTCTGCACCAGGCGTCGGCGTGTGGAGTTTTCACTGGCGTTCAGAGAATCCAGTGAAACTGAACCCAGCAGCGGCAGCAGCTGAGTGTTTACACAGCATGGACATGTAAAGCCCAACCCTCTCTCCTCGAGTTATTCTTCTTTTCTGCGCCTGTTTGTTTGTCTGTTGCTGTATAAATAAGCATCTTTTCTCCAGCCATAAATGTTTATCAGTACAGGAAAAATGTCCAGGCCAACAAAACAACTGTACTGAGGCGAAGGGCCCAAACAAAGCAGCAGCCGCTGCGTCGTCTGTGGGTTAAAAGCAGCGCACACAGTGTTATTCTAGCTGGTTCACCTCCCCACAACCTCACAACTCAGCTAAAAGTGTTTTACTGGCTGGGTTCAGCTCGCTTCAGTTACAGATGTTTAGGTCCACAGCTGGTGCAGAGGAAAACTCCGAGCAGTCGCAGTCACCGTCCTCTCACTATCACAGATCTGCTTTTATGCAGGTTTTCCTGTAAACAGGCTTCAGCACCCTCTGCTATCAGGCCTCCCTTCCTCTCGCTCTGATCTTTCTCTTCCTCCCGTCTCTAATCAGCTGCCTATTGTGGCCGGTGAAACGCAAACAGTGGAAGCTTACCTGGCCTCACCTAAACACGGAGACGCTGGCAGGAAACCAGCCTCATGTTTAAAGACAAGGCTTAAATACAAACGCAAAACTACTGCCCATCAGAACAGTTACTACAGATAATTATCACCAACTCAGCAGTTTCCTTCAAATCTAAATAAGCAGTTTTCTCTGTGGTTCCACTCATTGTTTTGGTTTTCATGACCAGAACCTTAATTAGACTTTGATGCTTTGATGGCATCTCTTTATATTTAATGATATTTATGAGACAGCTAAGACCAACATATATTAAATATATTACTTTATGTTCAGTCTGCATATGTAAGGGGTACAAAATTAAAAACTGAAGCAAGGGAATTATAATAACAAGTCAGACAAAGAGCCAAGAGGAGCAGGATGAACTCAGAGGACAAACATAAACAGAAAAACCACAAAAGGGAGGAAAACTGACTCTAACTTCACATCCCTGCATTTGTTTGTCATCAGCGCGGCGTCGCACAAACGTAGACAGAGAGAAAAGGGTCAGCGGCGGAGGGATGAATAATAGCAGCCAGTGTAACGCTGTAATCTTGGTGGATTGTGGAGGATTAACTCCTCAGTCAGATGCAGGTCTGACAGACGACGCTCCCCCATCATCAGCTGCCTGTTGCAGAAACGGGACACCAGTCGACAGCTTAGAGCCCCGGCGACAGACGAGTCCCGTTGATCTGCGCCGCTCTCGTCTGATAACGCGTCCCACAGCGGCCGAGAGTGCTGCTGAGCGGACGCCAGCTGAGCCCGCGTCCGTCCACTCCACCGGCTGCTGCAGAGTAGTAATAACCGAGCAAACAAACAAAGGGGCCACGCTGCATCAGTGTGTGTGTGTGTGTGTGTGTGTGTGTGTGTGTGTGTGTGTGTGTGTGTGTGGGGAAGCCAAGTCTGAAGTTCAAAGAACAGCAAAGATGTGTATCTGGGTGGGACGCTGCAGTACAACGCGCTGCTCTGTGTTTGCTTTATCTGGCATCCAGTTGTACTCCAGGCCGACAAGCCCAGCGTCTGATAGCAGCCCGGATGGGAGCTCCCTGCAGGTGACTCAACCCGACCGCGGTCCCGACCGTCAGGCCAATAAAACCGCAGGAATCGAATTAAGCGCAGAGTCTGTGTGTTTGACTGGTTTGACTCATCTCGTTAGAGCTCAGGTAATTTAATTCAGCACTCGCCAAACAAGTGTCATTTCCCCGAGCGGTCGCGCTCCCCTTCAGATTCAGGAAGAGATTATCTTTGATTTAGCCTAGTTGGCGAAAATGAATCCAAATCGTTTGCTTTTTTTTTTCCTTCCAGACGGTTTCTACCATGTGAATAGAGCCTTGATATGAGCGCAGACGTGATCTCCCAACCTAAGCAGCTTATCACCGTGGATGTTATCAGCACAGTGTTCGTGGTTCACTGGTCCACTAACGTCTCTGTCTGTGGGTTTCCAGAGATTAAATGTGTGTTTTGGGAAACATCTGTAACAGAAGGTGACGTTCTCCCCCCGGCTGCTCCCATTAACATCAATACCCGTGTAATTGTGCTCCTCCAGCTGCACTGTGACCTGCAGGCTCCATTTGAAGCCTGCGTCCCTCTCCTCGCTGTCTGTCTGTGATTATGTGATCCTCCTCCTGGCTTTGATCGTGACAGGCTCGCTGCTTTGTCTGTCTGGGATGAAATTTTGGGCCTCTGGCGGAACTCGCTCGTCACACGAGCAACTGGACCTACCTGCACGCGCTCCAACGACGCAAGGTGGCTCAGGTTCACGATACCTGAGGTTGGACATTCAACACCTGCAATGCAGCAGCTTTGTTCCAGCACTCGGCTTTCTCCTTGCATCCTTCTCAAAGCTGGGCCTCGCGAGTTGATAGACTGAAGCCTTAGCTCTCATGACCCCCGACGCTGCTAGAGCCCATTAATGTTTAACCATCTTTAGCTACAGATGCAGAACTAGCAACTGAAACTTTTCGCCTCGATGTTGACGTCATACCGAAACGCTCACACATGGATGAGTCATTTTAGCGTAAGGTCGCGTTTCAGATTTGATTCTTGGACCCAGACCCTCCCGTTAAAGTGTCAGAACCTGTCTGTGCTGGAATTTCACTAATGTGCAAGCGGGCTGGCTCCAGGCCACGGTCACTGGACAGGGGGATTAACACCAGCGCATAACTCGTGGGTTTGTTCACCGGGGCAGGGTCTCAGTCAAACCTGTTAAATGTGTGTGAAACCTCGGCGCTGATTTCCCATGTCCCCACCCGGTCACGTCCAGGAGTCCTGCTGGAGCCGACTAATGACAGAGCATGCGTGTGATTACGGCCCATTCATGCATGTTGGTAACGAACTTTAGTGCTGTCATTTACCTGCAATCACCATAAACTAGTTATTTTGTTTTTCTTTTAATATCCAACAGAAAGGTCTGTAGGTGTTGCCACACACTGCAATTTTAATTATAATTAATGAAATGTTTTGGTAACTGCACCTCCTGTCTTTAATAATGAGGAATTTGACTTCCGTGTTCATTCCTGCCTTTTACTGCCACTGGTCTGAGTTTGTTTGAATGGATCTTGGTTTGGCTGCTCCAGATGTGGCTCGCCTATTTTTGGTACCTTTTCCAACCTCGCTGGTTTGAAATGAGCGCGTCTGTCTTAAAATGTCCCAGCTCATCCACTGGTCACTGCTGGTCCTGGATGCATGTGTGTGTTAGGCTTGATTTGCTTCAGATGTACTCTGGACTTCACCCTGCAGCTGAACCTGGTCTGCTCTGCCACAAACATGCTGTACCATGGTAGAACTGTTCTACTCTGTGCAGGAGGTACAGTAGTAGCTGCAACAAAAGAGCCGCTTTTAATTAGCTCGCTGTGCTCTGTCATGGCTTCCCTGTGCTCATAAAGGCAGAATGTGAGAGCTTTTATCAGCAGCGCAACTCTGATCCATTTTATGAGCACATAAACCCAGTAGTGGGTTCACTGCACATGTTGTATAATAACCTTAATAACCTTTCAGTGTGTTTTTGATTTTGATCAGTGTTTTATGATGCCGGATGATGACAGCATGTGTTCACTGTAGGTTCCTTTCTGGAGACACTCAGAAATGCTGGTGGATCATCATTCTCTTGTTTTCACTCAGCCTATTAACGTTGGTGTTTCTAACTCTCTGGCCTTTTGGTGAAACCGGACCACACCACATGGCAACAAAAGTTAACATTTGGGTTTGGCTGATCTCGTGCACATCCTTAGGATGCCCAAAGGAGAGTACTTCCTCTGGACATGCTGAGGATGTGGAGACTGCGTAACATAAATGCTGGGTGCAGTAGGATCGGCTTCTAAACCTGAGGCCTTTGGTTTACTGGGTCACTTAACGGCAAAGCAAACAATTGGAAGGATCATTAACAAACACTTTAGGCCTAAAGCTACTGTAGAATGTTATTATCCTGTTTCTGTTTAGAGAATATTTATCATATTGAAATATTTATTGCAGGTAAAGACAATTAAAGGAGTAAACATGTATTAAACTATGATTTGGCTGTGTGGTTATCAGCAGGTTCCTAGTCAATCAGTTTAAATAAAGTGTAGCCTAAAACCTGAATACTGCACAGACTGTACCATAAGGCCTTTTCTATTTATGTGTTTGGGTGTGTGTGCTGTTCTCGCCGTATCAGTGTTATGAGCCACACAGGGCTGCTCCTCTGTAACTAACCTTTGACCTTTTTATTTTAGGAATGTGCGCAACTTCTACTCCTATTTTTCGAGCCTTGTGTTGAGGTTTGCGGTTAACTCCACCAGCTCCACTGGTGCGATGAAAGAAAGCCCTCATTTAGCCTTTGGGCTCTTCAAATGTCACCGGGAGGTGCAGAGGTCTCTTTTGTGTTTAAGCATGAATGGAAATATGCTGAGATACAGCATTTTCTGTTCTACAATAAAGATTGAGATGAGATTCTCGTGTCAAACATGAATTGAAAGGCTGAAACAACATTGTTTCTGGTCTCTTTTCCATCAGTGTTGCACATATTGTGAGACAGAAGACGGGAAATTAGCATTTAACAGAGGCAGCACTATTTACAGGCTGTGGCAGTGGCCTTGTTTGTTTAACCTTTACATTTTCAGCAGCAGTTAAAACTTATGGGGGAAAATTATGAACTTTGAATTTGACTGCATTTTCAATTTCTTCGAAAGCCTTAAAAAATATATCATTCATTTATTGGTTGATTATGTTTTGGATTGTTAATATATACATTCATGCATGTTGGTAACCAACTTTAATGCTGTCATTTACCTGCAGTCACCATAAACTAGTTATTTTGTGTTTCCTTTAACAGCCAACAGAAAGGTCTGTAGGTGTTGCCACACAATGCAATTTTAATTAATAAATCTGCAGGATGCCATTAGGGCCCAACCACAGCACGCTGTGGTGGTTTGCTGCTGTGTTTGATGTGCACATGAAATGTTTTGGTAACTGCAGTTCCTGTCTTTAATAATGAGGAATTTCAGTTTTGTGTTCATTCCTGCCTTTCCTGCCAGTGGTCTAGTGAGTTTGTTTGGATTGATCTCTGCAAACCAAGATGTTGGTTTGGTTGTAAATATATAGTAAATAGTAATAGTACTTACAGTACTTGAATAAATGTACTTTTCTCACCCATTACTTCACAAACTAGAATTATCAATTCCAATTAAACTCACTGTCGAAGCGCTGATTGGCTGTTAGTTTATATAAGGCGTGGTTAATTAATTTCCAGTCATCTGATTGGTTCCTGGAAGTAACCGCTCGTAGTGGGCGGGCCTTACTGTGGCAGGCTGTCAGGAGCAGGGAACTTGGATCAATGTTCACTGTGTAATAGGCTTAACGTGCGTTTAACTGGAGTTCTCCTTGCTTTTTCTTAATTTTTCTCTTGCGAATTAGACTAACCAGTAGAACTATCACGGTTTGCTTGTTTATCATCAACCGCTTGCGCTTTCTATGTGTTAAAAATGGGACTTTGAGTGGGGAGTTGCGCGGGACAGGCGGACGGCGGCTCGGGTCCGGAGGAGGAAGTGAGCCCGGTCTCGGCGTGTGCTGGAGGTGATTTCTCACCAACCTGCGCTCAGCTCCGGGGGTTTAGATGGGTTTGAGTCGAGAGGTTTTGGACCGCAAATGACGTGGAATAGCACGATGAGCAGTGGCTACAGCAGCTTGGAGGAGGACTCGGAAGAGTACTTTTTCACGGCCAGGACGTCGTTCTTCAAAAAACCCTCTGGAAAAATCACCGAGAGCAAGGTAAATAATGTGAACTAATGTCAATTAATGTTCGCTAATGTTAATTAATGTCCACTAATGTTAATTAATGTCCACTCATGTCAAACCGTGTGTTCCATTCGGTAGGAGTGGGTTAAACCTGCTATAGTTCCAGTTAAGTTCTATCGTTCAGTACCTCCATTTAAAAACGCACAGATTAATGTCTCTTCGCCTCCTCGGAAAAGCACAGATGGAAAATAAACTCACTAAAGCACGTTGGCAGCTCTTTGGCCGTCGCACGTCAGTTCGGCCTGCACCTGGAGCTGAACTGAGCTGTTTTAAAGGTCGATCACCTGCTGTAAAATCCAAAGCCAGTCGTAAAGCTTATGGCTTGGGCGAATGTTCTCAGCGCGTGTATTACTGTTTTAAATATAAATGTTTATTAACTTTTAAAGTCCATAGCATTAGGTTAACAAATCACTTCCCAGATTCTTCTCCGTTATTTTGTCTCCTACTTGAGGACTTCATATGCGTTTTACATAAATACAATGACTCGTTGGCTTAATCTCCTTTTGACAGTTGACAGTCATGTGTAGCCTAGATTTCATTCGATCATAAACAGCAGGTTTTTCCCCACCATTTAAAAATTAAATTTGTTTATATTGCCTCTAGAAATGAATAGAAAGCCAAAGTAGGATGCTGTGACCAGCTGTATGATGGTTATTAGCCTCAAGGACTCACATGAGTCCATTATAACGCCAACCTTGTGACCCGTTTTGGCCTCCAACCAGAGTTTGAACAACTCCTTATTCAATTGTGCAATCAAACATGGGTTTGATTTGTTTGCAACGTCTTGTCCTTGCCTGCAGACTGAAGGAATTAGACATTCGGCTTTATCGTGTCTGGAACTCAAATAATTGGGTCACACTTCAGGTCCTTGGGTAAATACTGGCCTCACACACTCCTCAAGTGGTTCTCACTTACACTGATCCACTAGCACATGCACACATGGATGCATTCTCACCGCTCAGTATCTCAGACAGTCCTGCAGACACAGCTGGTTTGTTCCACACTTTCAAGACTCCGCATGCTGTTACAGAAAGAGGCTTTTCTTCCTCCCTGCCCACGTAATGTGTGACATGAGTGGCGTGCAGACTCTGCAGCAGTGTGTGACCCTTCCCTGCTCCAGAGCCTTTAACAGGTCTCCAATCCTCACCGGGGGGTGTGTGTTTGCGTCTGTGGAGCTGTGCAGCAGAGGTCGTGACCTTTGGCGTCTCCGTGTGCTGGAGTTTTGGTTCCGGAGACGGGATTCTGGGAGCAGCTTGGTGGTTTCCCACATGCCAGCAGTAATTACAACTAGAGGGGACGTGGCACCACTGTATGAAATGACTGGTTCTGCTTTAGAAAAATAGATGGTATAATGTGAGCAGATGTGTATTTATATTTCCTGTCGGGTAGTGCATTGTATGGGAGCAGTAATCAATTGCCCAACATGTAGGAGTTGTCTGTGGGTCGGAATGTTCAGGATCTGAAGTCGCGGTATGGTGTAATGCAGAAGTACCTGAAATTCCTGTCGGCCTTCAGCTTGTTGTCATGGAAATCAAGCCAAACAAAGAAGAAACAATCTGGGATTATTAATTATTCTGTTAACTCTTTAGCTACTGTACTGGTTACCTCCCAGTCAGTTTATTGTTTAACCACCGTGTCTCCTGGGAGAAGACATGTCTCATTAAGGTCCCAGGACGTGGTCTGAGTGAGAGCGTGAAGCTTAATGAGCTCCAGTGCAAACAGACGGGACAAACAGACTGACGGGTTGGTTCCGAATGGTCAGATGGGTCCGACTGGTCAGATGAGGGCTCACGGCCACTACCCGGCAACGCACTCGCTCCCCCGCCCACTCGCTCCATCACCTTTTCCATGTCTGAATGGCGTTTCTGTGATGAAATGTCACCCTGACCAGTGGGTCTTTGTGTCTCATGCAAAAACACTGGAGGGTAATCCACCCCCCCCCCTCCACACACACACACACACACACACACACACACACACACACACACACACACACACACACACACACTGGGCAACCTAAGCAGCTCATCTTGCATTCAGATCATCCACACAGACTGTAGGCTTACTGTGTGGCATGCACGCCATCTTTCACGTGAGCGCTTGACCATGCTCTGGAAATCCACTGACACAGTTTAATGGTGTTTTCAGCATTTTTTTTTCCTGCATCGGTAGCAAACATTCGGCCTGTTAACGTTATCCTCTGCAGTTAGCACCTTTTACCTCCTGACTCATTTTTAACTGCGCTATTTGTCTTGTACTTGGGTGGGGGTGACAGCTTTCTTGGTAAAAGACTATGTTTGCACTTCAAATGAAATGTCCCTGCCGTGCACTGCAGAGCTGTAATATTTATAATAGCAGGTTGTTTGCTGTTTCTCTTGTTTCGCGGTGCTGGCGGCAGATTTCGGGTGAAGCGCCGTACCTGGCCGCGCCCTGCAGCTCTCCCCAGGTGTGTCCATATTCCCTGTTAGCGTCTGGTTAGACCAGTATCTGTGCTGCTACGGAGCCACTGTTTTCTTTTTATTCGAATCTGTTTACTTCCCAGGAATCCCAGCCGAGCCTCGTTATTGGCTGCAGCGACAAATGCACCTGATTGTTTTTATCTGCAAGGGCACGCGGCTGCCTGTAGATAAAAGAGTCACACTTTATCTCTGACCTTTCTATCGCGCACATTCAGTAAACTGCTTCAATGCCAGCAGCACGTCATAAGCAGACCACTTTATTATTGTGAAAACGCCCGAGCTCATATTCTCCATGCTGAAGAGGGGCAACAGTTTGTTTTTGCTGAAAGCTTCCTGTCCTCATGTACACGTGAGCTCAAACCCATCAATTCTCACATTCTCCCTCTCTAGAGTTCCTTCCTCTGTCTGTCGAATCGTCACCCACTGTTCTCACCCGCCCTCTCCCCTTCTCTCCTGTGTCTATTGTCAGGCTTCCTGGCTGTTCTCGGCTCACCTTCCTGTTCTCTGCGCACCAGCACCTTGCTCAGGTCTAGCCGTTGTTTTTGTTGCTGTATAGAGTCAATCTTTCACTAGTTTCTTGTGTTTGTTTTCCAAAGTTAGAACAGAATTGCTGATATTCTTGACTACTGCAGCCAGTGTCTTTTGCTTTTTGCTCAAATCTCTTGCACTTAGTCAGAAGTTGGCAGCTGTTTTGTTGCAGTGTTGAGTTTCATCATGGAGGCCTCAGCCTGATACTGTATCTACAGTGTAACCAAGCAGGGTGAACCTGTGAGTCAAGCTCCTCTTGGATGCCTCACATCCACTGTCCACATCCACTGATGCAGATGGAACTCACGACCCATGACGCGTGACTCGCCTCTTCAAAGCCACGAACGAGTCTGAAACCTGCCCTTATTTTCGTGATTGAACCACACTTGATGTTCAGGGACGTGGTTGCATAATGTGGAAGTCCCAGTCACCCAACCCGTCTGTCGCTGGAAACAAAACAGAGGAATTCAGTCCTCTGTCTGTGATTATAGCGTCTTCGGTTACCACATCAAGAGGCCACAGGTCGGTCATCATGTGAGCGACCGTGTGTGTCTCCTGTTTAAATTACAGTTGTGCTTTTGTCCTTTCAGTCAACCTTTCCAGTGTTTAGACTCAAAACACTGCCAACCATAAATACAGGAGCCAGTGGTGGAGTTGAATCGAGTAATAGTTCAGATCTGTTTGAAGGCTGAACGTGAACCGAACAGAACCAGCACCATCGTCATGGAGTCTTTGTTCTGCCTGAGCTCAGATCCAGTTCCTTTCTCTAATAGAGACCCGCTCCCCACCGTGCAAGCGTTCCCTTATCCTGCTTTATGTTTGTCAGTCTCTGGTCCCTTTTAATTGCAGCTTCAGAAGCTTTCGCTCACAGACGGATACATTTACAAGCTCCCTCCATTCTTTACTGCGTAGTAATTACTTTACAGCAGACGTGACATTTAATCCTGCCACAGCATCACAAGCAGCCGAGTCAAAACTATTTCTGTCAAGTCGAACAAAATGCTTATCTTCCAGTTCTGTGCGTGTGTGCGTGTGTGCGTGAGAGAGACAGATCTCCAAGACCTGCAGTGTTTTGACATACGTCTCTGTCGACCGTTCGTAGCTTACGTAAAGTTTTTATGAGACTCTTTAGCTCTTGTCTCCTCCGCTCTGCTTTCCAAAGGAAACATAAGTGGAATTGTTCTAAACACGCTATCTCTCCAAACAGAGCCACAGTGCTTTTATGCCTGGAAACACACACACACACACACACACACACACACACACACACACACACACACACCTCTAACACAGCCGTGTGTAGTTGTATAATAAGATAAATCTGCCTTTGAAAGGACCCTCCTGCGTCATGGAGAGTATGAGCCGTTTGTCAGGCTGTGTGTTAAAGACATATTGCTCTATAATGGCTGTAGAAAAACAAAACTCCAAATCAATATTAAAAAAAAAGCAGCAATTAACATTTGC
Organism: Betta splendens; assembly: GCF_900634795.4. Lineage (NCBI taxonomy): Eukaryota > Metazoa > Chordata > Actinopteri > Anabantiformes > Osphronemidae > Betta > Betta splendens. The sequence continues at coordinate 10,398,530 of NC_040889.2, forward strand.
TCTACACACAATCCTTTCCTGTCTAGTTATTTGTAGATGAGAAACTGACTTGATTTTATTGTAGCTTTTCTTTTTCTTTGCGTTCACATCGAGTTCTGGATCCACAAAATAATGCTGCGCTGGAATCCTCGTTAGACGGAAAATAAAAGCTTTCGTTCCAGAACTTCATCATCCGACCACTGTGTGTGTTACCCAGGCCACAGCTCATAAAGCCCGTGGACAGTGATTAATCACACCACCAGCTGCTAAACAACCCTTTTACTGTATGGCTGTAGTCCAGCTTGTCTGAACAGGTGGTCAAGTGGTACCCCCCCACCCCCACCCCCACCCCACACTCCATTTTACCTCTCGACCACCTGTAGCCTCGTACTCAAAGGTCAGATGGCACCAGATGGGAGATGGAACCCTGGACACTAAAGTGCAAGTGTATATTACAGTACCTTTCACAAGCAGCGCCAGCGGAGAGTTGGGAGTAGGGTCATGGTTTTGTGTTTGTGATCAGTAATGAACCATTACTGCCGCCCTGTAAACCATCACATACCAGTCCTGCCGTGAGGTCGTCTGGGAGCAGTTTAGACTCGCTGTAATCTGCAGGATGCCATTAGGGCCCAACCACAGCACGCTGTGGTGGTTTGCTGCTGTGTTTGATGTGCAAAGGGGAAAGTGAGAAGCTAAAGGACATAAATGTGGAGACAGGCCCGTGTTGATGCGTTGAAGACAGGCATATCATGTTCAGAGCTTTCCCCTTTTCTGTCATATTGGAAACCTCTGCTAATTCAACCGCAGCGCCGTCCTTTACATTGTCCTGAAATGACTGTAGACGAACCCACACACACTTCTGAGCGCTAGGATCTGGCCGACGGTGGTTGGATGCCAACTCCCTATCTCCAGCTGGATGTGGGAACCATTACTGGTCACAGCAGACGTTCTCAGGCTCCACACAGACACACCTGGCCGTGAAGGACAGTTTGCACGTCTCTGTTCGTGTTTTGGAGCCTTTTAGAGCGTATTTGGCTTCTTTTCAGCTTGTTGTGTCTCTTTTTGCATCAGCGTCTTTTACGAGACCCTTTAACGGTCATTTGCTTCATCGGTTCTAACGTTAGTAATGAAGTTAGACAGATGACTGGTGGTGACCGGCCTCATCTCTGTTGCCTCATGTGTGACTCATGTGTGGCTGTGGGGAGTCAGGAAAGCCTTGCTTCCATTATTGTGCCATTAAAAGTCAACTTCTGTTACTTTGCTCTTTCGTTTCATGATTCTTGAATATATTCTTCCTCTCTTTCTTCCAAAGTGTCTAGCCTCATCTCATTTATTACCTAGTGTTGTTTTAGTGTCTGAGTAATTACAATGATATTAATGGTCTGATTCATCTGTGATAGTAAATCATTTGCTGATTGGGTTATAAAAATAAAACTTCAGCTGTAAAACATTAAACGTGTGTTGTCCTGACAGGTGATAAGTTCATTCATTGTCAGAGAATATGTTAATTAGCTTGAGCCCCTCCAAAAACCTACATTTCGAAAGACCTACAGATTAACAGGAAGTAATGAGCTAAATCCCCATGTTTAGCGGAGTTCCTATGAAACTACGGGAGTCTGACTTATTGTTGCCTCACCGTATCAAACCACATGCCTCCTTTTTCTTCTTTCTTTTACTCCTCCCTCAGGCTCAGAACAGTATCAGCCCACACATGATGATTCATCACTCCTGTTGCTCAACCATTCCCTTGTTGGGGAACATGAAGCCACTTTTATTACTTTTTTATTTAGGAATCCAACGTTACCTCTGGAAGGTGTGAGGGAAATCATTCAGAGCTGTCTGTGAAATGGTTTGACGCAACTGCATCATGTTCTGAATCTGCTTCAGCTTCAGTTTTCTCTCATCCTTCATACTTCCCACTTTGTTTTTACTCCTCTCCTCCTCTGCGGCTTTGTTCTTCCTTTTGTGCTGATGAAGGTCTTGATGGACGTCTGTTCTCTGGGTGGTCCATTCAGACAGACTCTCTGTGGTTCTTCACAGTCTTGGTCCATAACCTTGTGTCCTGGACTCTGCTGTTCATGAACCACTCTGGGAACATACTGTATCAACAGTCCCGTTGGGTCATGTGTCTCCGTGTGGTTCAGTTGGTTTAGTCTGCAGTTTCACTTCCCAGTTTTTGAGGACATGGATGTTATCATGGTTAAGGTTTTTCAATTGTTTGGTTTAATTAAATTATCTGAATGGCCCTTGGTTGCTGCCTACATTTGTTATTCAAGCAGATAAACGGTCATGATGGAGGAAAGGTGCGAGCACTTCCATTTGTACATTACGTACATGTGTGCACCAATTAGCGCAGGAATGCTGGGAGGAAAGGTGTGGCCGATCTGGACTTCCCCCAGTGGACTGGACAGGAAGCAGCTCAGAGAGGGAAGGGGTGAGAGCGAGCGGGCGGGCGGAGGGCGGGCACCTGGAAGACGAATAGCTGCTGCAGCTCACTTAGTAATAGATTATTTAAGCCAGGTTGAATTTTAAGTGGTTTTCCTAAATATATTAATAAAAATATCACAAAGGACCACTGATGTGTTAATGTCTTACTGGACTTATAGCTTCAAGGTAGATTATCACAATCTCTAATAATACTGTTGTATTTTAGAATGTTGTTCTTCTAAATGTATATTTGATTCAGTTAGAGCAGGGAAACCACTGTGTTTAGTCTGCCTCCAGCTTCCATCACCCTCGCAGCGCTGCAGGGCGAGTCCAGTCCTCGCTGAGCGAGTTGTCTCTACACGCACACGCTGGTGTGGTGATGTCACCTGTTTACAGATCATGGATGCCGATGAGCGTGACAGCGCTCCACAAAGACTCACTGCAGGTGTGGAGGAAAAAGACTGAAGTACAGTGAGACCCTGACGTGGAGTCAAAGAGGACACCTGATATCGCGTCGCCTCAAGGCCGCAGCTGTTGTTCCCTTGGTCCCGTTCGAGCTGTGGCTCAAGACTTTCAGTTATCGGAGCCAAAATCACCTCTTCAAACAGGAATGTGTTTACTGTCAAAACAGGGTCCATTTATAATAAACACAGCTGCTTAATTTTAAATAATCAATTGTCACACATTTAGGTAACAATGGACCCTAGACTAATGCTCGAGAAGGATCTAATCTGCATTCAGTTGCCAACTGTAGCGCATAATAAATTGTATTTCACCTGTTCCAATGCATTTCATGCTTTAAAGGTTGTAATCCACTTTATTGCAGCGTATTGATGGTACAGGGGTTCTTACAGTAGTTCTAGAGCGATTCCCAGCCAGTAGCAGTAAACCTGGCTGTCAGAACATAAACCCTGGACCCAGATGCATGTGTGGTCCTCATTCTTCCATTTACTGTCTAATACGAGTGTTAAACATGTGGGAACATCTGGCTGTAACTACTTTTGAGGAGCCCGTTGAGCGGCTGGCTGACATGAAATCTGCACATTTTTGTACGTTGTCGACATGTGGTGTCAAGGCCCCATGTCAGGACTTTGATGCTCCTACAGTACGTACAGTACATGTGTTGAATCCCAGCTACTGTCGTCTTTTCTTTCTGTTCCCCACCGGTTGTTTTTGTCCACTGTTGATCTTCCAGCTCCAGTGGGAGGATTCACTGCTGTCTCAAATAAGACCATGACCTCATGGTGTTGTAGCACCGCCGTGCTCTGCTTCTCCTGTTTGTTTGGACTTCATCGCTCGCCCTCCCAGTTCCTCTTAACCCCCTCCAGCCTGGACATTGCTCATTGCTTAGACATGTGTATGTGGACGTTTAGAGTCAATGCTGCAACACACACACACACACACACACACACACACACACACACACACACACACACACACACACACACACACACACACACACACACACACACACACACACAGACTTGGAGATAAAGAAAAGCTCTAGTAGATAATCATTTAACCACTGGAGTCACATTTGAGGGAAAGTACCAAACCTTTACTGCTGTAATAATCCAAGGGTTGCTGGGTACTTTTATCTTTGTGTGTGTGTGTGTGTGTGTGTGTGTGTGTGTGTGTGTGTGTGTGTGTGTGTGTGTGTGTGTGTGTGTGTGTGTGAGAGAGAGAGATCGTGACACTGAATGTCACACAATGATTAATATCAGGGTTTTGACATTTTGCTTTCCTGTAGAGCTGACAACCAGTCCCACCTCTTAATTACCTTGCTTCCTCATTTCTCTACGTCTTATCATTTCCTCTACGTCCGCGTGTCTTTCTCTAGATGGTGAGATAATCTCCTTACCTGTCACAGCCAGCTAATGAGCTCTGACTTACCTGAGCTGTCAGGTGCTTAGGGTAAACACTGACGTGTGACAATCACCAAGGTGTCTGGAAGTAAGAGATCTCAAAAACTGAATCGTTATTCAAAAGTGAATAGTTCTTAATTCATCATCTAGTCGTTTGACCAGTGGCCTGTAAACCATACACATACTGTCTGTATATGTTCATGGCTGTTGCCCTCGACAATGCTGAGACTCTCTCAGCTGCTGTAACAGTGTCTGCTATGTTTGCACATGCTGTATTGGCACCTTGTCTTTTCCTTGAGCCGCGCGTGTTTTCCCATATAAGGGTGAACGTGCCTTCAAAGTGTGTGTGTGTGTGTGTGTGTGTGTGTGTGTGTGTGTGTGTGTGTGTGTGTGTGTGTGTGTGTGTGTGTGTGTGTGTGTGTGTGTGTGTGTGTGTGTGTGTGTGTGTGTGTGTGTGTGTGTGTGTGTGTGTGTGTGTGTGTGTGTGTGTGAGAGATTTTTTTATAGATGCAGAGGCTGCACTATGCCCATGTAAGCACAGACTACGCTGGGGACTTCGATTTGCCACTCACACACTCACTGGAAAAATCCAGACAGAGACGGCATCTGATCGGCTTCTAGACTTTCTGTATTTCATCTTATAAATGCAGTTTAGTGTTTACAGCTTTATAATCAAGGTCACAGTCTCAAACTGCATTAGTTGGACTTTGTTTGCGTCTTGACCTGTCCTGATGCTCCTACAGCCATTCACGCATAGACAAGACAAACTGAGTCAAATAAAAAAACTTCAAATAAACCAATGAAGATTAATGTTAGAGGCCAAATTATGATTGTTTCACTGTGGATGGAATGTGTGTAACAGGACACGAAGGTCAGGTTGTCGCTCCAGGGTTTACTGTTACTGTTGCCGTTGTGTTTACATCAGTATTTCTACATTGTAATAAAGTGTATGGAGTAATTCTGTCTGATGTCTATGGGACCTGTCTGATTCTTGGCATTAAAGTCGTGACCTATATTCTAACTTTTTAAAATGAGCGGCGCCTCTTGAAGAGTGTTCTGTGTGGTTTGCGTTTTCATTTCTGCTCTGGAACTTATCAGCTTATCAGCCGGCCTCCATTTTGACCTTCCCCACCTCCTTCTGCTATTTATACATAAACACAGTGTTGACTGCTGTCTGTGGCTCTGTAAGGCCTCACATACAGCGGAGCCTCTCGTGTGGTCGCCTTGACTAACTCCCATACATCTGCACACTACACTGAGAGTCCACGTGGCCTTCAGTGAGCCAAAGCTGTGACTTTTACAAGTGGAATTTGTTTGAATAAGATTTGCATAAACTGTCCTGCAAGACGTTTCTTTGTTTTGTCTAAATTTAGTAGTCAGTTGCTCACCATGAGACCTGAGATGATGTGTCTTTGCCCCTCCAGCAGTAAGTGTTGGGTAAAGTAGATAATACAGATTAAAAAAATAAAATTAACTTCTCCTCTGAAGTTTGTCAGACTCATTGTTTGCAGCTGTGTAATATTGTTTTAATAAAGGGCAAAAGCATTTCGACATGAATGACAACTGCATGTTGGTCTACAATGGCCTGAGTCCATTATGTAATTTCTCCTTTTGCTTCCACTCCGTCAGGATGTGGAGAAGGACAGGGAGCTGCGGACTGAGTTCAGCACGGAGGAGATCAGGCAGATGATTGAGAAGTACAACATGCTGACCAAAGACCTGCTGAAAATGACCCTGGTGAGTGGAGAAAACACACAAGCATCTGGATTATGAAAATGTTCTGATCACATTCAAGTTTAAATTGAAATGGGGGAAAAATGTATTTATGAATTAAGGCTTGACGTTTGTATCAACTGGAGTCACTTCACTTTTAATATTAATAATAAAATGGTACGTTGCTAATTACTGGCAGTTAACATTCAGAGTGTGATGAACAAACTTGCCAACTCAGGCAGGATTTCACATCTGAACAGTGTTAAAGTGCCCACATCCAGGCTGCCTTCCTCCCAGCGTCCCCCCACAGTCCTTTCGCTGTCATGTGACTCCAGCTATTGTTCCTCGCCACAGTGTTTTCTTTGGAAGCATAAAAGCTGTGCGAAGCTGTCGCCACACGAGTTTCTACGTTATGGCCAGTATTACTGTTAAAGTACTGTAGGTGTTACTGTTAGACAGGCACCACTGGAGAGTATCTGTAACAAGAGCCTTTCATTTCTCATTGAGGGGAAAGTCGTAGAGTTTAGTTCCTTGGAACATCAGGGAATACAGGAAATACATTCTAAATAATACTGAAACTGGAACCACCGCGCGTCTTTTCTTTGTTCATGGTTAGTTTTATTTTACTGTGTCCTTGTCGCTCATCTCTGGAGTCGCGAGGTTCCCTTTGTCGCCCCATCTAGTTTCATTCTCACTTCTGTTCGGACGGATCCTCTTTGTCCGACCTGACACTCACACGTTACAGTCCTCCAGGCCCCACGTGGAGTAATGAGATTAAGATGCTCTGCCTCCGTCTGGGGCCATCTGTCCTGCAGGGCTCGCTGGGCTGATGAGAGGGGGGGGCTGCTCTCATGTGAACAGAACAAACCTGAAACTCAAAGAGAACTCATCAGGACACTCTCTCTCTCTTCTCCAGGGTCCTGCTGGTGTCTATACTGGTTTCATCAAGGTCCAGATGGATCTGCGAAGGCCGGTAACGGTGCGGGGCCGCCAGACAGGAGCAGGAGGAGCGCTGGTGGAGGAGGCTTTTTATCTGCCCCGAGGAGTCCTCAACACCCTCCACATCAGCTCCAATAACACAGTCAGACAGGTGGCTGACACGCACACACACACGCACATGCACACACAAGCACACTTCACAGGCTGCTAAACAATTTAATCAAGATCTGATGACACATGGGTTGAAGCTGGGGTCAGATTTTTATTAAATCCTGATCGGTCCAGTCAGCTTCTCTTTAGTGACCTATTGTAGAGGAGATGATGACCTTTTGTCATTTTATTCACTTGACATCCACTCATACTGGTATGAACCTTCTAAAACGACGCTGTGCTCTTGTGTTTACTGTGTGGCCAGTTGTTGATGACCTCATGTTTTGTCCTTGTGTGTGTTCAGGTGATCGTCGCCCTGCTGAACAAGTTCACGGTCGCCGACAACCCGGCCAAATACGCCCTGTACAAGCGCTGCCACCGAGAGGAGCAGGGTAAGACCACTGATGTGAGGGGGCGGGGGGTGGAATCTCCAGGGCTGGAGACAGTGCTTCATGCCAGGCTCAGTATTAGATGATTTGGCACAGACAGTGTCAAGGAGGCTCTGTGTGTATATTTGGAGGCCTCGCCCTCATGGTGCTGGTGGTTGAATGCCTTAGGGCTCTCCCCACGATCGGTAACTCACCAGGAACATACACGCGCATGAATCCACAGCTGCTGCTTGGTCCATATCAAATGTTGGCGCCTCTATTTAAGGAAAGGTTTTGTTGCCTTTAAATATGAATGTTTCAACTTGACTAGGCTAAAAAAACCACATCTAAGTTTGCGTTTGTGCAGTTTTCTCGTCTTGTCTGACGTCTGTGAAACATTTTGTTCCCAAACGTTTTATAGCGAATCAGACGGAGCGTGTTACTGCTGGTTTTCACTCATTACTGGAGACTGGGACGAGACTCTGCTTGCTAATAAAGGACTGTGTCTAGACAAACGTCTGACAGCAGCTGTATGAGGGTTACACATGTGAGTTGGCCCACACATTCGGCCCTTAAACAAGAGAGGGTGCACAAGTCTCACATGTTTGAATGCGTGACTGCTGACATGAAATGTGAATTCCTTCCTGTGCGTTATTAGAGGGCATCGCTGCGCCACAGTCCTGCAGGGCAATAACAGGGAACTTGGTAATTAATAGACTTTGAAACCAATTTGGTGTAGCACAGAGCTGGAGCTCCATGTTGCCACAGAAATGGATATTCTGCCATATCTGAGATAGTCACCATTCCCCCCACAAAACAAAGCAGGAAGTGAAGAACAGCTGCAGGGAAGGGCTGGCAGAGCATCACCCCAGAAGGAACCCAACATCTGGGGATAAACACACAGGCTCCCGGCTTTTCCCAAAATCATTAATAACACATTTCAAATGGTGTTTGACATTCAGGTCTCATGTTCCAGCGCAGCTTCTACGTTCCTGGTCTACATAGATCCTAGCCTCTCACTCTGTTTTTGTAAATTACTGATCGTTAATGTGCCGCACCCATCGTTCCATCCTGTGCCAGGCCTGTTTATACACACATACAGTACACATGCATGCTGTAGTAACCACAGCGCTGCATGCGTGCGGTTGGATTCAAACACGTGTTGCACAGGCTAAGTGTGTGTGTGTGTGTGTGTGTGTGTGTGTGTGTGTGTGTGTGTGTGTGTGTGTGTGTGTGTGTGTGTGTGTTGTGTGTGTGTGTGTGTTGTGTGTGTGTGTGTGTGTTTGTGTGTTACAGTGTATGTGTGTAAGCTGGTGGACACCGAGCAGCCTCTGTTCCTTCGTCTCATGGCTGGGCCCGACCCGGACACGCTGAGCTTCGTGCTGAGAGAACAACAGACTGGAGAGGTCATGGTAAAGACACCCCAAACTTCAGTTGTTACTAATTTATTTAACAAGTTTAAATTGTAGTTTAAAAGAAACGATGAAATACTAAAAAGTGATGCATCTCTGTGTACTTCTCAGTGGGACGCGTTCTCTGTCCCGGAGCTGAGGAACTTCCTGCGGATCCTGGACAAAGAAGAGCAGGAGCAGCGGGAGGCGGTGATTCGCCGTTACAGCCTGTACCGTCAGAGACTGCAGGAGGCGCTGGTGGAGGCCCAAGGGCCAAGCTTCCCAAAGGATTTAACTGTATAAGCACGATGCTGATGGAGGACCGTTTTGTAAGGCTTAACGAAGAGGGGGGGCGTGAACGCAGATTGAACCGGGAGATTCCAGCACCTGGATGGGATGATGCAGACTGACCGATGGATGATATAAAACACAGTAAGAGGACAGAGAAACTGAAATACAGCAAGTGAAGGACAGGAAAAAGGAGAAAAGGACAAGTGTTAAGCTGGACTTCAAACTGCTGCTGGCTCTGCAAACACAAAGATTCACTCTGCCTGTGCCATAGTCCTCCGTCTGCTCTCCCTCTCTCCCTCCTTCTCGTTCCCCGTCTGTCCTGCTGTCACCTCATTGATGCAGGTTTTCTGATTCCTCCGCGTTCCACACCAAACTGTTTATTCTTAAACTCGTGAACAACTCGGCGCCAAATGTGCAGTTAGAAATTAATTTAATTTGTTTTACAGATCTGTGCATATTTTTTTATTTATATGGGTGAAGCGTTTTGTTCTCTTTATAAAACAAAGTCTTATTTGAATTTTTTCTCGAGCTGGAACAGCATCGGTTGTTGACACAGATGCAGAGAATAGTTCAAACTTCGGATAGAGGTAAACACACAACATGAGTCAGAAACCACCGAGCAGAAGGTTGAGCAGATTGAAACAAGAGGGTGTGGTCGACCGTTTTGACTAAAAGAGGATAAATGAGTGAAGTATCTATACATGAGAAAGGAGGATCCAAGTTTTAGAAAAGGTAAACGGGTGAAGTAGGTTAGCTAGGGAGATATCGATAGATGTGACCTCTGCTTGGTCGGAGGAAGGAGAAATGAAAATAGACTAGTTTCTGTAAGTTGAATTAAGAAGGACACAGGAAGTAGAAAAGGAACCTTAGATGGAGGAAGGAAAATGAGTAGATGGATCAGAGCAGAGGAGGAAATCTAAGGGACGAGTGTCGTAAAAGCAGGATGAGAACAATGATGGGATTTTCCTCAAACCAAAAGTTATCATGATTAAGAGCTTGTGCAAGTTTTGCGTTTATGAATCCACAGCTGAAAGAAATCGAGGTCTGGAGGCGCTGATAGGTGCAGGAGACGGGAAGAGAAATGGCTGCATTGTCCCACTCTCGTCTTTTCGTGGGCATTCATTTATTGTGGTTCTGCGCTCTTATCTCAGAACATGCAGCCATGCCCTCTTCTCCAACCCGGCTTCAGCTTTTTCTCTCTTGTGGATGAAAAGGAAACAATAGGAAACAGGTAAAGGACGAAACCTTGAGGAGAAGCTGAGCAAAAGTAGAGAGAAGTAGAGCTGTAAGAGAAATATGCAAAAGCAAGTGCAATGAAAGAATTTGATTTGGGCTCATGGAAAGATGATGATGCCAATAGATTTAGAGCTAAAGTAAATATCTGGCTTGAATCAAGTCCTTTTGGTGGAATAAACCACTAAATCCTGACAATCAACTCACTCAAATATTAATGATCTCATGATGAACGGAGAACGCCTAGTCGTTTTAGCTGCAGATACTGAATGACGTTAATCTGACGACGCTGTGGTTGTACAATGCCTCCATCTAGTGATCACGGTCTGCAGCTGTTCTCACATCTGTGTCATATGTGCATCGATTATCTTAGAGTTTTATTTAATTGTTTATTGTTCTAACCAAAGATCTTTTTTGTGGCGTTGCCTGAAACAAATCGAGGCCTATTCCTGCTAGAGAGGAAGCTATCATTTAGAGTTTTATTTAAACCCTTGTCTAGCCCTTTGTTTAAACACTGGGGTAAGTGATTGGAAGCAGAAAAGGCAATAACATTTGAGCTCACTGGATCCTTTGCTTGCTTCAAAAGTCAAATCCTTTGCCTGTACTGCACATCTAATCATTAAACAGTAGATATTTGCATCGGGACAGTTAACGCATCTTAAAGCCACATTGTTGTTTGTGTCTCTTAAACAGCTATAGTCGTTAAAACGCATCAGACCTGACTTATTGTATCGTTACTTTTTCCTTCTTTGGGCACTTTAACTTTGAATTCAGGGAAGACAGGTTCATTTTGTTCTTAACATCTAAAACACTATAATCTTAGGCTCCACTTATACAAATGTAAGACAAACGTGATGGTTTGATTTTAAGCTTATTTTATTTTTTTGTCTCCATGTGATTTAAGTTTGCTGTAGACTGTGAAATGTTTTGTTGAATCTTGCCTCTGTACACACTATGGACTGTTTAACATTAAAGCGTCATCATCATAGAAAAGGGCCATTAGTAAAATAGTTTGTGGTTACAAACAGGTTGAAAACATGCTATTTTATAAATGCTGTTACCTGCTTGTTTTCACATTATTCTCTATACAAAAGCCTTAGATCAGTAGTGTTAATCTATCTTAGTATCTAAGGTTAATATTATACCTGATGTATATATTGAGATCTTGTTTATGGCTGCAAGCAGAGACGATGTAAACTGTCGACTGAACTTTGCTTAGAAATACTAGTTTGACAAAATTTTATACTGTGTGGATGTTGTCTAGTTTAATCCCAGCTGTCATGTTACTTTATGTCTGCGTTTGAGTGAACTGTGAGTTTGGTTTTCAGAAAATGCCAAAGATCTGTGTGTAGCTCTGCTGCCATTTACATATTTCCCCCCCCATGATGCTGTTTTTGTTTTTGTACGCTGATAAGATTGACAATAGATGCCCTGTCAACCATCAGGCTTCGTCTCACATGAATTCACTGGAAGCTTTGACCGTTTTGCACTCACAGGTTTTTAGTTTTCAAATCTGGGCTATAAAATCTCAAATGGTGTTTAACTCTCAGTGGAGGCATTTTATAGCACCCATCTTCAGAATCTAGTAATAGTGGGCCATAAATAGACCCTTGTGGCATGTTTTCATGAGTTTGGACTATTTTTATTTTCTTGTGCCTCCCAGCTCAGATCTGACCTCATTGGTAAACATCAACTTTCTCCCAGAGGAGTTTGACCCAGAAAATCTAAATTTTAGACTGACAAAAAATATAATATTGTTACCAAATTAGTAAAAGTAAACTGCATTTTAATACCTTTTGAAATGGATGACAGCTATATTTTATACATCTCGAAGTCGTCATTCATACAGACTAAAGTAAAAAAAAAACTCTTCAGAATCTCTTTTATTGGACAAACACACAAGCAAAAATACATCATCCAAAACTACTTTGAATACTAAACTTAAAAGGTGCCAAAACAAAATGTTTATGAAATATAGGAAAGTGCATCAGTGATTGGAGACAGAGGGACCAGTTTCAATCAGCGTTAGCGTTCAGTCCTGTGTTCTCACATTAAATCTGAATTCTGTCAACAGACAAAGAACAAAAAACGTACAAACATATTCAACAACAGCTGTGGCACAAAGAGCCTTTTGTGACAGACACATAGGTAAGAACAGGTTTGTCTGCTTCTTTCAGTAAGTCACAATCAGAATTAACGCACAGACAGAAATGTTTCACGACAAATGTTGTGCAGAAAATTTTTTTCAGGTCTTCAAATCATATCTTTGGTTGTGTGCTGAGCACATAATATCCTGTCAAGGCAGCTTGGTCAGAGCAGGCTGACACTGGGAAATATTACTGGCTTCCTTGCCAAAGGATGCCATTCTCATCTCGGTTTAAATATAAAGTTACAGCCAGGATGTGCTCAGAATCCTGGAAACAGTGAAACAGAAGCTGATGACTAGAGACAGGTTAGTTTTGGACAGAGCCAGACTGTTTCCAGTTTTATTAACGCTAAGCTAACAGTTTCCTGGGTGTAGCATCATAGTCAGCATTTTTTTTTCAGTCTCTGCAATGTGTATGTCCCCTTTTTAAATGTGATAAACTGGTGGAGAAGTTTGACTTTAAGTCTTTTTTTTGTGAAGGTGACATTTAATCAAGGTGTAAACTTGATTCAAACAAAGATTAGGAGAAACTTGTTAATGTGTTCCCATCATTGATGACCGCTTACTTTAGATTCACTGATAAGAAAACTAAATGTTACCACCTTGTATAATACATTGGCTTTCAGCAGCCCAAACTGGAAGATTTAAAGTTGGGTCCTACACCTAGCAAGACCTCCTGTTTCCATGACAACCCTGCCCAAAGATAATACATTGATCAACAGGAGACACTGGCTCAGTAGGCCTCACAACAAGGCAACAGTAGTGGGAAAGGCTGAATTTAAAAACAGGATATTGGTTCCTCCTCGCGTCCCTACTTCGTCTGTCTCAGTCTGCTGAGTCGCCAGCTGTGGCTGGTAAACATCTGTCGTGGGTCAAATTTATACCTGAGAAAAGATGGACAGATTGTTAATGCTCAAGTTTTATTATAATAAATCGTCTCTTAAGTCTGGACCCTGGATAAGCTTAGTCTGTGCCACAGACTAGAATCAAAGGGAAACTGTAACATGCATTTCCTCCATTGCTCTTTTTGCAGTTTTCTGTTTTGGTGACAGCATGTTTGAACTAACCTTGGATCGTACACACCAGGTGTGCGACATGACTGTCCGGAACAGGACTGCAGGATCATGAGCCGGTGGTTCATCTTCTCTAGGACTTCCTGGTCGATGGTCTTGGCGATATTTATCAGCTGGTAGGGGTCTGCTGTGATGTTGTACACCTCTACAAACACCTACAGAAGACAAGGTTTATTGAGCTGTGACAACTCAACACTGACATTGGTTCTTTGATTTCACAATGTGAGAAAACATCCTTGTGTAAGTCTAGATCGAGTTAAAGTTCTCCCTTACCTCATTATCATCAAACTCGCAGTATTGCAGGTTGGCAGAGGGGGCGATGGTGCGCACGCAGGCATAGGTATTGTTGTAAGAGTCCTCACATACACAGTCAGGAAAACACTCCTAGAAGGGAGAAGAAGAGATGTTTGTTTTTTTTTCCCCTTCATCTCACACGTTAGTTTAATAGAAGTCTTTCATTTTCATACCGACACTCCGGGTCCCAGCAGAGG